>NW_027413173.1:0-323697 GCF_048544455.1 Silene latifolia | reverse complement strand
CAAAGTCGTGGTGGTTTGGCGGGGGTAAGGTGAGGGTTGCGGTGGTTGTGAGTCGAGGACGGGGGTGTTTGGTGAGGCTTGGCGGTGAACCGGGCCAAATGGCAGCCCTAGTTCGACTCGCCGGCGGCAGTCGACCAGGCTGGTGGTGGTTGTTGGTGGTTGGGTCGAAGTGGGGAGCATGGTTGGTGGTTGTCGTGGTGGTGTAGGTGGCGCGTTAATGGTGGGGGTGAGAGTGAAGGCGTGGGTTGTGTTTAATCGAGTTATTCGAATTGTTTTAGTTTTGAAACGGGTTTTCATAATTTAAATCGTTATAATTCGTAATGGGTCGTATTCTTAATTAATTAATTTAGTTTCCGAGTCTTCTAAATAATTTATTTAATTTAATTCCCGAGTTATTTAAATAATTAAAGACGGGTTTCGAGTCGGGTTTGTTAAAGGAGAAAAGTTACTATAACGGGAAAGTTTCCATTTTAAGAAATTCTATTTTTAGTTACCTTCTATTTTGGGAAGTTGGGTCAAATACTAATCGGGTTATTTTAGTTCAGTTGGACATAAGTTTGGTGTCGGGATTGTATTTCGGGAAAGCTTCTATTTTGGGAGATTTCTATATTTAGTAGTTAGTAATTATAAATATCATAATTGTTTTAGGTGACGGATTCGTGAAGGATCGATAATCAGATTCGTTGCTTTATTTTCTGGACTGTTTGAGCTAATTAATTGGATTTGCTGGCACTTTGAGGTAGGGGAATACACTTGACTTATTATCGTTGTTGTTTAATTGTGTTGACTTGATTCGTGGTTGTTGATTTACGTTATGATTCATATATGGGAAGGTGATTGACTGAATTGATCGTATTGAGTATGATATCACAACATCGAGTAACCGGCATGATTTTATGATTTATCAGTTCAGTGATTTATATATATATATATATATATATATATATATATATATATATATATATATATATATATATATATATATATATATATATATATATTGTGTTGCATTAATTTATGTTGAGCATCTCATATGCATTGGAGTTGGAGGATGGTGTAGGAGTGGCGATGTTGAGATACGATGTGAGTTGTGATAAGGCCCGGCGGGTTCTGCAGGACTTGCCCGGTGTCCTCAAATTCGAGCTGGCGGATCGGCTACGGTCGATATATATAGTCTACCGGGATCGGTATGGTCAAGGTTGTCCGGGTATGAGATATGAGATATGAGTTGATATGGAGATGGAGGTGACGAAGAAGCATGCATATCATATTTTATTGTTTCATTGTTTTCCCTACTCGGCTTTGCGGTGACCACTGTGTATTCGTGTACTTTGTGATGATCCAATTATTGGGGAGCAGATTGACAGGTATTTCAGAGACTGATGGGAGCTGGCCGGGAAGAGAGCTTGGATGACTGACTTAGTGCCTAGCCCACCTTAGTCTTATTAGTAGTTTTATCAGACTTTATCTTTTGGTCATATTTTTGGAGGCTTTGTTTTAATTCCAGTTGTAATCTCACTATAAACATTTTAATAAAGTACTGTGTTTCTTTTCTTTGTTATCTACTGCCTCGGGTTTCCGAGATGGTAACACCGTCATTTATCTTAGGAGTCCTTGTTCAGGCCCTTAAATAAATGGGGGTGTTACAAAGTGGTATCAGAGCGAACGATCCTCAGGCCTAAACCAATGAGCCCAATGAACATAGGATGTGTCTAATTAAAATGAACCCCGGGATAGAACTGTTAGGAGCACACTAAGGTAAGGTATGAGTTAGGGGCCCTCTCACACCGAACCAGCGGCCCTCTCAGTTTGACCCGGAAACCCTGAATGTATATGAGAGAAAGGGTAGAAAAGTTGCTTGAGGTTGAACATGGAATTCAAATAATCGTTGCCTAAGTATTAACTGATTGATACATTGATTATTGCATAATCGAGTTGATGTATACCTTGAGACTCATATATTCTAACCATTCTGCAGGACAACGCTACGGTAAGTATTTTGTATGAATGATGACGTGATCATATAATGTTGTGGAAATGAGAAATAAAATTTCAAGTTCAGGTTAATAATCAATGAAGTGTGGTGCTAGTCGTGAGCATGAAAATAATTGCGAGTCGATGATAGTTACCTAGGTGGATGTTGAATGATGTGCTGATAGTACTATTATGTCTAGTAATATGCGGTTATGTGATCCTAAAGCCATGCTAGTATAGTCTTGTGATAGTAATTAGAAACACTGTTGAATTGCATGTTTATAGTCATAGCAATCATGAATTAGCTGTACGGAGTAGATCGAGATGCGAAAGGATTCTATGGGATAGATGTTTACGTAAGTACAGTGTGAGATTTAAGTTAGGATGAGTTAGTATCGATAGTAGGGTTGTAAGAGTTTGGGACATAGAAAATGAACGACTTAGTGCTGAAACTAGTTTTGTTTGATTTTACTCTTTAATTGACCTTACTGCCATTTCTTTTCTGTTTATTGCCTATGGATGAAAATTTTATGAGAGATAGTCTTGGGAGTTAGTGTTCGTTTGGCGTTGGTTTCATGCTTATAGGATATACAGACTAGGAGTAATAAATATTTTAGTGAGCTGTGGTTAGGAAGTTCCTGTGCAGTGATGTTCGACCAACGATTTTGTGAAAATCCTCATTTAAATTGTATTAATAATTTTTACATAATTCCAACTCCATCGACCAAAAGAGTCACATATGTTTTCAAATTAATAAGCCATGAAAATTCTTGATGTCTCTATATTAAACGGTAAATTTTGCAAACTGACCCAAGTTTTAGACCAATTGCTGTCACATGTTTGTTTGGACCAACTGAGTTGTAAAATCCTTTAAGAATGGAATTCTTGTACTTTAGACCTAATTCTTTTTCCCCTGTGTTTTTAACTCTCCGTATTCTATAAAAGTAATATGAATCGAGTTTTAATCGAACGGTTATTTATTCGTGATTTTTGGAAGTTACAACGTGAATCAAAACATTTAAAATGTGCGTTCTATGTTGAATTTTCATACGATTGTTTGGTTAATTCATGAGCTTTAGTAATGTGAATTTATAATGTCCTTATATGATGATAGTAGCACGCATGTTCGGTAGTTGTGTATCTTAACAAGTGATAAAATTAAAGTCTAGTTGATAACGTTGTTGGCATGATAGTATGAGTGAAATTGAATAGCTTAAATTGATTCTCAATCAAGGGTGAAATATTTTATACGAGTCCAGTTGTTGCATATTTTATGTATGTTTGGCATGTTGTAATATCTCTAGTGTGTTCATCATAATTGCATAGTGGTCGGATATATATAAATATAAAACTGTATTGTCATATCTTGGTAAAGTTGATGGCGTTAAGTGTTAATTTAATTGTTCTAATATACTCGCATGAATAATTATAATAATTATGTTTAAATGTTTACACATGGATGGTAGTAATGAGTATGTCTAAATGTTCACACATGTAGAATGTCATCTGAGTTCTAATGTCTTTTAGGTGAGTCGGTGTGCCTATAGTTATACTTATAACTTTCATTTCATTAAATTATTTTAGTTGAACCTAAACCTATAACATGATAATAAACAGTGTTGTCGTTTCTTATTGAATATGTTCGTTATTACATTGTCATAAAATGCTAAAGTGATTCTTGCAATTGTATGGGTGTGATATAAAGGAAACTGTTTGATATAACACGACAATTGGCATATCTATATTCTCGAGTCGTTACTATCAATTATATTATAATAATGATTGTTATGGTAATCATGTTGACAATTATAGTAGGATAACCCTTTGATGATTCACATGATATGCATTGGTTTAAATGATAGTCGTTATAGTTACATTTAATTGAGCCTACGAGTTGCCTAATTATTCAAATCGTGCAAATCAAAGAAGTTATTCAAGTTGCTAATCTTTAATCATAGCTAGTGTTCTACAAGTATATGATGACAAACGTATATGTCTAAGTTATTTATACGATATCTTTTGTTTTGCTGAAAATGAGTATACTAAGTTGCTGGACACAATTGAAGGATATGATTGCTAAAATGTGAAACATATGTGTGATATGAAGGTGATGTTATTGTTGTCATAGATCATATGTAGTTACTTTTATTGGGAAATATGTTTTCAGAATTGATATCGTGCAAACACTTTTTATAATTTAAAATATGAATTATGAGTATGTTGTTGATTTTGCTCTCGCTCGTTCATAGTCTATAATTGATCATCAAATTTGTTTAGTTGTGAAACCGTGTAAACCTTGGTTCCTTTCTTGTTGTTCTTTTAGGTTGATGTTGTGTTTTAAGTTAAGCATGAGCTAGTAATAAATGTTACTTGTCGACAATCAGTTAATTCCTTAATAAAACCTTGCTTCGACCTTAATGTTGATGCGCAACCTCTTGTCATGTATTCCTTCCTGTCACATGTGGTTGATAATGATTTTGTTGCATATGTATATGAAAATTGAAAAGAGGTTACGAGGACGTAACCATGTTTCTAGTCGGGTAGGATTGTAAAATCTTAATGTTTATATTGCACTTGTTTGTAGATGGTAGTTTTGATCAAGTAGATGTTTCGTTGTGGGGTACCTATGCAAATGAGTTCTATACGTTTTGTTCCTACGTCTGTTAGTTGGTTGATGTGTAAAAGGAGAGTGTAGTTAAACTACTGGTAATGAGTTATGAGTTAGCCTATGAGCTGAGTTATGTTTACGGGAGTTATGTTTACGGTCCAGTGTGACCATGGTGATTGAGTTATTTGAGTTTGAGATCGGAATTTAGATGGAAGATGACGGTGTTCTCAGGTAATTATTTAGGGGTTATACATTTGTGTTCTCAGTTAGTTATTAGTTATAGTTAGTTGGGTTAAGTGAAGATGAGTTAAACTTCGGGACGAAGTTTATTTTTAGGAGGGCAGAATGTAACATTTCGTGTCTGTTGTGTTTAATTGATGTGTCAAAAGTGTGTGTTAACTGTGTTAGAAATGTGTGACGTCCGTAAGTATGATATACGATACCCTGCTGATGTTTGAGTACGGGAGCGAACTTCGGGACGAAGTTCATTTTAAGGGGGGAAGACTGTAATACCCCGTATTTTATATAATATAATCAATTAATCGGATATTATTATATATTATTTATTATACGTTTATATTACTAATTAAGTCAGGTTAATTGTTGAGTCGATAATCACGTTAAATTATTTTACTTAACTCGCGTTGTATCGATCTAAGTTAATTGAGACGGGTTTATAGGGAATTCGAAATGTGAGCTAACCCATTTGCCCTCGACCCATTGGAGTTTGCCCAATATCAGGTTCAGCCCATTTAACCCTAAACCCTAACCCTAATAGTACTCTAATCACTACAAACCCTATTCCCTAACACTCCCTCAACCCGCCTCCCTCCTTCATCAACACCAAACCTCAACTTTTCACACATAGAGAGAGAGAGAGAGAGAGTGAGCTTGGTTGTCGTCAGTGCTGCAAGGAAGAGCTAGGGGCGGTTGTCGATGTTCATAGGCGGCTATGGTGGCGGTGGTGGTGACGGAAAGGTAAGGTTTCAACCTCTCTTCTCTGTTTTCGCATTTATGTCGGGTTTTGTGGGTGGTTGCGTGTCTGATAGGGACATTTCTGGTGGTTGTTGACGGGGTATATGGGTAGGGTGGTTAGTGACAAGTGTAGTGGTGATGGTTAGGGTGGTTGTAGGTGGTGTTAGTGGCTGTGCAAGGCGGCATCGACAGAGGGGTAGGAAACGTGTTTAAGCAGGGGTTTTCAGACGGTTTAGATGGCTAGGTTGGGGTGGCACCACCGTGGACTCGGGGGAGGTCGAAATGGTGGTGCCATGGTGTCTGGGTTCGTGGGCTGACGGAGAGCAAAGTCGTGGTGGTTTGGCAGGGGTAAGGTGAGGGCTGCGGTGGTTGTGAGTCGAGGACAGGGGGTGTTTGGTGAGGCTTGGCGGTGAACCAGGCCAAATGGCAGCCCTGGTTCGACTCGCCGGCATTGACCAGTGGTGGTGGTTGTTGGTGGTGGGGTCGAAGTGGGGAGCATGGTTGGTGGTTGTCGTGGTGGTGTAGGTGGCGCGTGAATGGTGGGGGTGAGAGTGAAGGCGTGGGTTGTGTTTAATCGGGTTATTCGAATTGTTTTAGTTTTGAAACGGGTTTTCATAATTTAAATCGTTATAATTCGTAATGGGTCGTATTCTTAATTAATTAATTTAGTTCCCGAGTCTTCTAAATAATTTATTTAATTTAATTCCCGAGTTATTTAAATAATTAAAGACGGGTTTCGAGTCGGGTTTGTTAAAGGAGAAAAGTTACTATAACGGGAAAGTTTCCATTTTAAGAAATTCTATTTTTAGTAACCTTCTATTTTAGGAAGTTGGGTCAAATACTAATCGGGTTATTTTAGTTCAGTTGGACATAAGTTTGGTGTCGGGATTGTATTTCGGGAAAGCTTCTATTTTGGGAGATTTCTATATTTAGTAGTTAGTAATTATAAATATCATAATTGTTTTAGGTGACGGATTCGTGAAGGATCGATAATCAGATTCATTGCTTTATTTTCTGGACTGTTTGAGCTACTTAATTGGATTTGCTGGCACTTTGAGGTAGGGGAATACACTTGACTTATTATCGTTGTTGTTTAATTGTGTTGACTTGATTCGTGGTTGTTGATTTACGTTATGATTCATATATGGGAAGGTGATTGACTGAATTGATCGTATTGAGTATGATGTCACAACATCGAGTAACCGGCATGATTTTATGATTTATCAGTTCAGTGATTTATATATATATATATATTGTGTTGCATTAATTTATGTTGAGCATCTCATATGCATTGGAGTTGGAGGATGGTGTAGGAGTGGCGATGTTGAGATACGATGTGAGTTGTGATAAGGCCCGGGCGGGTTCTCGCAGACTTGCCCTGGTGTCCTCACCTGCGAGTGCAAATCGGCTACGGTCGATATATATAGTCTACCGGGGATCGGTATGGCTGGGTTGTCCGGGGTATGAGATATGAGATATGAGTTGAGATGGAGATGGAGGTGACGAAGGAGCATGCATATCATATTTTATTGTTTCATTGTTTTCCCTACTCAGCCTTCATGGTGACCACGTGTATTCGTGTACGCCTGTGATGATCCAATTATTGGGGAGTAGATTGACAGGTATTTCAGAGACTGATGGGAGCTGGCCGGGAAGAGAGCTTGGATGACTGACTTAGTGCCTAACCCACCTTAGTCTTATTAGTAGTTTTATCAGACTTTATCTTTTGGTCATATTTTTGGAGGCTTTGTTTTAATTCCAGTTGTAATCTCACTATAAACATTTTAATAAAGTACTGTGTTTCTTTCTTTGTTATCTACTGCCTCGGGTTTCCGAGATGGTAACACCGTCATTTATCTGAGGAGTCCTTGTTCAGGCCCTTAAATAAATGGGGGTGTTACACTGTCCCTTTCTCTACTCCAGCTCTCCACTCCACTATCTTAGGGTCCAATGCCTGCTTACCTCGAATATCATCATAAAACTCAAGATGTACTGTCATATCACCCATGGCATCTCCTTTCTGCATCATATGTATCCCAAAACTCGCTACCTCATCTCTCAGCCTCATCAAAGATAGAGCTGTACACAGGGAATGTACACTCTTCCTACTCAAAGCATCAGCAAAAACATTGGCCTTCCCTTCATGGTAGATGATTTCCATGTCATAATCGCCAATCAGCTCCATCCACCTCCTCTGTCTCATGTTCAACTCCTTCTGCGTGAAGATGTACTTGAGACTCTTGTGATCAGAAAATACCTTAAAGATTGCTCCATAAAGGTAATGTCTCCAAATCTTGAGAGCAAACACCACAGCCCCCAACTCCAGATCATGAGTAGGGTAGTTCTCCTCATAAGGATTCAATTGCCTAGAAGCATAGGCAATTACTTTACCGTTCTGCATCAACACACATCCCAGCCCATTCTTCAAGGCATCTGTATAAACCTCAAAGTTCTCGGTCCCTTCAGGCAATGCTAAGACAGGAGCTGTGGTCAAACGCTCCTTTAATGTTTGGAACGCCGTCTCACAACTCTCATCCCAACGAAACCTGTTCTCTTTTCTCATCAACGCTGTCATAGGTCTAGCTATCTTGGAGAAATCTTTCACGAACCGTCTGTAGTATCCAGCTAAACCCAAGAAACTCCTAACCTCGGCAACATTCTTCGGTGCTTCCCACTTTTTCACTGCCTCAATTTTCGCCGGATCCACAGCTACCCCATCTTTAGAGATCACATGCCCCAGAAAAGCAACTTTCTCTAACCAGAACTCACACTTGGATAGCTTAGCATACAACTCATGGTCCCTCAAAGTTTGCAACACAATCCTTAGATGCTCCTCGTGCTCCTCCTTAGTCTTGGAGTAGATTAAGATATCGTCGATAAACACCACTACGAACTTGTCCAAAAACTGTCTAAAGATCCTATTCATTAAATCCATAAACACTGCCGGTGCATTAGACAACCCAAACGGCATCACCACATATTCATAATGGCCATACCTCGACGTGAAAACTGTCTTTGGTATGTCCACCTCTCTAATCTTCACCTGATGGTACCCCGACCTCAAATCAATCTTAGAAAAGACTGATGCACCACTCAACTGATCAAACAGGTCATCTATCCTTGGCAAAGGATACTTGTTCTTCACCGTCACTCGGTTCAACTCTCTGTAGTCTATGCACAACCTCAGGCTTCCATCTTTCTTCTTCACGAAAAGAACTGGTGCTCCCCACGGCGATACACTAGGTCTAATGTATCCCTTCTCTATCCGATCATCCAACTGCTTCCTAAGCTCCTCCATCTCCTTAGGACCCATACGGTACGGTGCCTTAGAGATTGGCCCCATCCCTAGTTTCAACTCTACGGTGAAATCTATCTCTCTTCCCGGCGGCAACCCCGGAATCTCCTCTGGAAACACATCGGCAAACTCTCCCACCACTGGTATCTCATCAACTGTCGGACTCTCTATCCGGTCATCTCTCACATGGCACAGGATCAAAGGGCATCCCTTCCTCAGATAAGACTTCAAGGTCACAGCTGCAATCAACTTAACTTTGGGTTTGACTAGAAACCCACGATAAGACACACTAACGCCTTTAGGACCTCTTAAAGACACTTTCTTTTGATGACAGTCTATCTTAGCTTTATACTTTCCCAACCAATCCATCCCAACTATCATCTCAAAACCGTCGAAAGGAAACTCTAGCAAGTCTACAGGGAAATCAACTTGCCCAACTATCATAGATACATCTCTAAACAATCTCCCACATGATACAGACTCACCCGAAGGTATAAAAACTCGCTCACTAATAGACTCATATACCCTCAAACCCAACCGTTTAACATGACTCGAAGACACAAACGACTGAGAAGCCCCCGAATCAAACAAAACAAAGGTATGAACGCTATTTACAAGAAAAGTACCGGTGATAACGCGCGCATCTTCCTCACCTTTCTTCTCCATCATGAATAACTTGCCACCGGTCTTCCGCCCACCTCCCCGGACAAGATCTTGGTGAAGTGGTCGGTTTAGCACCCGACCCTTGATTGTTGTTGTTGTTCGTTGGTGGTTTCGGATAAGAATTACCGCCGTTGCGGTTGCCTCCACTCTGTAACTCGACCTCCCGGTTTGGCCATGATCCAGCCGGTGCATTGCTCGCGAAGCTCGTGCGAGTCTCTCGGAAAGATCCCGTGCACTTGTGCACTCATGTCTCTTGTGGCCTACACCACCACAGCTATAGCAGGTCACTCCCCAACTATTACTCACACTTCCTCGGCCACGCCCAAAGGAAGCCCCAGCACTGAACCCTGACCCAGAAGAAAACCCCTTAGACTGATTGTGGTTGTCTTTCTTGTGATTAGATTGGCCACCACCCTCGCTCTCAGACTTCCTCTTCTCGCCACCTAACCTCTCCTGAGCCATCTCCACCAACCTCTCAGCTCTCCCAGCCCTCTCATAAGCTTCCTTAACATCAGTAAGGATCCCCACGGGTAACTTATCCATAATCTTAGGGGTCAACCCCCTCTCAAACCTCAACGCC
This sequence comes from Silene latifolia, assembly GCF_048544455.1. Taxonomy (NCBI): domain Eukaryota; kingdom Viridiplantae; phylum Streptophyta; class Magnoliopsida; order Caryophyllales; family Caryophyllaceae; genus Silene; species Silene latifolia. The sequence continues at coordinate 313,602 of NW_027413173.1, read as the reverse complement.
AGGTTCTCCTCACTCAAACCCATATCCTCAGCGTACCTAGACTTCTCATTGAATTGCCTGTAGTACTCGGCCAAAGACATCTCGGCGGTCATCTTAAAGCTGTCAAACTCTTCCCTCAACTTACTCCTCACATGATCTGGCACAAACTCCTTCCTCACAGCCCTACAAAACTCCTCCCAAGGTATAGCAGGTAACCCTTGGTTTGTATATATATCCTTAGCCCTCACCTTCACTGAACCCCACCACTTGCCAGCTGCCTCCCTCAGATAGAACGCAGCCTGTTCCACTCTCATCTCATCCGGACAGTGAACCAAATCTAATATGTTCTCCATCTCTCTCAGCCAACTATCAAGAAGGTTAGGCTCCCCAACTCCCTTGTATTCTTTCGGGTTAAACCTCGCTATATAGAGGCTGATTTTAGAGTGATCAACCTTCTTCTCCTTATCTTTATTCTTATCCTCATTCACTTTCTTTAGGGTCTCAGTAAGAGCATCCTGATGCTCTAACATCTTAACGATGTCATCCATGGTCATAAGCTCAGCTCTCGCATACAAAGCAGTCTTCTTGGGCGGCATCTTGAAACTATATATATATAAGAAAGGGTAGATATGAACACACGTACTAAACTTCAAAACACGAAAACACGCTACCCAGAACCCACTCGATCGAGTGTCCAAACATACTCAATCGAGTAACGGGCTACTCGATCGAGTGCCCAACATACTCGATCGAGTACCCAAACATCAGACCCCAAACAGACCTTTTGATCTCTTACCTACTCGACCGAGTAGCTAGCCCCCTACTCGATCGAGTACCCCTAGTTACTCGATCGAGTGCCCCAAAACTCGATTCTGAACTCAAAATCATCAAAAACCCACCCGATCAAGTCAGTCCCACTCGATCGAGTCATGCCAATTCAGAAACTCTACCCGCATGCTATATCATATACTAACATGCTAAACTTTATAAAACCACATATTATATCTTAACTAAACATGTTACGCATCTTTTCATACGATCTACGAGATCATTTCATCATGTTATTAAACGCCACATTGTAAAACATCCAACATGTTATCATTCCATCAACAAGTTTCCATATACCCTCGCTTTTCTTTCACATTCCCAACTTTCTACTTCAACACCCAACAATCACACACATTTCATCACATTCTTACACAAGTTAACCAAACACACATACGACTCGACCAATACTCCCCCCATGTGACCGGTTCAAAATTGTAGGGCGACTTCGCGGGTTTAGGACGTCTCCCAAGCCTTTGCATTAGCTCCTACAACTTTTACCCCAGGTTCATTTTAGTTGACTCCCTATGTTCATTAGGTTCATTGGTTACAGGTTTCAGGATCGTCGCTCTGATACCATTTGTAACACCCCCATACTCCAAGTGCCTTACCAGGACCACTTAGGTATGAAGACATTACCATCTCGGTTACCCGAGGCAATGATAATCAAATAAACAATGAAGAAACAACATTTAAATATAAATACTTAGTGAATAGTTACAATCCTCAAAACGAAACTGAAAGTACAATACATATTCTCAAACTGACTGTTCTAACTGAAATGTAAATAACTAATAAGCTACAGCGGAAGACTCCTATCATCATGTCATGGCCATCCCAGCTATCCCGATTTCATCTCAATACCTCGCTCAATATCTGCTCACCATCCCCGAATGGATCACCGCAGGTTTACAAAACAACACCGGGGTCAGTACTAATCACACAATTCAATATAATAATAACAATAAGGCAAACAGACAGCTTAACTGCCACACACATGCAATCACGCCAAATCCAATCATCTCGATCCATCGATCGTCCACTGACCCGACCACCCGATGGGGGACCGCACCGTACCCACCAAATCCCCGCTCCACATAGTGAGCGATAACCCTGTCCATTAATGTGCACATCCCTTCTATGGCGGGTTCCACAGAAGGCGAAACTAGGGCGTGAAGCCACTCCCGCAAGTGACCCCACTCAGCCGAGGCCACGCCTCGCGAACCATCAACAACGATCACAACCACAAACACAATACAATTACTATATCAAACAACCAAACATAATACATCAACCAATATCCCATTATGGGACTAATACTGAGTAGGAAATCCTACCTGGTAAGCACACAATCAGACGGTCTCTACTGCTGAATCAAAAAGCCTCCTCTATGAACCCTCCTCCTATCATACAACACATAAAGGCTACCAAATCACATACTACACATAAACCCCCAAATCTCTAAATTAGGGTTTAACCAATTCAAAGGAAAGACAATAAAAAGGGTACATAGATCTTACCCTCGACGCAAGGAACTCAACGGTATAATCAACGCTAAGAACTGACCTTCCAAACTCCGGGGATTGCTAATTATGCGATTAGGATGAAGAACTTGTTTGCTTTCTTTCTTAAACAGTAATTTAGGTTTTGCAAAAGTGATTTAGAATAATGACGACAAAGCTTATATACCTTAATCGAATATTTAACAAAACCCGAGAAAATTCCCCGTAAAACCGGATACTCGATCGAGTACCCAAGGATACTCGATCGAGTACCCCCCTACTCGATCGAGTACCCCAGCTACTCGATCGAGTACCCAACAGGTCAGAAACTTTTCCAAGACGCAACTTACCCTTACTCGACAGAGTAAGGCCTACTCGATAGAGTACCCCAAGACTTATAAATACGGAGTATTACACACCCCCTTCAACCCGACACAACTCCCTCCAACAGCCACCAGCCCTCACCGCCGACCATCAGGCCTGGTCACCTCCAACCACCACCAGCGTGGTCGACCCACGCCGGTGGTCAGAACCACCACCACCAACACCCCACTGTCTGCAACTCTGCCGCCACAAAACGCCACAACAGGCCCCTTTCCTGACTCGCCTTCCACCACGACACATCCCTGCCACCTTACCAACCACCACCCTTGACACCACCGTCGAACGGCGACCCTGACACACGTGGCACCACCGATTCGACCTCCCCCGAGTCCACGGTGGTGCCACCCCATTATCCCATGTCTGAAATGAAACAAAACTACCCATATCAACCCCGACGCCTAATTGCCACCACTGCAACCACCAACAGCGACGACAACCACTCAACCTACCACCACATGACTCGACTCACAACCAGCAACACATCCCCCACCCCGACGACTGCTATAACAGCCCCTAAACGACGTACAACCCAGATCAAACTAGCGTGACAGAAATGAAAAACAGGGGACCTGACTTACGACGGCCGTCGATCTGTGCTATTCCGGCAAGTACAACCACCCTCGTCCACCAGCAACAGCTTCCCTAGACTCACGGCAGACCCTACTCCCTCCACACTCACCGGCGTGCGCTCGTTGGCTGTAAATGAGGCTTGCGGCGTGGAAGAAAAGAGGTTGATGATGATGATGTGCAAAATGACGGTAGGAAGGGGGATTGGGTTTTAAGGTTGATCTAGGGTTTAGTTTTAGGGTTTTGGTGAGTGGTAAAAGGTAAATGGGTAAGTGGGTAAATGGGTTATAACATCTTGACCCAAAAAGCCACCTAAAACTATAAACCCGACTCATCTTACAATATGAATCAATTAATTACCTTTACGCTTTTACCATTACCATAATAACATGATTTAATTACCTTTACGTTACTATTAAATAATAATATCTCGCTCAATCGATAATAAAATACGGGGTATTACATTCTACCCAGTTGGTTCTGTACCCTATTCTAGTATTCCTTGAATTTCTCAAAGGACTCACTTTTATGCTTCATTAAGTAGACATATCCGTATCTACTCAAATCGTCCGTGAAAGTGATAAAATATCTATAGCCATCTCTAGCGGTAATTGACATAGGTCCACATACGTCCGTATGTATGAGTCCTAATAGGTCACTAGTACGCATTCCAACACCTTTGAAGGAAATTCAAGTCATCTTGCCAATGAGACATGATTCACACGTGCCATATGTAGAAAAATCGAATGCGGGAATAGTCCCATTATCGACGAGTTTCTTCACGCATTTCTCATTTATGTGTCCCATTCGACAATGTCATAGATAGGTTTGATCTTTGTCACCAACCTTTAATTTCTTATTATTCATGTGTAATACTTCCGTGGTTTGATCTAAGATGTAAATTTCATTCATGGAAACTGCTTTGCCATAAATCATTTCATTAAAAGAGAAAATACAACTATTATCCTTTATTGAAAATGCAAACCCGTCTTTAGCAAGTAAGGAAACAGAAATAATATTCTTAGATAAACTAGGTACATAGTAACAGTTATTTAAAGATAACTCAAAACCACTAGGGAGTTGGATTACATATGTTCCCTTCGAGGCAGCAGCAACTCGTGCTCCATTCCCGACTCGCAGGTCCACATCACCTTTTTCGAGAGGTATGATGTTCTTTAGGCCCTGCAAATGATTACACAGATGAGAACCACAACCAGTATCTAGTACCCAAGTTCCGAAACTTGTATAGTTAATCTCAATCATATGAATATAAGATGACATACCAACAGGAACGACGCGGCCTGCCTTGATGTCCTCACGGTACACGGGACAATTCCTCCTCCAATGTCCAGTCTTGTGACAATGGTGGCACTCAATGTCACCGCCCTTGCTCTTTGCCTTGCCTTGTGAGCCACTAGTCTCACCGGGCCCACTCTTACCGTTTCCTGGCTTCTTAAACTTTGGCTCACCTACAGCTAGGTCGCCATGAGTCTTGCCCTTACCTTTACCCTTGTTGAAAATCGTGAGAACATCCTGCTTCATGCTCCCACTTAATTTCATATCCTTCTCGGTCTGTACGAGAAGGGAGTGTAGCTCATGAGGACTCTTTTTCAAGTCATTCATGTATTAGTTCGCCCTGAAAAGGGCAAAACCATCGTGAAGAGAATGAAGCATTCGGTCTATGACAATGCTCTCACTGATTTTACAATCAAGTGCCTCCAGCTTCTCGACATTCTCAATCATGTGAAGAATGTGTGGGCTAACCGGTTGGCCCTTCTGGAGTTTCGCATCAAAGAAGCGAAAGGTATGCTCATATGTAACGATTCTCGGTGCTTTTGAGAACTCGTTAGTGAGCGTGGTGAAAATCTTGTTTGCACCTTGGGCAATGAAGCATCTCTGCAAATTGGTTTCCATTGCAAAGATGAGTACGTTCTTTATCGCATCCGCTTCCATAACGAAATCACTATAAGCGAGTGACTCGTTGACTCCTGCATTTGGGCCTGGGTTGACCGTTATTGGCTCAGTTAAATACCCGAGCTTACCGTCGCCATGGCGGCATTCCGTAGTGCCGCCTCCCGATCCGCCAAATTGGACCCATCATTCTTCGATCGAGTGGACTGATTCATTTGGTCTATAAACATTTTTACCCAGGACGAACGATCTAGTGTGGCATTAGGCATTGGGATTGCGTTATTTCCACCATTTGTTGTAACAAAGATTATCGATAATAAACGTGTTCTACACTGCGAAAGAAGAATAAAATAATAAGCATGTGCATTGTTTTAATTTTAAGTCTAATGAGCTAATGTCATAACGCGAAGACTCAAAAAACATTTATACAATTGACCTCCCTCAAGAATTATATAAATGACCCCAAGACTCAATTCTCTGTAAATTGATAAGCTAACCTTTTAGCTAATTCTACCGTTAGAATTCTTGGTCGATAAATTTCTGTAAATTCTATCTATAGTCCATCATAATCACGAGAAACTCTTCGGACTATGATGTTGAGGTAAACTAAGTCAACACAACTACTTACCCAACGTAGAAGGGGTCATATTAGGCCTACCGACGAAGAAGGGATTCATAGATGTTTGCCCTTATAAAGACTAATCTCAATTTCCGTTTAGAGGAAGATCCCATAAACTTAATTTAGATTCATTTTAAGTGAACTAATATCTAGCATGCGAGAATGAATAAACTAAGGTGATAGCTTAATGAATATATGACATCTGTATGTCCATGAAAACTAACATACATTCTATATGAGTCAATTTTCATGCATTTTAGTAGTAGGCGGTTTGGTTTAGGCGGAATATGATGCATAAACTATCATGTGAATGAAAAGCAATAGGAATGAAAACGTAAAAAAAATAATAAAGTCCTAGTGTGGCCTATCCTATCAAAATGAACATTAAATACAAGTATGGAATCCATCCTTGGACCCGAGAAGCTTGTCTCGATGTTCCATCTTGATCCATGTAGCGGGAGTGAGCTCCAATCTCCATCTTTAGTCTTCTTTGAAATTACAATAAATAAATTACATAATAAACCTATTTATTACATTCTAATTTCAAAACCCAAAACTAAAGAAAAAATAAAAAGAGATACGAGATCTCATAATTACATAAAAAATTATGTTTCCTTCATTACGAAAACATAATTTGACTAAGGCCACATTAAGTATTACAAATTACAACCGATTGCAAAAATACGTAAATAAATTCATTCAACGATTCATACAACAAAAATAAAATGCATCAACTAAAAATAAATTAAACATACATGACACAATTCCTTAATTATGTTGATTAATTTTATCCAAACCACCTATTTAAATTAACAAATTAAGTGACAATTCCTCAATTAATCACATTAATTTCAAACTTAATTCATATTAAACTTGTAATATGAATTTAATCCATCAATATTTTAAACTGCTTTAAAATAATTAGGTATTTTTTAATTATGAACCGCTTCACAATAATTAATTGGCCCAAAAAAATCTTTAAAATTAGCTTGGTAAAACCGAAACAACTCAAAAATAATCTTTCTCTCGGTTTTACAGCTAAAACCAAATTTTTTTTTCTTTTATAAACTTTCCAGCCGTGAACAGTAACGGTAAAAAAAAACAGCCCAAAATTTATTTTCTTTTTCATTTTTGCGGCAAAAACAACATGACAAAAACAGCCCGTTTTGTTTTATTTTTAAACTCGGCTTTATCTGTAAAAACCGAAACACATAAATTTTTTTTTTTGAAACAAGCTACGGTGAAACATGAACCGAAATGTGAATAGTAACAGAAAAAAAAATTCTTACTTTTCTCGGATGCTTTTCAAATCGGCATAAACAAAAACAAAAAAAAAAAAACGGTTTTTCAGAAAACCGAAAGAAAGGAAAAAAATTTTTTTTTTTTTAAATACTGTTCATCCGTGAATAGTAACGGAAACGAAAAAAAAAAAATTCCAAGGCTCAAAAAAATTCCAGCCGATTATATTTTTTCGCAAACCCTAATTATTGTTTACAAACAATTTTATGAGAATCATCAAAATTAAAATTCGTGGCCTTGGCTCTGATACCACTTGTGGGATTTATCTGTATGCATCCCTTTATATTTAAGGATTATAACGAATTATAAAGTGATGATAACTAGTCATAAAATAAATTGCATAAACAAAATCGTAAAGGATTAAGAAATAACCTTCGGTCCTAGCTTTTATGGCCTATGAACAATATCGCAATGATATTCTCCTATCAGTTGTAACCAAGATGCTTCGAGAAATGCCCCTCAAATTGCTAGAATGAGATCCCCAATTTTCTATAAAAATTTAGGTTTTTTTGTGTGATTTTCTGATGAGAGAGAGGAGGCAAGGTCAAGAAAAAGCATTAGGGTAGAATAATTCTCTCCTTTTCTTTCTTATACTGGCCGAAAATTAGGATGAATAATATTTTCCTATTTTCGGCCCAACTGACCGAAATAAGGAGTATATTCTCCTTATTTTTGGTCTTTCCAAAAATATATAAATGTGTTGAATTGTCATCTAGTGAGGATCGAACCCATGACCTCTTGGTATGTGTACCCTCACTATTACCACTATGACACATTCATCTTGTTGATATTAAATATAACTGATTATATTTAATTACGAATTAACAGATTAATTCGTCCAAGCTAACATTACATATATTTAATTAAATATAACTTATTATATTTAATTTACGAATTGATAGTTAATTCGTCTCATCTAATATTATTTAATTTTCATTAAATAATTATCTCATCAACACATTGACTAACTTTTTAGTCATATTGTGCATCAATGTGATTATATTTCTATAACCACATTTCTCAAACACATCCTATAGGTGTGACCTTTGGGGACCAGTTGATCACCGCCATCTGTATGATAATAACGTCAAACTTTCTAGCAAGCCAACCATTATTAGGTAAACGTTAATCAACTGATTAAACATACGAAGTATACCCTTGTGAACCTGTAAGAGATTTACAAATGTGATCACACTAATTTGTGGAGGACACAAGCTCCAACACATTTGACCTAATTTACGAAGGTCGTAGTAACACAAATCAAAGTTAATCTGAAACTGTGCCACCTTAGGCGAACAGTCTTTAGTCAAAACAATCGACTCATTAGAATACTATAGTAGCTCTCGCCACGACTAGGCTATATAAATTTGCCAGAACTCTATAAGCGGTCATTAGCCCGACAAAGTGTTCCTAACAGTCTGTCTATGTGATCGACTAGTCATTCTCATATGACTCTATGGCACTTGAACTTTCCATCAATCGCACCACACTCTAGTCACTTCGAGACGTCACCTCATACAAGTGACTATGGGCGATTACTTTGTCAATTTAGTTCACTTTAATGGGGTTCAATCTTGTCTCCACAACCCATTTGAATATGACAAAGTAATGGAAAAATAAAAGACAAATGTGATTATGCATATGATCAAATAAAACAACTCTTTTATTTCATATCAAAATCTAACATAAAACTGGCATGCGTTTAAGTCCAATGGACGCAACATGTCCATCATGATTAGCCTGCGATAGAGGCTTGGTGAGCGGATCAGCTATGTTATCATCTATTTTCTAAGTACATGTCTAGATCTATTACTAGACTTTGGCTCTTTGGCTTGGAAGATCGTCCCACTATTATCACAATAGAGAGTGATGGGATCATTGGCGGTAGGTACTACTCTTAGACCTTTCGTGAATTGCCTGATCCATACAGCTTCCTTGGTAGCTTCTGATGCTGCAATGTACTCAGCCTCCGTTGTTGAATCCGCAGTCACAACTTCCTTGAAGCTTCTCCAGCTAACAGCACCACCATTGAGCATGAAAACAAAACTAGCTTGTGATTTCATGTCATCTCTATCCATTTGAAAACTTGAGTCCGTGTAACCAATAACACGGAGCTCGGTGACTACTCCAAACACTAAGATAGAATCCTTAGTTCTTCTCAAGTACTTATGGATGTTCTTGACGGTTATCCAGTGACTCTCACCTGGATTTCCTTGATATCTACTCGTCATGCTCAAGGCATACGAGACATCAGGACGTGTGCATATCATGGCGTACATAATTGATTCAACATCAGAAGCATAAGGGATCAACTTCATGCGTTCAACATCATGGGGTTTGGTGGGCGATTGAGACTTGCTCAATATTGTCCCACTTACCATAGGTTCCAATCCCCTTTTGGATTTGTCCATGCTGAAACGTCGAAGAATCTTATCAACATAAGATTCTTGACTTAGTGCCAATATCCTCTTGGATCTATCTCTATGGATCCGGATACCTAATATGCGTTGTGCCTCTCCTAAATCCTTCATTTGGAAGTGGTTACCTAACCACTTCTTAACCGAAGACAACATTGGAATATCATTTCCAATGAGTAGTATGTCATCGACATACAAGATTAGGAACACAACATTGCTCCCACTAAATTTCATGTATAAACTTGGTTCCTCAACACTTCGAGTGAAACCATTCTCTTTTATCACATGATCGAATCGATGATTCCAACTTCTTGATGCTTGCTTAAGTCCATAAATGGATCTCTTAAGTTTGCATACTTTGTTAGGATTTTTAGAATCAACAAAACCTTCGGGTTGTATCATGTACACCTCCTCTTCTAAATGCCCATTTAGAAAAGCGGTTTTGACATCCATTTGCCATATTTCATAATCATGAAATGCGGCAATCGCTAACAAAATCCGTAGGGATCTTAGCATGGCTACGGGGGCGAAGGTTTCATCATAATGAAGACCTTGGACTTGGGTAAATCCTTTTGCCACTAGCCTAACTTTGTAGACATCATCATGTCCTTCTATGCCATTCTTGACCTTGAAAATCCATTTGCATTGAAGAGGTCTTGCCCCTTTAGGCAAATCCACCAAGTTCCAAACTTGGTTTTCATGCATAGAATCCATCTCGGACTTCATGGCTTCAAGCCATAAGGAGGAATTTGGACTAGAGATTGCGGCTTTGTAGGTGGCGGGCTCGTCACTTTTTAAAAGCAACACATCGAGTGTTCCATCTTCTTCTATAAGTCCCACATATCGATCGGGATGGCGAGTAACTCGGCCCGTTCTTCTAAGTGGAGGAGGGACAACCGCGCTAGACGACGAAGGAACATCTTCTTGCGTCTCTACCTCGGTTTGTGGCTCTTGAACTTCATCAAGTTCAAAATTTCTCCCACTCCGTCTCTTAGAAATAAATTCTCTTTCTAAGAAGACAGCCTCGCAAGACACAATCACTTTGTTTTCTTGAGGTTTGTAGAAGTAATATCCTCGAGAGGTCACGGGGTAACCTACAAAGATGCATTTTTCGGATCTTGGGGCAAGCTTGTTGTCGGTCTTTGCCTTGACGTAAGCATCACATCCCCAAATCTTCATATAGGATATATTAGGAACCCTTCCCGTCCACATCTCATATGGAGTATTTTCGGTTGTCTTTGTCGGACTATTATTCAAAGATCTAATTGCGGTTTGGATTGCAAATCCCCAAAACGAGTTTGGTTGCTCGGTTTGACTCATCATTGATCGAACCATATCAAGTAGGGTTCGATTTCTCCTTTCGGCAACACCATTGAGTTGTGGTGTTTCGGGTGGAGATAGTTGTGATATTATGCCACAACCTTTCAAGTGAGAATCGAATTTATGGCTAAGATATTCTCCACCACGATCGGATCGTAGTGCTTTTATCCTTTTGTTCAATTGGTTCTCTACTTCATTTTGAAATTCCTAGAATTTCTCAAAAGCTTCACTCTTATGCTTCATTAAATAGATATACCCATATCTACTCAAGTTGTCGGTGAAGGTTATGAAGTAGTCATAATTTCCTCGAGCGGTGATACTCATTGGTCCACACACATCGGTATGTATGAGTCCCAATAGTTCACTAGCTCGTGTTCCTTTACCGCTAAAAGGATTACGAGTCATCTTGCCAAGAAGGCAATATTCGCATGTTCCATATGATTGATAATCAAATGGTGTAATCACATTAGTCGAAATTAATCTTTTGATGCGATTCTCATTTATGTGACCTAATCGACAATGCCAAATGAACGATTCATTTGGATCACTTGATTTGAGTTTCTTTGATTGAATGTTGTAGATGTCGTTAGTTGGATTCGAGGTTTCTAAAATGTAAATGCCATTAATGGAGGGAGCTTGGCCTATAACCAAGTCGTTCCTTGAAATAATACAACGATTGTTTTTAATGACAAAACAAAAACCGTCCATGTCTAACATGGCGATAGAAATAATGTTTTTATAAAGTGTAGGCACATAAAAACAATTATGTAAATACAACTCAAATCCATTTAGCAAAGCTAATACATAAGTCCCCTTGGATTCGGCCGCTACTTGAGCTCCATTTCCAAGGCGTAGATCCACATCTCCTTTGCTAAGCCTCTTCACGTCTCTTAACCCCTGTAAATGATTACAAAGGTGAGAACCACAACCGGTATCCAGGACCCATGTCGTAGTGGAAGTATAATTTACATCAATAACATAAATTTCCTTAGGAATTTTACCTTTTGGAACGATGATTCCTTCCCTTATATTTCGCAAATATATAGGACAATTCCTAAGCCAATGTCCCATGCCATAGCAATAATGGCAATTATGTTCAACTTGCTTGAAGTTTTTCCCTTTCTTTCCCTTCTTCTTGAACCTTTTGCCCTTAGAAGCAAGAGCTTGATTTCTTGAGCTCCCACTATTTTTGGCATCTTTCTCTTCCAAAGATAAAGATCCTATAGATTTTATGAGGTGGTCTTCCTGAGACCGGCTCACAAGAGATCTTGTAGTAGTAGGTGGTCTAGAAGAAGTGATGAAGTTTATGTTTCCATCCGAACCTATCCCGAAATGAAGTTCTCTAGTAGTGTCGAAATCATTGTTGAAGCAAACGTCGTCAAAAACATTGTGGCAAGACTCAATAGTTATCGATGTAGTAGCGCTTGATGGATTCATTATAATGAACTACAAGTATGGAGGAAAAGGAAATATTAACATTTGTCTTTTTAATCATACTTATAAATAATTTTAACAAGATATGAGCATTTATATAGTATGGCCTTCCTAAAATAGTAAATCTAATAAACTATTACAATTCGGAAACCAACTCCTTTGTCCCTTGAACTTCGGTCTTGGCACGCACTTCAAGGCAACACTTTCTTTGATGGATCGCCTTCTCGAATGGCACCGTCTTCAAGGAACTCCGGAATAATTAAATTACAAAAAGAATTACATAATTTCCTATTATACATTTGTAATAAAATAAAAATAAATCTATTAAATTACAAAACGGTGACACGAGATCACAATAATTACAACCGAATCGATATTCTCATACATTTCGGGTAATACCAATTAAAACTAAGGCCATACTAAGTAAAATTACATAATTCAAAATTACATAAAATTAAAATATGACAATCATAAATAAAATTCAGCATTTTAATATGTATGAACATGCTAGATTTTATGCTAAATCGCCTTTAAAGAGCCAATATCGTATATTTATCAGTTTTTATGGATTTGCGTGATTATAACTTGTTAAAATCACAATAATTACATAAATTCATATTTATGTACAAGTTAATTACCCTAACCTTCTTAGGACTCAAAATTAGTCTCCACTAACATTTTGACAATAATTAAACTTGTTTTCTTAAAATTGTTCATAAAAGGACCCAAAAATACAAAATTATGCTATAAACTTCAAATTAAATTGTAAAAATTTCAAATAATTTCGAAATTTGAAATTTAAACTCATGAAAATTCTGGAAAAAAAAAACCATGACACTCATAATGTTCAAAACTTAGGTTAAAAAATTTCGAAAATTTACCGAGAAAAACAATGTTGCGGTTTATCGGTTTTAACAATTATGACCATAAAAATATGAGAAAAATTATTTTCATCCACTTTTCACTTTTAGATCTTAAATATATGATAAAATGCAACATGTGACGTTTTTCCTTTAGTCATGAAGTATGTTTTAGCATTATTACTAATTATAGTCACTATTTATGTGATTTTTCATCAAAAATTCATAAATCATGCATAAAGACTTCATTATATCCAAATATTTTACACACATCTTGTAAAATTTCATGTGACAACATACTAAATTTTCATGATCAGATTCAAAATATAACTCATATTAACCTATTTACCCATTTAAATACGATTTTAATTTTAAAAATTCATATTTCGAGCAAAACAACTTATTTTAACATGAAAATTTACAGGCCATCAGTAGATAATATATGTGAAAACATATCCAAAAACCACTGAAAAATACAAAGTTTAGCTATTTTTCGTTCAAAAATGACATTTTTATCATAAAAATCACATTTTAATGCCAATATTATATAAAATGAACAATAAAATCCATAAATAAACCAAAATGTCCTAAAAATCACTTAGGACCAGAAACTTTTAACATGCAAAGTTATTTTTAGGTTTATCTTCATAAATCCAAATTAATTAGTTTTGTATGTTAATCTTATAACTCGGAAAAACTATAAACCGATTTGCATGCAAACAACCTAAGGCTCTGATACCACTTGTTAGATTCATTAATCTCATAAGTTTACATATTCATATATGAAATAATTTATTTAGTCATAAAATAAATGCTAGATCTTATGCATGCAAACTAAATAAAAGGAGATGGAAAAATCGATTTCTCACCATCTTATTTTCGGCCATTTGGGCACCAACAAGATAATTATGATCAGGGTTCAAATTAGAACCTCTCCCAAAAGCATATACCCAAAGAAATCTCTTAATAACTTATATAATTATGAACTAGTAAAAATATAAGTTTTACTTAAAATATGACACAAAATATTAATTTTGTTCTATTGTATTTTTCGGCCAAGAGAGGAAATATTTTGAGAGATTTTTATTTCTCTAAGTTTTCAGAATTGTAGAGAGAGTTATTATTTTCTTACACTAGAAAATATATATTGAAGTTGTGAATAAAATTAGAGGAAAAACTCTATCTTTTGCTCTTGGAAAATCGGTGGTGATGGGGGAAGGCATGAGCTTGTTTTTCCCAAGAAAAATAGGCATGAGCTATTTTTTTCCACTTAAAAATAATTAACAAGAAAAATAACCCTCCCCATTTCGCATGCAAGGCTAAAATGGAAGGTCCATTTTATTTTGGGTTTTATCCATCCTGTGTTTTCCATCCTATCAAAAATAATTAACACAATTTAACGGTTTTTTTAATATGACCCTAAAATATTACCCATCCCCATCTAGGTTGTCCAAAAACTATCAAATAATCCAATAAAAACTTATAAAAATACAAGTTGGAATTATAAAATGGAAGGTCCATTTTATTTTGTCATTTGTCATTTGTCAATTGTGACATATGTGACATGTTACTTGATATGTGAAATTGTAATGTATTTTTAACATATTAAAAATCAACATACTCATAAAATATGTCATATAAAAAATCGACTAGTAATTCGTAATTAATTGTGAAAGATCATAGATCCATATTAGACTCTCTACTAAAAATTAAATTATCTCATAATTTATCATTTTGGTGATCTATGTAACATGCATGCAAATATAAAAGCATATTAGAATAAAAGAAGAGAAAAACAATTTTCCTTACATTGAGAAATGGTAGTATTTGGGCACAACCAAGATCACCCATCTTGGTTGTTCTTGAGCTATTAAGAATGGCAAGATCATCCAATCTTCAAATTAGAAGAGCTCCTTTAAGTTGCACCCAAGAACAAACCTCCAACTCATATGATTAATTTTAACTAGAAATTAACCATATAACCCTTGAATATTATGTAAATAATACTAACACTCTTAGTATTTATTTTGTTTTACTAACAATCTTAGTAAAAATGATGCTTATGATTTTAAGAGAGATAGACCAATTATTTTTCACATGCAAAAGTGTACAAGTGAAGTAATGTGTAAAAATAAACAACACACAAGTGTTGTAGGAAGTGGAGCACGGATGGAGGGAGTAGGTGGAGTGAGGGAGTGATTTTCTTATTTTTGTCCAATCCATTATAACATGCATAATGATCACATGATAACTTATGGAAGAAAATCTAGTAAAGTGAAATGATTATGATCATCCACTACACTCCATTTACACAGTCCAATGTCTCATTTACGGGTCCATTTTGGTTCTTATATTTGTCGCAAAAATACGTGTAAATTTTATTTAAACATTGTTTCATGTTTAAATGCTTCCATAATTAATTTCGTTCAAATCACTCCGTAAATATACGTGTACCGCTACACATATTATTTTACGTACTAATATTAATCACATTAATCAATTAGTACAATTTTAATGAATTAACAATTAATTAATTAAAACTCGTCTTCCATAATTTATTATTTAATTATCGCATCATTAAATAATAACTGTCGTGCCTCGAGTTCGCAACTCGAAATCTCTCTAAAATAATCGACTAACCTTTTAGTCTACAAATCAAGGGACTAAATAAATTGTATCTCATACAATTAATTAGTTGTCAATTGGGGTTCGTTCCTTTAGGTGTGACCGAAAGGGGTCAGTTGATCACCGCCATCTCACGACAATAACGTCAAACTCTAGTTAGCCAACCGTTATCGATTTACATTAATCAACTAACGAGGATCAAATAATTAAATATCTGATGATATTCTTTTAATGAGATTTATTATGTAAACGCGCTATTGTGGAGGACACTAACTCCAACAATCTCCCACTTGTCCGACACAAGGTATGCGCTACCAATTCTCTTGTCCGTTTTAATCTCCCACTCAATGCAAGGTGTCTTTCAGGTCGCACTTATACATGAACATATCGCGAGTGGTTTTCTCGATCGGGAGTGTGACTACCTGATCGGAAAAATCTCTCACAGATTACTTCCGAGCGTGGCCACGCATTTGTAGTCATTAACTCCTCGAGTGGCCTTGAGATATAGTTACCCAACGTGGGTGGACAATTCCTGTATGCCCTATCTATCCTATTGCACAGTACAGATCACCATGACCTAGTAAATGCCCTTTGGCCTCCTTTCACGGCACGACCTAGGACAAAGACCAAAGTCACTCGGAAACTGCACTTGCTCAGATAATAATCTCCAGTCAAAAGAATCAACTCATAGGAACCTCTTAGAGATCCCTGCCACGACCAGGCGTCTATAATAGAAATTTGGGACTCTCTAAATGGTCACTGTCCGGCAAAGTGTCACACACTCTGCCTATGTAATCGACTAGTCATCACGTATGACCTTATGGTGTTGAACAACCATTAATCGACTTACAATCTAGTCACTCCGAGACGTCACCTCATTAAGTGACTAGGGGCTAATACAATGTTCATCCTGTTCACTTGAATAGTGTTCAACATTGTCTCCACAACTTATTCAGAAAAACAAGGTATTCAATGTTTTCAGTCAAACTGAATAATTGAGTTCTTAAAGAAACTCTAACAATGAATGCGATCATCACTTATGTAAATATCAATACTCTATCCAATATTTACATAAAGAGCTTTAGCAATTAAGGTATACTCCTCAATTCACATTGAGATGACATAACCATCATGTCTACGACTTTGCTAAGAGGATAAGCAACAGTTGCATCACTCTAATTTCCATTGCTATTTTCCTTTGTTCTATGCAATCTTTTCATCACATAGAGCATTTCTAAGTATACGTCTAAACAAGTTTTTAGACTCTGGTTCTAAAGCCAGTCAAACACTCCCACTGTTTTCACAGTCTTTTGGGATACGATATTCGGCTAACAGAACTACTCTAGTCCAATTAAATTCCGGTTATCAACTATCTCTCTTACAACATCGGATGTTGTAATGTACTTAGCTTTCGTTCATGATTTGTACGTATAACACTTATACATACACATCCTTCATATGACATCTTTTATGTATGACTCCTCATACATGTTTGCTTTATACATGTATAACTTCTTATACACATATGTATAACTTCTTATACATATTATTCTTTATGCACATAGCACTCTTACATGTTAACCATTCCTTAACGAGGCCCATAACATCTTATAAGCATAGGAATGTAATCGTGTAATCTTTTACACGAAATTCATTAATTCCTCCATTCAACAAGAGTAAATCCTCAGTGCTTCTCAAGTACTCAAGGATGCTCTTGATAATTATCTAGTGACACTCACTAAGAAATGATTGGTAATGACTTCTCATATTCTCAATATGATAAGTCCCGACGAGAGCACCTTTTAGCATATTTAATAGATCCTGCAGCGGAAGCACAAGAGATCATATTAATTGTTCAACAACTTGAACGAGTCAAGAATCTTATCACATAAGTCTCTTGACTAAGATGCTAGTATCCATAGAGATCTATCTCATTAGATCCGGATATCTAATATGCGCCATGCTACTCCCAAGTATTCACCCGAGAATATTTCTAGTCACTAATATGTCAAACACATATTTTAGACTAAGAAATATCACCTTAGCTACATTTCTAGTCACTAATATGTCAAGCACAAATTTTAGACTAAGAAACTCACTTTAGCTCCCACTAAACTCCATGTATCATCATGTTATCTCGACACTCGAGTAATACCATTTTGATAGACTACATGATTGAACCCAAGGTTTCAACTCTTTGATGTATATAGATCACAAAAGGGATCTTCCAAGCATGCTAGGCTTCTTAGCATTGACAACATCAACAAAACTTCTCCCAAGGAGAAAGTTTCATTATTCATTTGCCGAATCTTATCCTCATGAGAAGCTATATTGCTAAGAACATACGAATTGATAAAGGTATTTGGGTTGTCACAAAACTCTCTATAACCAACCCAAATTTTAAACATCTTATGTAACCTTTACGACAAGATCAAGGTAACCTACCAAAGTATTCACCTTAAATCAAGTCTCGAAAACATCTCGTGTTTCCTTCCTTATCGCATCGTGTTCAAGGAGATCAATTCGAATTGCATGGTGACACGCGATCACATAGAGTTCATACTATAGAAAAGCCTTTGATGAGGGTTTAAGATTTGTCACTTTTGAAAAGTAACGCAATATTATCGCAAAATTATCTCCTTATAACCACTGAGCCACAATAAAGAACGCCTTCTTGCATTGTACTCACCACTGAGCCTCAATAAAGAACATCATCTTGCATTGTACTCAGTTTGTGGGTCTTGGACTTCCGCAAGTTCAAAATTTCTCCCACTCTGTCTTCCAGAAAATGAAAATCTTTCTGGAAAGACAGTATTATGAGCCACAAACTCTTTGTTCTCGTTTTGGAGGAGTAAAAACCAAGTGGTTCAATTTTGGTTAACCCTCACAAATACATAAATTGGTTCTGAACATAAACATTTATGGTCCTAAATGTATAAAAAGACAAGTTAGGGACTCTCCCTATCCATATCTCATATGGAGTCATTTAGGCTATTATAGTCGGGTTTTAAACTTTTAGTGAGAAAATAGCTTACAAAATTGCGAAAAACCTCAAACTATATCTCATAAAGTTCGGTTTATATTACTTGACTACACCATACTCTATGGTGTCCCAAGGAGAAGGTATTATGTGAACTGGTTCACAATCTTCTTAGTGATTATCAAGATCATTACTTGATATTACCCATTTGATCTTCAAAGTCATTACTTTGAAACTTTCGATCAACATCTTGATCTTGACGTGCTTTTGGTTTACTACTTCATTTTGAAAATATAACACGTTTCAAAAATCACTTTTATGTTATATTAAATAGATATGAGGTTTTCATATCTACTTAACATTACGGTAAAAGTAACGAAGTATATATATATAACCAACTATCGGCCTTAAGCATCCGTATGTATATGGTCAATCACCTCACTATTGTGTTTCTTTTCTGCAAAAGAAAACATAATAAATGCACATACCATAAGATTCTCAATAAAATGGTTGTACGATGTGCTAATCGTTTCTACGTGAAACGAATTTACTTGAGGTTTTATCAATTGGGTTCACCGGATTAGAGACTTTAAAATCTACAAGATAGCATAATATTTAGTTTTCGTGAAGAATGTAAAATTCCTTTAAATTAAGTGGTCTAAACCAACCACCAAGTTATCATAGGAGTAGGTACAACATTTTGTTTTAAATCACATGAGTGATGCCTTCTATGTATAAACATAGATAATTACATTCTTTTAAAACCAAATTTAGGTACATTTATTCCTATCAAAATCATTGCTACTCTAGCACCATTTCGATACAAAAATGTCCTATGCTAGACGTCTTACGTTTTGTCAATTCATGTAAACTTCTTTACAAAGAAATGACTTGTACTTGGTATCTCATACCAAGATAGTGGAACTAGCATATCCATTGAGTAGAAGTCTCTTTCAACTTTGTTCTATCGCATACATCTAGGGTTGATTCTTCTTAACTCCCACTCACTTTCACATTCCTCTTTGCTTCAATCAAGCAAAAATGAATCTCATGAAGACCTCTCTTCATGTCATTCGTGATATTTTATACACTTACTAAGAGTGAATTACTATAAAGTGAGTGCAACATGTGGCAAAATCTCAATTTCTTGCGAAATTAGACTACGTAACCGTTCAATTGTTATCATATGCCTAAACTCTTTAGCGCATAAACAATCGATTTGGCTTTTCTCGAAGTGAGCCATTTGACGGTATCATATTGGAGTATTATAAGTGTTTTTGAAAACTCTTTTCGCAAACTTTTGAATTACACTTGAGTAATTAAAACTAATATGTCATCATCATGACGGAGGTGTCACTTCCGAAATCAAGACTCTCTTGATAAAATGTGACTTCCTTTTAAACTCGTAATATGAGTTTGCAACATGAAACCCCTTTTTAATATGTATGGTCGTTAATTAAGTTGTATAATAACCGCAAAAATCGTTGTAAGCTTATGTAGGTGAATTAGTAAATCATGTTACCAATCATTGCTACCGAATTCCTTCAAAGAAACCGCTTCCTATGAAAGAACGAAACGAGTATAATAATAAATAGAGGATGAAAGGAGGATGAAGTGCGCGATGTCATAGTAAATTCATTAATGAAAAAGAACGAAAAGTAGGAAAAATTAACATTCAATGTTTTAAAAATACTTGTGAAAAACATGTTCAACAAGTTTTAACATTTATATAATGATCTCCCACTAAATTATATAAATGATTCCAAGACCCAAATATTAAACAAAAATGAGCATCTCTTGGGTGAAACATCCCATAATTGTGTAAATTCGGTAAGTCACGTTGACTAATTCTACCTCTAGAACTCTTCGTCGACGAATTTCCTTAAATCCATCTACTAGCCCCGGAACACAAGACCGTCTTATATCCCATTGAGTCCAACCAATTTTGGCGTGTGATAACCGCTTACCACCCTACTTAGTCAAGGTAAAAAGAGAACACCCCGCTTGGGCGAGCGCGGCTCTAATGAACAAGAGATTCATAGGTGTTACTAATTGGTAAGGCTAATCTCAATTTTCGTTATGTGAGAGATCTTGTCAATTTAGTCATAAATTCCCTATAAGTGAACTAAGTCGGTAAATGTAAATGACGTGAATTGACAACCGCGAAAAATAAAATGCATGTGAATGGCGATTTTGGCATGCGAAAAAATAAAACAAGCAAGCAAGTAAGCATATGAATAAATCCTAGTATGGCCACCTAGTTAATAAAAACTAGTCTATTACATTTCGGAAACCAACTCGTTGGTCCCTTCCCTCTTCATTCCAAAAGTGGCTCCTTGTGGGATTTGGAACACCTTCCAAAAATAGACTCCGTCTCGATGTAATCCGTATTTTGGAAACGCCGGTAAGAATAACTATTACAAATAAATTACATAGCTATTCCTATTATACATTAATTAATAAAAATAAATATAACTATTAATTAATTACAAACCGACGATACGAATCATATTTAATTACAAACAAATCGATATTCCCATTCATTTCGGGTAATAACGATTAAAATAAATTAGGCCATACTAGGTAAAACAAGATAAATACTTTAAATAAATGACAATCATTCATTCAACTTAAATAAATATGCTTACAATGCTGTAAAATGATGCCAAAATCGCCCTATCTATTAATCGTTGGTATCCATCTCGGTTTTTGTGGATTTAATCGATTTTTAACATGTAAAAATCAATAATCAACTCTTAAATCTCATTTAAGTCCAAACTAATTGTCCAAACTGTTTTGAACCTCAAAATTAGTCTTCACTAATTTTATGATGAATAATTAGTTTGATTTGGTGATATTTTGCTAATTTAATCAGTAAAAACATAATTTTTAAATAAAAATCCAAAATAATTGAAAAATTACCCAAAAAAATGAAAACAATTATTTTAGTATTCTGGAACACTCCCAAGAATACCAAAATGTCATAAAAATTGCCCCAAAAATCCGGATAAAATTTATGAAGAAAAATATCGATATTTATCGGTTTTTAACCACTAAAACCAATAAACATCAAAACAAGGTGAAAACATATTTTAAAATTCACTTTTAACATTTAAATATTATTTTTAAATGTACATAAATTTATCAAGGGCAGAATCAATTGTTTCGAAATTGTGATTAATTTATTTCACTTTTATCGCCTTTTATCTCATAAAATCAATAAACATGCAAAAAATTCGAACCAACCTTCACCATTTTGCATACAATCATTAGAAAACATGCATTATACACCATAAAAATTCCATGGCCCGAATCAACTTTTAACTATTTTTAGTCAATTTTTAACTAAAATACGGCATTTTGACTCGGGTTTCTACCAAAAATCATTATAAATAGCCAAATAACTTCATAAATCAGCAAACTTAACCACAAATCTTTTGAGATCAGTAGGTATGCATGCCCCAAAAGTTTCGTGCTAAAACCTCTTCTAACACATTTTTTGAGTTTTTATAAATTATCTTATAATTCATTAATATGCTTAAAATCAACATGCAAATTACAAGCCTAAGCTCTGATACCACTTGAAAGATCATAGATCCATATTATACTCTCTAATAAAAATTAAATTATCTCATAATTTATCATTTTGGTGATCTATGTAACATGCATGCAAATATAAAAGCATATTAGAATAAAAGAAGAGGAAAACAATATTCCTTACATTGAGAAATGGTAGTATTTGGGCACAACCAAGATCACCCATCTTGGTTGTTCTTGAGCTATTAAGAATGACAAGATCATCTAATCTTCAAATTAGAAGAGCTCCTTTAAGTTGCACCCAAGAACAAACCTCCAACTCATATGATTAATTTTAACTAGAAATTAACCATATAACCCTTGAATATTATGTAAATAATACTAACACTCTTAGTATTTATTTTGTTTTACTGACAATCTTAGTAAAAATGATGCTTATGATTTTTAGAGAGATAGACCAATTATTTTTCACATGCAAAAGTGTACAAGTGAAGTAATGTGTAAAAATAAACAACACACAAGTGTTGTAGGAAGTGGAGCACGGTTGGAGGGAGTAGGTGGAGTGAGCGAGTGATTTTCTTATTTTTGTCCAATCCATTATAACATGCATAATGATCACATGACAACTTATGGAAGAAAATCTAGTAAAGTGAAATGATTATGATCATCCACTACACTCCATTTACACGGTCCAATGTCCCATTTACGGGTCCATTTTGGTCCTTATATTTGTCGCACAAATACGTGTAAATTTTATTTAAACAACGTTTCATGTTTAAATGCTTCCATAATTAATTTCGTTCAAATCACTCCGTAAATATACGTGTACCGCTACACATATTATTTTACGTACTAATATTAATCACATTAATCAATTAGTACAATTTTAGTGAATTAACAATTATTTAACTAAAACCCGTCTCCCATAATTTATTATTTAATTATCGCATAATTAAATAATAACTGTCGTGCCTCGAGTTCGCAACTCGAAATCTCTCTAAAATAATCGACTAACCTTTTAGTCTACAAATCAAGGAACTAAATAAATTGTATCTCATACAATTAATTAGTTGTCAATTGGGGTTCGTTCCTTTAGGTGTGACCGAAAGGGGTCAATTGATCACCGCCGTCTCACGACAATAACGTCAAACTCTAGTCAGCCAACCGTTATCGATTTAAGTTAATCAACTGACGAGGATCAAATAATTAAATATCTGATGATATTCATTTAATGAGATTTATTATGTGAACGCGCTATTGTGGAGGACACTAACTCCAACAACTTGTACTAAAACGGTTTATCAATTATAAATCATAACGTCTTGTATTTATAATAAATTATTCATTCAGTTTCAATTTCAATTGTTTCGTAAACAATAATTTTATCCAAGTAATAAAACAATTCGATTACTTAGACCTTATCTAATTTAATCGAATTACAATGAGACACGTTAACTTTACTCACAAAATCATCCGTCAATTTTAAGCAATTTAATTAACTCGTATGGGCATACGATTAATTAAATAATCAATTAAGAGTATTTCCCTATAGGTATGACCTAAGGGGATCAACTGATCACCACCGTCGCACGACAGTAATGTCAAACTCTAGTCAGCCAATCATTACCAATATGTGTGGACCAGTTGACTGTAGAATATTACATCCCACATGTATTCTTAAAAATGAGATTTGAACATGTGATCATTATGATCAATAGTTGTGATCGCATTATTGTCGGAGGACACTTATTCCAACACGCTCGTTGGTTGATGTCGACCAAAAAAACTATGGCTTGCCCCCTACCATGAGAATATGTATGTATAGTACGTGATTATTGTAATGAATCATGGTTCTATAAATGTATTATTAACATGCTTAGATGCATGTAAACGAACTAACAATTCAATGTCCCAAATTGAATCGGAAGCATTGGGTGCTACTGGCAATCCAAGTAGAAACAAAAACAGTGTACTGGATTGACTCTCGTGAAGGCAAACCCTCGGAAAGTTGTGAAAGGTTGATAACTGAGTAAGTTTACAGCCTTCAATAATGTCATTTGTTATTGTATGACTTGAGCCATATATATGCAAATAATAATGGCATGTGTGTATATTTATGAATTAGTGTTTTTGAACAAAAAAAAAGATTATGTCCACTTAGGAAATATGAAAGCAACGCTGTTCCCAATTTTATCACGCCATTACTAAGTGTATTCTTAATAATTACTCGTATAATTTAATTTATGTTTTTGTGAGAGGTTGATTATCTAATTCAGCTGATTTGTGTGTGATTTATATAATAGTCTCCTAAAGCACCAGACGACAAACAATGCGCCTTTTACGTTTGTCAGTCCATGTGGGAGGTTATCAACAGAAAACTTTCTACCATTCCGATACGGATTAGTATGATTTAAAAACTATTTCACACATAAATTGAGTTCAATTCATTATACTTCCATGTATTATATCTATTTTGATTATGTATATTTTGAATTGTAGTTTCCACTAATACTCAACAAAACCCCAGAATATTCGCCAGGGGACATCAAGCAGATGAGGAATATGTGGGCCAGTTATGTTGTTTCATTAGCGGAGTCTCAATAGTTTTCTCATGCTTTATGTACGAGTGTGTATATATAGAGCCATTATGTATTGGCTTCTTTTGTTTTTCTGAGGAATTTGTGTTTTGGCTTTTGATCATTCTGTTTGTACTGTTTTGAAACTGGGTTTAATTGATCGCGGGGTGTAATATTTTGATGTAGGATTGAATTTTTGCAGTGCACAGCTGCTGGAATGCTATTTTCAGCAGCAGTTACAAATGCTGCTAAAAAAATAGCATTTCAGCAGCTGCTAGAATAAGCTAAAATCATTTTTTTAAAAAAATAATAATTAAAAACGATAGCGGTTAAAAACAACCCGTTGCAAACAATTATTAGACAACGGTTTTATTTAGATAAATAACCATTGACATATTTTCCCTCCCATTCAAATTAACCGCCAAAAATATAAGAAAACGAACGATAACCGTTGTCGAGTTCAAAACTTTTACAAATGTTATTTATGCAGAACCGTTGTCAAAAGATGAATATAACAACGGTTTTGCACGCAATAAAGCCGTTGTTAAATTTTGACATTCAATTAAATAAGATAACGAAATGAACCTTTATCATATATAATATTTAACAACGGGTTTGAAAGCGTTCTTAAGATTTAATAACGGTTTCTTGAAAGATTTTATAACGGTTCTTGATGTTATATAACGGTCGCGTGTTATTTGTACAACCGTGGTATACATTTAACAACCGCCGTTGCAATAACAGTCCCGTGTTTCTATTTAGAAACGGTAATTGCATTATTTGACCTTTATTGAAGGTCTTATTTGGCGTAGTGATCCGACTATCACGTTGTCCCAGACATGACAACCAGCACAAAGTCACGGAAAATTCCATCCTCAAATAACTACAAAAATTCAAAGCCGAAATATCCATCTGGCAGCTGATAGCCACATCATTTTAGCACTAACAAGCCTTACTCCGAGCACTGGGAAAATTAACCATACCATCCACCTCCTCACCCGAAGAAGTGGTAGCTGTAACACCCCCGTCTACCAAGGAGCCTTAACAAGACCTTCCCTAGCAAATACGGGCATTACCATCTCGGTTGCCCGAGGGATAGTATATCATAACGTCAATAAAAGAACTATTAAAGTTTATTACAAGTTTAAACTCAACAAAAGGAAGATACAACTGATGAATAAACAACTACGGTGAGATACTCCATGCCAAGACTCGGTTAAAGACTCGTCCCTCTAACGCACCCAGGTAAGCTCCTTATATCAACACCTGCTAAGACTGACTGCTCACCATAATGAATCACGGCAGACACATAACAAGAAAGAAACATAGATAATACCACACAAGGTCAGTAACTGAAGAACATCATACAACACAAGGTATAACACACACACACACACACGCGCACACACACACACACACACACACACACACACACACACACACACACACACACACACACACACCAATCTCCAACTCCAATAACCCATCAATCAACTGACTAGCCCGAAGGTAAAGTCCTGCCAGAATATCCATCGCAACAGATATTCCACACCGCCACTGGGGACCGCAGCCTTACCACCTAAGCCCTGCTCAGAACCATAGAGCGAATAACCCATGTCCATTAATGTGCACATCCCTCTTGTGACGGGAACCACAAAGGACGAATCAAGGGTGTGAAGCCATTCCCGATGATGAATTCACTCAACCAGATACGCACCCCGCACTTAAACACACAATACGACTACACAATCAGAGATGCCACACACTACACATGCCAATCAATCAACAGTACTGAGTAGGAAAACCTACCTTTAGCAATCAGCAAGCACATTGCATACATCCATAAGAAGGCAAAGTGACCTCCGTCTACACCTATCATAACCAGTAGGGAAAACCCTATTACTAACAAGTATAACCACAACGTAACCTAAGGATGATGATGATGACTTACCTATGCTCGGCATTCCGGCGACAAGACCACGATTCGACTCAAGTCTCCGTTCCCATGGTGTCTCCAACTGATTTGGGTTTACGACTTCACAATTTATAACTTACCGCTGAACTCGCCGTACTCGATCGAGTATGGGTCTTACTCGATCGAGTGGCCTCTACTCGATCGAGTCACTAGAGTACTCGATCGAGTAGCCTACACTAGATCGAGTTCCCACACCCCAAAGGTTACTATGACGCAAGTCCGAAATAGTAAAGGTTCCAATAGGTCCAACATGTGTCTAAGGTCAGTCAACAGTTAGTCAACGGGTCCCTAACAGGGCAGGTATTACAGTCATCCCCTCTTAAAAAGAACTTCGTCCCCGAAGTTCAACTCATCACCCCCCACAAACCGAAAGCATATCCTAAGCCAAGATAACTAACACAACCTAACCCGACAAGACCACTATAACCATACTCAACCATAACACCCAACCTTCCATGCCGACTAATCATCATCATCCTCTCTAACGAACATAACTATCACAACACAACTCCATATCGAGTCATCATCCAACTGTTTAACAATGGAAAAGATGCATAGATAGAAACTATTACTTCCATCTACCAAGCTATTTCAATACCATACAACACCAAACAAGTTCAACATAATTAAATTACTCAACAAATTAAATTACTCAACAACATTCATATCTCCATAACAATGCAACAAACAAATTACTCCACAAATGATTAATCATTTAACCAACACTTTGATTACTTTTAAAAGAACCAACAACTAAATTACTAATAAATTACTTTAAAAGACGACGTTTTTGGCATTTTCACGCGCGACATTACTCTTCCCCTCTTAAAAGGAAATTCGTTCCTGAAGTTCACCTTTAAGATGAGCTATATTACGATAAAATGAAACCATCACCTATCTTTGACATTACAAGATTAACATGCATTCATGTGGGTATATAAGATGAAAATAAACAACACAAAATGAATTTGTCATACCCAGCATATACTACTTGGTGATACATTGAAGGTGAAAGGTAATTTGCCCATGTGACATCATAATATCACCGCGGTCAATCATAGTGCCAACATAACCATCCCAAAATGATTACAAACGATTATATAAACTTAATAACCTCATAGAACAACAAGTAAGGGAAAGTTAGCAACTACATAAAATTATAATTACCGTGTACCATCTTGATACCACTTACACATAAGTTAAAAACCTAGAGGTGACTATCCATGGTCATAATAACAACATATGAGTCAACAAAATATTCCCTTGATCCCAGGTAAAAAAAAAAACGGTCTCCGCATACGTGCAGAGGTACTCGATCGAGTTAGGTGTACTCGATCGAGTTAGACATACTCGATCAAGTATGTGCAGGTCAGAATGCTCGTAAAAATGCAATATACATGGTACTCGATCGATTTGAAGCTACTCGATCGAGCAACTCCATATCAGAATGCCCTCTGATCCCAAAACAAGCAAAAATATATGCAAGTCTCGGGATTTTATTCCCGCTATCATTGTACCTACATAACAAATCTAAAAAATCCAAGCACAAAATATGGCCTTATGGCCGATAACAAACCAACTAAAAAACCAATACCGCAAAAAAAGGTAACAATCCAACACAAGTCCACTAAAACAAGCATAAGAAAACAAGTAACGGTCACTCAAGGTCACCACCACAATCCTCCTCCATCTCTTCATCTCCTCCTACTCCCGACGTGCCAGCTCTTGACGTGCCTCCTCCAAACCCTCCTCCAGTAGCATCTCCCGTCCCTGGGTCCCCTCCACTCCTCCACGGTGTTAGGCATCCATAAGGGTAGGTCGTAGGGGCTCCCCATGTGTGGACGCGGTCCCACGGGGTCGCTTGGGAAACATGTGTTTGCATTTGTGGAGTCGCCACCAATTTATTGTGGAAAATTGGACACCGTTCGAATACTTCGCGTCATGTCAAGACACAAAGTACTGACATAGACATCAAGAACTCGTTACCCTTAGCATTCTATGTCTAGAATGACTCTCGTGGATGCCAATGAACACGGATGTTAACAGAGATCTGGAGTAAGGGGTGAGGGTACGTATTAGGAAGCTCTTTTGATCGAACACCTAATCCCGCCCGCCTCGATAGCGGCCTCTACTAATTATTTGGGACGTTGTTCGTACTTGATATGTTGTCGATTATATGCATGCAATGCAACAAACAATAGATTAATCCTAACATGTGAGAATTAACTAAGTCGGTGAACACGTAATTAGCACACAATAGGTCGAAGTAGGATTTAAGGTTGATTACATGTGAAAACATACAAACAAACGATAATAAAGAATATAATAAAGATACAATAATTGAAAATTAGAATAATTACAATGATTAATGATTGATTTACATCGAAAATACATTTAAAACGGATATTTTGAGAAAAGAAAAGAGAAAATAAATTAACGAACAGATTTAAGGTGATAATACGGGTAATAGTTGATTAATACGTAAACTAATAAACTAGGTCAAAGTAACAACGGAAGTTCAGAGATAGAACTCAACCCGGAACAGGCGCAGCAGAGCTGCGTCCCTTGGAAGAGGCGCAGTGGTCACTGCGTCTGTTCCTGAGGTGAGTTCTGGTTGTGAAGCCGGAACTGCATGTGATTAATGTTCATTGGTGATTTATGCTCGATTAATAATATTTGACTCGGATAGAAGTGATTTAATGGATTATTTACATATGAAAGGGTCATAAAAACAATAAAAAGGACGGACTCAAATTAATTAGAACGAATTAAAGACTAATTACAAGATTAATTATGAATTAAATTTAAATCAAATTCATTAAAACAAACTAATTAGGTTTAATTAATGTCAAACTATTGATGATGATGACGATAAACAGATGAAAATATACAAAAGATGAATTTCAGAGATTTGATATTGATGAATCGAACCTCTAAAACCCGGATTGATTTAGTGACGAAAACACACAAATAATAATTACTTGGGATTTAAGTCGGAAGTTAAAAGTGATAAATAACATGAATTATGCATTAAAATTATCATGCGGATGAAATAAGAAACAAACAAGAAAAAGAATGAAAGAAAACAGACGACTCAACAGAGGACGAAGGAAGAAGAAGGAAAGCAGGAATTGCGGCAGCCTCAGGAAGACTCGCAGCAGGTGCTGCGTTCCTTCTCGACATCAATCTCCCGTTAATCCGCAAAAAGGTTTGAATAAAAGGTTTTATAAATCGGTTTTAAACATGCTTTCGACGTAAATCTTACAATGATTAGTACAAAAATAAAATACAATAATAAAAGATGGGATTTACACCCTCAGACTTACATGTTTGATGAAACGAGATTGACTAAATTAACGATTAGTGATTGCTCGACTCGAATGTACGACGAAAGTGCCCTCGTAAGAGGAATTTAAATTAAATTGATTAAGTTGATTGAGTGGAGTTGGTCAAATTGGTCGGTCATGCAAAACGAGGCTGGTACTCAGAAGGATCCGAGCTTACGTGGTCGAAAGTTCAAGCACGTAGACGCCATTAAGCAAAGAGCAAGGTCTTAGAATGCAAAGGGAGAAGAGAAGGGCGGACACTCGCATGAGAAATATGAGGGGCGAAGGTCCCTATTTATAATAATCACGCGGAGGAATTAGGGTTTCGGTAAAACTTTGGAATTAAATCTCGAAAAGAACTCAAAATACGCAGAAAGGAGCTGGGGAAGAGGCGCAGCAAGCACTGCGGCTCTTGGAAGAGGCGTAGCAGGTGCTGCGTCCTTTCCCCAGAGGTTTCCTCCTACGGAAGAAAGATTTTCCGCGTTTCTATTATGGAATTGCAGTTGATCTTAATTTCCTTATTATTTAAGATATAATTTCGGAAAATACTTTACCAAAAGATTAAAAAGATTGAAATATGGAATAGAAATATCCGGAACATTCCAAATATTATGACTCGACATTTTAAACGGTCATTAGAAAATGAAGATGGTTTTTTGACCCGGACTCCAAATGTACTCTAATTACTGTCAAAATGGTCGTAACGGCGCGTAGATGACGACCAAGGGGTAGACACAAGTATTTGAGCTATCACTTGACGATAAACTTACGAATTGTCATAAATCGTTCCTTGTACCAAACATGCGGCCCAATCATCACCGGGTGGCTTGCGGAAGGTGCAGAAATGAAGTATCTTCAGAGCCCCCACTTTGACTGAGGCTTGGACAAGGCGAAATTCAAAGTATAGCCATCAGGTCAATCGAAGATTACAACTTGACGACTACGGCGACGCGAGGCGGCTCAAGGGGTCTGAGTCAAGGACTTGTCGTCGGGAACATTTTAGAGTCTGTCGACTATTGGGGAGGGTCGTTTAAAGTCCATTAAACTACGTAAAGAGGCTCGCCAGCCATAAGAAGAGATCATACCTGAGACTCCTTGAGACTCCTTACTCTGTCGGACTCCAAGGGGAAACAAAACGTAATATTGAAGGGGTAGCAGGACGTCGGTAGAAACTGCTGGGAGAAATCTGCTTGCGTCGTCTCAAGCGAACTCCGGCAAAACTTGAGGTTGAATCTCCATGTCTCGAGAAGAACAATGAACTCTCGCTGGGGGATTATCGAGGTGTGTCAAAACACTTGTCAGTAGGGCTGAGCAAAGCCATATACCCGATACGGTTTTCGGGTATACGGTTTTTTGAACACCATCTTTTTTATTCCGAATACGATACGGTTTAACCGTGTATACGGTTTTCGTTTACCCGGTTAAACCGTATATCGAAATCTGGATACCGTATATCGAAATCTGGATACACTGATTTTGTAAAGTCAGTAGCATTGTAGCGGCCAAACTAGCTCTTCTCGTCTCTTCTCCAATGCCAAATACATAAATATTACAAAGTCTCCAAAGTGCCTCTCTGCATAATGTTCAAATATTATAAATTTTTCAATTTCAGTGGTTTGGCTACTTATGGTTCCAAATCTTCAAGATTCCGTCTCCTCATCGACCATGACGACATAATGAAAAACACAAAAAATCAAATAAATCGAAAACATGAACATGAACATGAACAACCAAAATACAAAAATTGATAGAGTGACTATTTGTGATTTTGTGCAACAGATCCGTTGTTTGAGAGGATCAGGAATTCAAAATTGTGGATCGAATTTAGGGATCGAAAGGTCTTTCTTAGACTGAGGAGGCGTGAGGAGTGGAGGACTGAGGAGGCAGAGGATTGGGGATAGAAAATTAGAAATTAGGGTTATGAATTATGAGGGTGAGGGTGAGTTGGTGAGGTCATTTATATATATAATTGTTGGTTTTTTTTTAATATTACTCAAAACCGTGTCAAAACCGGGTATCCGGTTTTCATTTTTTCTGACCCGGATACGGAACGGTTTATAGAAAACCGTATCGGGTATACGCAAAAAAAAACGTATATACGGAAAATCGTATAATGAAAACCGTATACCGTATCGTATCCGTATTAAAAAACCGTTTCGGAAATATTTACTCACCCCTACCTGTCAGAGAATATTCGCTCGTTGTGGCAAGCGAAGTCTTGATAAAGTACTGCGACAGTTCGCAGTCTGCTCGGAAATACGGGTCCGAATGAAGAATAAACATCAAACGAACCAAATATACGGTATGTGGTGTTGAGGAAGAGCCGCACCAAATATGGACCCACAAATAACGAACTTGTAACGAATTTTCGAAAATTGAATTGAAGGGAAGCTGAGAAGAGGCGCAGCACCTGCTCCGTACTTTCCTGGGTTCGTCCTGTCTGAGTAAAAACTCGATAGAAACCCGCATTTGTTTCATAATAACAAAACATAATTTCGTCAAAACTCTCTCAAATTCCAACCATTTTCCGTCAAAATTTGATCAAAAGCTTGCATTTGCCATGACTAATCGAGGTATGTGTCATATTTTTGCGTTAAACTTCCGTCTTTGCCTTAATTTGAGCCGACAAATCTAGGGTTTTGACCCAACTTGTCGAAAATTTGGGACTTTTCCCCCAAATGATCTTGCCTTGTAAAATTGACTTTAGAACCGGATAATTGGTAGTATGAGGAACATAACCATGTGTTCATTTCGAATTTTCATCGAGTATTGAGCATTTGAGTGAAATTGAGACGATTTCACAACTGAGTCGTAAACTGCTTCGAAAATAGCCTTAGGATTGCTCATTTGTGAAGAAACTTGATATTTGGAATCCTTGCGTGATGGGTAAACTTCCTACCATCTCGGAATTTTGATTTGTGACGGCTTTTTCAGGGCACTTTTCTAAGGCATAATCGTCGTTATAATGAAATGCTGCCGAAATTTCGACTCAAAACCATGACTAAGCTCGAACTTAGACTTGACTTGACCCATATTACCACATGAGCGGTCGGGTTTCGAAATAAATGGCCAAAGATGGCGAGAAAAGAGCGATTTCGAAGCTTGGAAAGCTTGAAAATCCCCTGACTAAGGCTCGCCGTCACTTGACGCGGCCTAAATTACCCTAATTTCGCACGTGACGAAGCTTCTACATAGGGAGAGCTCCCATGGACGAGGATACTGGTTTCGACCCTCCTCTTATGTTCGAGGAGGCGTTGGAGGAGGCTCTTGCTGCTGTGGCGGCCGAGGAGGTCGCCGAGGAGGAGGCTGCTGAGGAGAAGGCCCCAAGGCGGGCCAACATCAGATGAGGTGGTCATCAGCTGAGGGGAGCACCTAAGTGGGATGAGAGATGGGATAACTGACATCTCATCTGGGCAGCGGAGAGTCACCTGTCCTATAGGACGGTGAAGAGCTTGGTAAATCTCGAATAATCTTCTTTTGCCATCTTTCTTGTCATTCATTTGTCATTCTTTTTCTCTTTTATTTGGGCTAAAGATAGCTTTGCATTGAATCAAAATAGGAGGCCGGGAACATGAGATCCTTTTCTGGCTACACAACGATGATGAAGGCTTACGGGAGACTGTCGGCGGAGGAGCAGACCATCATCGAGCTGGGAGCTTTTGGGGCCTTGGTACGACCGTGGAGGGAGATCAAGGGGAGGAAGATTCGGGCTAACCTTTGCCTGATTCGAGCCTTTCTTGATCGGTTCTAGGACACGACCTCGACCTTTCATATGCCTTTCGGTGAGGCTGGGGTCACGTTGGAGGACTACGGCATGATTTCTGGCTTGCCGTGTGGGACAGAGGCTGTGGTGTGGCCGTCGACGGCCATGCGGGTGGACTCGGCTGAGGCCAGGAGGTTGATCGGCTGGAACCTAGCGGCGAACACTGCTACGGTTCCCGGGCTAGTGCCAAGCACTTACGTCATGGATTACTTTGCTGGAAAGGTCCCGACGGTGGTTATGATCGATGGGAGGGAGAAGGCTTCACCTCCTTGCACTGCGGAGCAGAGAGCTCGTTTGTGGCTCTGGTGGTTCTTATCTTCACTCTACCTTGGAGACAAGGGGGAGAGGCTGTCGACGAAGCTTCTTCCTTTTCTTTCTGACCTGAGTGACTTAGGTCGTTAGGACTGGGTCACTCCTTGCTTTGTGGTCCTCACTCGCTATATGAGGGCCATGGTTCGTCCTGAGTTGGTGGAGAAGGGGACTTCTCCTGCCACTGTCGACCATGGACTGCTGTTGGAGGTATAAATCTTCATCTTGTATCGTGAAAGATCATTTATGTTCCTTGTCGAATCGCGAAAGATCGCCATTGATTATCTTGTTTTGCAGGCATGGGTGTACTCCTACTTTCCGGGGTTCGCGCCCAAGAGGACGGAGCCGGGGGCGAGAGCTTTTCCCGTTGTGAGGGATTGGGTGATGTGTCGTAGGAAGAGCCAGCGCTCTTCTTATAATGTCTGTCGACGGGGCGTGAATGCCCTGCAGCTGGGCGGCGTGAGTATCTTAATCACTTTCTTTTATTTGCTTACTCATTACTTCTCTTAGAAACAATCATAAGAATGACCTCTTGTTTGCTTTGTCTTAGTAGGTGCCCAGGCCTTGGGTGGACTACGTTGACGTCCCTCCTTTCGTGGCTGAGGTCCTTCGACCTAGGAGCTCGAGTCGGTTGCTGTTGAGGACGTCGATGGGTCCAGTGTGGTACTTGGGCAAGGGTTTTACTCGTCAGTGCTCTCGAGATGTCTTCACGGTTCCCATCGATCCTCCTCGGACGATGTTTAGGGAGCCTTACAATGCTGAGAAGGAGGCTGACCTAGCAGACGTCGGCGGTGACGCACTCCTTTTTCCCGACGAGGGCTACTCGGCGTTCAATCACCGGAGGTTGGCGTACTAGCCAGTCGCGGTAAGTACTTCGTTCTTCCTTTTTCAGTTGGTTTGAAAAAATGATGAATGATCATCGATTACAGAAACCACTTGGATTTTGCAGGAGGTTGAGGCGGCTGGCGTCGAGCCCCCAGCATACCCCGAGACCCTCGAGTACACTGACGCGGCGGGGATGACGACGATCTCCGAGCTTCGCGACTTTGACGAGGCGGTGACAGATGCTGGCCTAGACGAGTGGTAGCATTTGATTCGGAGGGTGAGTTCCCAACTCAAATAGCTTCCGTATAAGAATACATTCGTCCATTTTTGTCCATTTATTGAGAATCTTCGCTTATTGAAATGCAGGTGGCCCCATCTTGGTTCGTGGCTTTGTGGAGGGTATCCAATCGGCTACGGGCTACCATCGCCGAGGCACTTGCTGATGGTCGAGGACGTCAGGTATGAACCTTCCGTTTACTTCATTTTAGAATTTTCTAATTTTCTTTGCATTTGAAATGATTGACATGAGCCATTCTTTATCATTTGCAGAGGGAGCGTGAGCTAGCGCAGTCCCAGGAGGAGACGGCTCGCCTGTTGAGGGAGTTGGAGGTCCGCGACGCTGAGATTGCCGCTCTCGAAGCGAGAGTTGCTGAGCTAGGCGGCGACCAGCAGTATTTGCTTTGTTGTTTTTTTTTTTTTTTGCTTCCGTCTGGCTGTACCGCATACATTTTGTACATCTTAGGACTTTCGTTTTGGACTTTTGGACTTTGTTTCGGGCACGAGCCCCCAGTTTGATGTACATATGACCTTTTGATTGTATATACGACGGCCTGAGTGCCTTTGCTGCTAGGTTGCCTTGTTTGTACCTGCAGGTTATCTTTGAACAGATTTGGTAGATGACGGTTTATGCCTTCATGCTGCCGAAATTTACATAGAAATTGCAGATAAAACATATATTTGTACACATGGCCTAACTAGCGCAAAACAAGGAAAAGACCTGAAAATGCAAAAAAATTGTCGAAAATGATCGGACGGCGAAAATGACCGGACGGTAGGGAGGGCTACCCCCTAAAAAAACAAAAAAAAGAAACGTATAAGTTTGAAATGAAATGTGAAACGGGTGAAATGATTCCACCAAAAAGAAAAAAGAAAAAGAAATGGGTAAGTGTGCTTATTTGACGAAAATGCCGACTTCGCCTCAAAAAGCGCGCCTGTAAGATTAGAAAACTCGAAATATGGTAATTTGACGGAATTACCAAAAATAATAACCTATACAAATAGGGAATTATGCTAAAATGAATTAGGAAAGATCCACGCGGAAACCACAGAAAACCTCTGAGGAAGAGGCACAGCACCTGCTGCGCCATTTCCCCAGTGCGCCTGTTCTGACAGGTTTTAGGAAACACCTTTTGGTCTAAATATAGACGTTGATGGAGTCTCTATTCGCACAATTCTTCCGTCTTTCTTCCGTCTATTACATAAAAACTCTCCAATTATATAGAAAATTTATACATTATGGATGCCTTGGAAAACCTTCTCAAAGAATGGACAAACGAATTTTACAAATGTCGAGAAGCATGATATGGGTGCTTTCAATTTGGGGTCAATTTTGAGCTTGAAATTGGTGAAGGTTGTGAAACCGTTCTTGGATGCTTGTCTCGAATATTGGGACCCTAATTTCCACGTGTTTTCCTTCCCGGGAGGTGATATCTGTCCTTTTCCCGAAGAAATTGCTGTAATTGGTGGATGGGACCCGGAAAGTATTCCCGCCATACCTTCTAGCTCCCAAGGGTACAAAAACAAGTTTAGAGACTTGCTTGGACTGACTAAAGCTGAGGTTGACCGTCTTGTGACCTCAAAAGGAGTCTGAATGCTTGATTTCGTTGATCGATTTATAAACAGATCTGACCCTTCGATTTCTTATGTGGCGAGCGCAGGGCATTCGGGTTTTGCCTATTGCATGGTTATGTCCTCCAAGGGCATGTTGATGAGGAGGTGAGAAGTGATCCTCGTTATTTGCTTTTGGTTGAGCAAATGGAGCTGCGCAGGAGCCCAGCTTGCCTGTGTTTAGGAGATATCCTATTGGGATTGGATAACCGAAAAGCCAACAGGGACCTCCCTTATTTAAGAAGTCCCATAATTTTGCAGGTAAAAAAAAATACAACCTTTTATTATTTTATTTTTTTCGTATATATTTTTGTTTCGTTTTTTTCTCCTTTTTTTTGGATATTAATTCCTGCTTTGGTAGGTTTGGCTCATGGAGCGTCTGCGGTTGATCGAGCCCCCAGCTAATGTTCCTGCGTACCATGCTCGTTCGAATGCAATGAGGACCAGACTTTATATGGTGGACTTCACCTGGGTTTGCAACTATTGGGAGAACAAGTTGAAGAATGAGGATGATCCCTGATCAGATGGATTGTACCATGGTGGCATCTTAAGTCCGTTACTGGAGTATCGTCTTTGGATCCTACTCCATCGGTGCGCATTCCTGGCTTGGAATTCATAGTATGCATCTTCTCGGAGAGACTGATGAGCCAAGGCTTAAAACAAAGGATTCCTAAGCTTGATACTGTTCCTCAGACTGCAGTGGCACTTACCGCCGAGAGTCGTAGAGAGTGGGCTCTCAAATGGGCTCAAAGAAGCATGTGGTTCCTAAACTCATCGGTTAGTTCACTGTGGGTGTCGGATTCCTACTTGCAGTGGAGGAAGGCTACTACTCCCGAGGAGCGTGAGAAGCTTAGGAAGCGCGAGCCTGTTGATTACAAGATTCGTGATGTAGCGAAGGAGAAAGAGAAGCATTTGACCGAGGGAGAGAAAGAAGCCGGATTCAGAGTTGTTCATCCGACGAAGAAACCGAAGACTACTCCTGTCGTTGAAATGGTGGTTGATCGAAATGGCAAGGCTAGACCGCTAGAGAGACCGTTGGTGATTTAGATCTGAGATAGCGCACGAGCGCCCGACTCGTGGTCGAGATAAGAAGTATGACAAAAATGACAAAGGCAAGGGGAAGATGGAAGAATAGCCTAAGTCGCAGTATTATTTATTATTATTATGATTTATAATAAAAAGGTGGGGTTTTAAGAATCCTAGCCTATTTATTTTATATTATGTGGTGTACTATTATTATTTATGGAAGGAAATGAATAAAAGATTAATTGGCTATGAAACCGTTGTGATTTTCTTTTATTATTCTTGTCGAATTCCAAATGCATATGCAAATGTCCTTCTATTTACATTTAAAATAATGGGTTGTATCCTGTGAAGGATTGCCTACGTATTCATTTGAAAATGAAATCAAACCCTTAAGCGTAGTTCAAGTAAATGTAAAAGAATAATTGTTCTAAGCAAGAGCTTGTAATGAACTAGAAAATGAGCATGAGCTTTACTTACTCCTAAAGCACAGTTCAATTTATTTGATGATATGAGGATGACGAATTGTCAAAATGCAAGAGCAACAATGACATAAGCTTTATTTCAACGGGCCAGGGGCCATTTTTTATTTCATGCCGCACGAGCGACACGTAGTGTCACGCGAGGCGTGTTTCTGTTCCTTTTCTAGGCATAATATTATTTCAGTTGGTCGAGGTTAGTTGGATTGGCAAATTCATTCCCATCTAGGTCTGTGATTCTAACCTCACCCCCCGGGAGTATTGAATTGACCAAGAATGGTCCGGCCCAGTTGGGTTTGAACTTTCCACATGGATCGACAGGTAAAAGAGCTCTAACCGATTTGAGGACTAAATCTCCATCTTTGATATTTCTAGGCTTAAACCTTTTGTTGAAGGCTCGTTTGATACGTGCCTAATATGTTTGCACATTATGTAAAGCGCGCAACCTTCGTTCATCCAAGAGAATGAGTTCTTCATACCTATCTCTCTTCCAATCAGCTTCTGGAATTTGACTTTCGAGTAGAATTCGCAAGGATGGAACTTCTAGTTCAACTGGTTGCACGGCTTTCATATCGTAAGTTAAATAGAAAGGGGTGACCCCAGTGGGCGTCCTAACGGATGTGCGATATCCCCATAAGGCAAATGGTATCTTACCTGGCCAATCTCGATAATTGTCAATAATTTTCTTGAGAATGGTGATAACGTTCTTATTGGCTGCTTCTACTGCACCATTAGTTTGTGGTTTATATGGTGAGGAATGGTTGTGTTTGATCTTGTACTTGGCTAGCAATTGTTCGGTCTCAGCCTGGAAATGTGATCCATTATCACTGATGATCTCATGTGGGCAACCTTACCGACAGATGATATTGGTTTGTATGAACTTTACCACGTTCTTGGCTGTGAGACTAGTATAGGATGCTGCTTCTACCCATTTGGTGAAATAATCGATTGCCACCAAAATTAAACCGTGACCTCCTATTCCGGCTGGGGTGATCTTCCCGATGATATCGATTCCCCAAGCAGAAAATAGCCAAGGAGATGTCATGGTGTAGAGTAATAAAGGAGGGACATGTTGCGCATTCCCGAAGATTTGGAAGTTGTGGCAATGTCTAACATATTTAATGCAATCGGATTCCATTGTGGTCCAGTAATATCCCAAACGCGTTATTTTCTTTGCCATCATTGGTCCACTCATGTGAGAGCCACATTCTCCATCATGGACTTCTTCCATTACTTTCTGTGCCTGTGAATGATCAAGGCAACGCAAGAGTACACCAAGAGGTGTTCTTTTATACAATTCTCCTTGCATGAGGACGTATTGGGAAGCTAGCAAGCGTATAGCGCGTAGTCCCCTTTTATCCATATCTGGTGGATAAGTGCCATTGAGCTTGAAGTTCAGAACTGCTTGGGACTAAGGCTCCTCTAGGTTTTCTTCTTCGTCTGTGATTTGATGCACATAAGCTGGTTCTGACCATCGTTCGATGCATAAAGGCATTTCTACCATATCATCTGGCATATTA
Source organism: Silene latifolia (assembly GCF_048544455.1). Lineage (NCBI taxonomy): Eukaryota > Viridiplantae > Streptophyta > Magnoliopsida > Caryophyllales > Caryophyllaceae > Silene > Silene latifolia. Next base: position 273,660 of record NW_027413173.1, on the reverse strand, counting down.
ATCAAAGATGCAAGTTTTGCAAGAGCATCTGCAAATTGATTCTCTTCTCAAGGTAGATGTAGGTAAGTTACTTGATCGAAGAATTGGGCAACTTGGTCTATTCTAGCCTGATAGGGTGCCAGACTTTCACTTTGAATTTTCCAAGATCCCGTAACATGGTTGATGATCAAGGATGAATCTCTATGTACCCGAAGATTCTTAACGCCTAAGCCTACTGCCGCTTGTTGTCCAATGAGGCAAGCTTCGTATTCTGCTGCATTATTTGTCACCTCGAAGTCGGGTTTGACAGAGAGTGGTGTATACTTACCTTCAGGAGAAATGAGCAACACTCCTATTCCAAATCCTCTTAGGTTCGATGCTCCATCGAATTAAAGGTCCCAGGAGTCTACATCGGTTTGGAGTATGTCCTCATCTGGAAACGACCATGAGTCTATCGTTTGGGCATCATTGATGGGATTTTCCGCAAAAAATTCGGCGACAGCATGCCCTTTTATAACTTTCAGAGGTACATATTTGAGATCGAACTCTGAGAGCATCAAGGTCCATCTTGCTAAGCGTCCATTGAGAACGGGTTTTTCGAAGAGGTATTTGACAGGATCCATATTTGAGTACACCTTGACTGAATAGCTAAACATGTAATGACGTAGCTTCTTCGTTGCCCACACAAGAGCGAGGCATGTCTTTTCGAGTGGTGTGTATTTGCATTCATACTCCAAGAACTTCTTACTAAGGTAGTAGATAGCTCTTTCTTCTTTTCCGACGGTTTGCGCTAGCATAGCCCCCATGGCTATTTCGGTTACTGTGAGATATAAACCAAGAGGTTGATCTCGTTGAGGAGGCATGAGCACTGGTTGTTTGGCTAGTATATCTTTGATTCTGTCAAACGCCTTTTGGCAGTCGTCATCCCACATGGGGTGATTTGTTTTCTTTAGCTTTTTGAAGATGGGTTCACAGATCATGGTGAGTTTGGATATGAATCGACTTATATATTGCACCTTGCCAAAAAAATCCTCTAACCTCCTTCTCCGTCTGAGGTTGTGGCATTTCAATCAGAGCTTTGATTTTGGAAGGGTCGATTTCTATCCCTCGTTGACTGACGACATACCCATAAGCTTGCCTGATGTCACCCCAAACGCGCATTTCTGAGGGTTGAGCCTCATGTTGTACTTTCGTAGTCTTGAGAAGAACTTTCTAAGGTTATTAATATGCCCCTCTATATCCTTGGACTTGACAATCATATCGTCTACATACACCTCGACTTCTTTATGCATCATGTCATGTAGTAGCGTAGTCGCGGTGCGTTTGATATGTAGCTCCAGCATCGATTAACCCGAATGGCATAACTGTGTAGCAATAGGTACCCCATTGAGTAACGAAGGCGGTCTTATGCATGTCTTCTATGACCATTTTGATCTAATTATATCCCGCATACCCATCCATGAAGGACAACAACGCGTGATCTGCTGTATTATCCACTAATATGTCGATATGTGGTAGAGGAAAGTCATTTTTGGGACTCGCTTTGTTCAAGTCTCTGAAATCAACACAAACACGGATTCTCCCATCCTTTTTGGGCACGGGTACTATGTTGGCCACCCAGCCTGAGTACTCGGAAACTTTGATGAACCCGTTTTTGAATTGTTTATCGACTTCTTCTTTGATTTTAAGAGCCCATTCTGTCCTCATTCGACGAAGTTTCTCCTTTACAGGTTTGAAACCTGGTTTGATCGGAATTCTGTATTCGGCAATATCCCTGTCGATCCCTGGCATGTCTTTGTAGGACCAAGCAAAAACGTCTTTGAACTCGTGTAGGAGGTCTATAAAGCTGGCCCTTTCAGTGGGGATCAAGGTTGTCCCTATCGTAAGTTCTTGGGGTTCTAGTTCGGTTCCTACGTTGATATGTTCGGTATTTTCTATAACTGGTGCCCCTTCCCCCTCTTGTAGTATTTCTTTAGTTATGTAGGGAGGTAGTTCGATTGAGTCTGGGTCTGGGTCATCCTCATTATCATCGTAAACAGAATTGCATTCAGACTAATACAAAGAGTAAGCAGAATCTGATTTATTCATATTAAAATTTGAAAAGAGTTGAAACAAGGAAGCCATCTGTTCAGTAGTCAGTGGCGGTAAAGGGACAATTGTTGGGACATTTCCCAAACTACTGTTGTTACTCGATGCTAAGCTAAGAGAAACGAGGGGAGTGGGGGTGACGACAGGAGGAGACTCTCTAGGGACTTCTCTAGACTCCGACTCTGATTCCGACTCTGACTCTGACTCAAATTCGTTGTTTTCTGGTTCTCCTTTGAACATCTCTCCTTCTCCAATGGTGAGCTTGAAGAGTCTTCCTTGGTTGTTTGTCCATTTGATCGACTTTCTCCATCCTTTTTGCTAGATCGAACTGGTTTATGTGATCAATGCGGTAGGGTTGAAATGGTCATCCTGAAGTATCATGGTAATGATCTCGTCTTGTGCGGCTCTAACAAATTGATCTTCTCCAAACAGTAAGCAAACGGCTTGTTCGTCCAAGCAAGGTGCTTAACGAGTCTTGTTGATAGGAACCGTTTCCGAAGGAATGAAGTAGCAATCGTGAAAGATCTCGATTCCAGCTAGTTGCCTTCCTTAGTAGTGCCAAGGTTTGGGAAACCCATGAAAGTATTCTTGACTCCCTTCTCTAACGAAGTATCCATTTAGGGTAGGGAGGTAGGGTCGCATTTGGATTCCCATGTTCTTGCGGTTTTGGAACTGTGTGAGCATCTCTAGAGCTTCTTCTTTGGTGGCTTTCTATCCTAATCCCAGTGGTATCCTTTGAGAGTTTCCTTCTTTGTAAGGTGCAAAGGTATTTCTTCGGACAGGATTCAATGGCATTCCCGTGAAGTATCCCTGAGATTTGAGTATGTGGTTGACCACTAAATTGGAGTAGGGATTGAAGTACAAGGATGCCAACTCGCTCTCCACAAGGTTTACGCTATGGAAGCCCCTAAGCTCATATACTGGATCCGTGACTACTTGGTTGCTTGACATCTTTTCTATCACTGCCTTGATAGGCGACGAAGTGATCGTCACCACTTTGCCATCTAGTGGGATTTTGATTTTCTGGTGGAGGGTGGATGTTACCGCTTTGGAAGTGTGAATCCAAGATCTTCCCAGAAGTATGTTGAAGGATGCTTCAATGTCCACTTTTGAAAGTTAACCTTTCGCTCAATCGGCCCTATGGCTATGGTAAGGTTGACTAGTCCTACCACATTTCGTAGTGTACCATCATATGCGCGAACACCTTGATTGGTAGGGGTCCAATCCGACTCTTTCATGCTTAGCTTGTATGCTGTTTTCAATGGTATGACGTTGACTGTCGAGCCATCATCCACCAAAGTCATTGGCACATTCTTCTTTAAGCAAATGTCAGTAATGTATAGAGCCAAGTTGTGACTAGCGCCGAAAGGAGGCAAATCTTCATCCGAGAAAGTAGATGGGTTACTTAGCTTAGTTGAATCTTGGAAGACCAAGTTGACTACATCATAAGGTGTAGAGTTATGTACCACGTTTAATTTAGCCAAGGCTTGCAGTTGTGCTTGGCGATGAGGGAATGAGCTTGCAACTAGTTGCAAGACTGAAAGATCAGCCTTTGTCTTCTGTAGTTGTTTTAGTAAATGGTCAGTAGAGGTATCCTCGCCATCATTTCGTATGACAACGTTGGTGTTGGTGATTGGACCATTAGCTATGGGACCATTTTGAGAAGTGTTTTGATATGGACGCCCTAAACGAGTAAGGTGGTCTATATCTTGGTCCTCACTATTGTTGACTATTTCCTCACTGATTTTGACTAGGTAGTGTTCGGTGAGGTATTTATCTTCATCATCGTCGGCTCATACTCCATTGATAGTAGCAAGCTCTCTCAACCTTATGATTTCGTCTTTTAAGTGGATGAATTGGTCGATTAGCTCATCAACCACGGCTACTACTTCTTGCATTGTAGCATTTTGAGAGATATTTAGTGGCGCACGTTCCTTAGGTGTTGTACTTGGATTACCTAGGGATGCCACTACACTTTCTAGTTCTGAGACTTGTCTATTCACACTTTTTGCCCATGCGATAAAGTCGGTGATAGTAAGGGAAATGGTGGAGTAACTCCCTTCACTTTCTATTGCATGGATCTCATCTTCGACTGGAGAAATGAGGTGTGAACAATCTAAGGTAGATTCTTAACTTGTGATCATCAGAATTCCAAGAGGATTCTGAGTATTGTTAGGCTTACCTTCAGGCGGTATGGGTAGGCGACCGTCTTCAATCATGTCCTGAAGGACGTGTTTTAGCTTGTAAAATTTCTCTGTATCGTGTCCATTACCCCTATGATATTCGCAATATGAATTTTCGTCCCAGAATTTGGATTTCTTTTCTGGATCAGGTGTAGGCCCTATAGATTAGAGCTTACCCTGTTTCATCAATCTCTTCAAAGCATTGGAGTATGTATCGCCAATGTTCGTGAATTTCCTTTGTGGGTTATTCTTCTTTGATGATTCAAATAGGTTAACCTCATCAGTCTTGCTAGTAGAGCCGTAGGAATGACTTGTTGAGCCTTGATATCCACGACCTACCGTTTTGGACAAGAGTCCTTTACGGATGTCATCTTCAATTCTTGTCCCTAATACTGTTAAATCCTTGAAGGTCTTAATGTTTTGGTACCTCAAGTGATTTGCATAAATGGGCTTCAGGTTGTCCACGAATTTTTCCACGAGGGTAGCTTCATCTGGACGCTCGACAAGTTGGGTACTAGTCTTCCTCCACCTACTTAGGAAGTCGGTGAAACCTTCTTTCTCATTTTGGGTAAGAACCTCTAAAGTGTGCATATTGACTTGGATCTCGGCATTATCCACGTATTGTTTAGCGAACTCAATTGAGGCGTCATCCCAGGTGACAATCTTCTTGTGCTCTAGGGAATAGAACCATTGCTTAGGGATGGTTTCAAGAGATGAAGGAAAGATCCTCAAGAACATCTCGGGTTTGATGCCTTTGATAGACATGTAGTATTTGAAAGCGCGGATATGGTTCATAGGGTTTTCATGCCCCTTGAATTTCGGGATATCCGTCATGTTGAAGTTGGTTGGCAATTTGGCGATCACGGCCTCATACTTGCGATTCTTTTCCCTATAAATATCATCCCCTATGAGGTACATCAATTGCTCCTCCAAGTATTGGAGTCGCTTCTCAGCTTCAGTGAGACCTACTGGAGGGTTGGCTTCTTGTGCTCCCACATAAGGTGGAGGGTTGTCTTTCACAAACTCATTGGACACTTCATTTTCTGCAGGAGGTAGCCTAGTTTCTACAGCAACAATTCGGCCCTCGATTGTGTTGAGGTGATCATACACTTGGTCTTGGTTAGTTTGGAGACGAGCGAGCGCAGCTAGGATTTGATCATTACCATTCCGGGGTTGACTATCGCTTGTGGTGCTAGTTTCAGGCATCTTGGAAACTGGACAAGAGATCGATGACGAATCAAAACACGATCGACCATTCTAGCACACTTACTCAAAGAAAAGACTCGACTCGCGAAGTGGGGGTGTGCCACTTGTGTCAAGTAAGGTTTGAAAAAAAATGGCAAAGTTTTGAAATGTTGGTCCTAGTCAACTATGGTGTAGTTGTAGGAGTGCACTCGAAGTGAGGCTTTGAAATGGGTTTTAAGGCCCGAATTTTGACTTAATTTGGACAGAGTTTCGACTGGTTTTGCGCTAATTTTGGCCTATTTCGAAAATTCTTACATTTTAAAAGAGGTTTTGATTTTTACAAAATTCGTCATGGTTTTGTTTAGAAAATGGTGATCACATATAATACAAGCATTCATACAGGCATTATAACGGTATGCTGAGTGCATTTAAAAGGATTTTAGTTTAAAGGTTGGGTTGCCATACCGAACAATCAAACCCGGGGTCTGTGGAGAGGCTCATACCAAACAGGAGTAAGGCCGATTCCTAGTCCATTCCCTCGAGTAGTGAAAGCCCTTGATACAAACAGGAGTAAGCATTATGGTATGGTTGACGTCAATCGTTATCCATCCTTAGGCCCAGATAAGAATTTGGACTGTCCAGACGGGACGAATGGTCGAATGGGTTTGGTTGGGCCTAGAAAGGCCGAATAAAACGATCTAAGAAGATCGAGTTATGAGAACCGACAACTATCTCATATAAACTATTCCCTAACCTTGTTCAAGTTTCACCCTTGGCAAGATGTAAGTGTATTAATCCCCAGCGGAGTCGCCAAACTGTCGACGCGGGCCCACGGGGTCGCTTGGAAAACAAGCGTTTGCATTTGTGGAGTCGCCACCAATTTATTGTGGAAAATTGGAAACCGTTCGAATACTTCGCGTCATGTCAAGACACAAAGTAGTGACATAGACACCAAGAACTCGTTACCCTTAGCATTCTATGTCTAGAATGACTCTCGTGGATGCCAATGAACACGGATGTTCACAGAGATCTGGGTAAGGGGTGAGGGTACGTATTTGGAAGCTCTTTTGATCGAACACCTAATCCCACCCGCCTCGATAGCGGGCTCTACTAATGATTAGGAAAGTTGTTCATACTTGATATGTTGTCAATTATATGCATGCAATGCGAGAAACAATAGATTAATCCTAACATGTGAGAATTAACTAAGTCGGTGAACACGTAATTAGCACACAATAAGTCGAAGTAGGATTTAAGGTTGATTACATGTGAAAACATACAAACAAACGATAATAAAGATACAATAATTGAAAATTACAATGATTAATGATTGATTTACGTCAAAAATACATTTAAAACGGATATTTTGAGAAAAGAAAAGAGAAAATAAATTAACTAACAGATTTAAGGTGATAATACGGGTAGTAGTTGATTAATACGTAAACTAATAAACTAGTTCAAAGCAACAACGGAAGTTCAGAGACAGAACTCAACCCGGAACAAGCGCAGCAGAGCTGCGGCCCTTGGAAGAGGCGCAGTGCTCACTACGTCTGTTCCTGAGGTGAGTTCTGGCTGTGAAGCCGGAACTGCATGTGATTAATGTTCGTTGGTGATTTATGCTCGATTAATAATATTTGACTCGGATAGAAGTGATTTAATGGATTTTTACATATGAAAGGGTCATAAAAACAATAAAAAGGACGGACTCAAATTAATTAGAACGAATTAAAGACTAATTACAAGATTAATTATGAATTAAATTTAAATCAAATTCATTAAAAAAAACTATTTAGGTTTAATTAATGTCAAACTATTGATGATGATGACGATAAACAGATGAAAATATACAAAAGATGAATTTCAGAGATTTGATATTGATGAATCGAACCTCTAAAACCCGGATTGATTTAGTGACGAAAACTCGCAAATATTAATTACTTGGGATTTAAGTCGGAAGTTAAAAGTGATAAATAACATGAATTATGCATTAAAATTATCATGCGGATGAAATAAGAAACAAACAAGAAAAGAATGAAAGAAAACAGACGACTCAACAGAGGACGAAGAAAGAAGAAGGAAAGCAGGAACTGCGGCAACCTCAGGAAGAGGCCCAGCAGGTGCTGCGGCCCTTCGAAGAGGCGCAGCAGTTGCTGTGTTCCTTCTCGACATCAATCTCCCGTTAATCCGCAAAAAGGTTTGAATAAAAGGTTTTATAAATCGGTTTTAAACATGCTTTCGACGTAAATCTTACAATGATTAGTACAAAAATAAAATACAATAATAAAAGATGGGATTTACACCCTCAGACTTACATGTTTGACGAAACGAGATTGACTAAATTAACGATTAGTGATTGCTCGACTCGAATGTACGACGAAAGTGCCCTCGTAAGAGGAATTTAAACTAAATTGATTAAGTTGATTGAGTGGAGTTGGTCAAATTGGTCGGTCATGCAAAACGAGGCTGGTACTCAGAAGGATCCGAGCTTACGTGGTCGAAAGTTCAACCACGTAGACGCCAATAAGCAAAGAGCACGGTTTTAGAATGCAAAGGGAGAAGAGAAGGGCGGACACTGGCGTGAAAAATATGAGGGACGAAGGTCCCTATTTATGCTAATCACGCGGAGGAATTAGGGTTTCGGTAAAACTTTGGAAGTAAATCTCGAAAAGATCTCAAAATACGCAGAAAGGAGCTGGGGAAGAGGCGCCGCAGGTGCTGCATCCTTTCCCCAGAGGTTTCCTTCTGCGGAAGAAAGATTTCCCGCGTTTCTATTATGGAATTGCGGTTGATCTTAATTTCCTTATTATTTAAGATATAATTTCGGAAAATACTTTGCCAAAAGATTAAAAAGATTGAAATATGGAATAGAAATATCCGGAACATTCCAGAATATTCTAACTCGGCATTTTAAACGGTTATTAGAAAATGAAGACGGTTTTTCGACCCGGACTCCAAATGCACTCTAATTACTGTCAAAACTACCGTAACGGCGCGTAGATGACGACCAAGGGGTAGACACAAGTATTTGAGCTACCACTTGATGATAAACTTACGAATTGTCATAAATCATTCCGTGTACCAAACATGCGGCCTAATCATCACCGGGTGGCTTGCGAGAGGTGCAGAAATGAGGTATCTACTCCATGTAGCTGAATCCATCCCGTAGTAGTGAAAGACACCACTATCGTTCCCTATGCCACGCCACCAAAACGGTTGAGCCAAGGTTATCCCCACGCCTTGAACATAGGCCATCTCGTGAAGGTTCCGGAGCACCAAGGCGTTCGACACTCTCTCTGTGAGCTTGCTCACCGGCATCTGTGGGCTAAAGGAAGAAGGGTAACCGGTGTACTGGTACTGAGGGGTTCCCTACTGCACAAACTGAGACTCCCCAACCACCTCTCTAGCTCTCCAGGGTCCTCTACCCTCCCTAGGCACCTGGTCCTCCCTCCTAGTTTTGCCTCCTCCAAACGGCTCAGGCATCTCCTCTAGAAGGTCATCAATGATCAGGTATGTCTAATCGGGAAGGTTAGCCTCCGCACTACTAGGGGCAGCCTCAGTCAACGGCTCAGTCACAGGAAGGTGGTCTGGGTCAGGCACTCTCATCCAACTCCTACACCGCACCCTCCAAGCTAAAACTCCATCATTCTGTAACACCCCGTATTTTATAATAATATTTTATTATAAAAGTATTTTATTAAATTGATTATTTTGGAGTTTAATAATATATTTTGAATATTTATATTTATCGTCTTCGTTCTCTATTTTATATTTCTCATTTTAATCTACTTTTGATTGGGTTAAAATGTCCGTGTACGATTTTACTATTTTAATTTAATAATTACTTTTCTATTATAAGACCTCCTTGCGTTTTAATATGGCTCAATCCAATTTATAATCAGATAATCCATTGTATGAGCTAATAGACCCAAAGCCCATTAGTTAATCTCTTATAAATAGATTTAACCTAGCAAGTAACTAGGTCAAACCAAATGTTTTGTTTTCACGTACAATACGCCGCACGGCCTCTTCCTCTATTTATCTCTTTTGTTCTCTTTTCTCCTTTTGAATCCATTGTTGCATATCTTTCCTTCTTCCCAATTCAAAAGAAAATTATATTTTCATAATCCTTGCTCTTATCCTTACAACATATTTATCTCCAAATATTTTTATGGGGATTATTTGTATGGACCTTTAGACCTACCTTTAAGGTCTCTTATTTTAATGGGTAAAGAAGAGAAAGAGTATTTTTATGGTGCTTTCATGGATTTGGATTCGGGTATTCTTAATATAGATTTTTGGGGACGTTGACACATGTTGGAGACAAGTTTTGATGATCGTGTCTTTCATGGAGATTTTCTTTATTGCGGTCTTTAATTGCTAAAAAGGTAACTAGGTGTTTCTCTTTTAATTGTGTTTATGTCAATGATGTAATTAATATGATTTAATGATTATTTTGCATGATTGGTACATGTTTGATTATTTGTTATCATGATTAAATATGTTTCGCATGTTTGTATATGCTTTTATGCATTAATTATATATCATATGTTGCTTATGCATTAAATTATGGGTGTCATGAGCGTAATTAGGGTTTATGAGTGAACCCTAATGGCGGCATGATAGGCGGCCAAGAGTGCTCTCCAAAGTTATAGCTAAAACTAGTATAACCTTGATGATGATTCATGTGTTATAGCTGGAGTTAGTAAACTTTGGGTTGTTACTCTAGTTAAGGCTGTTTGAGGCATAACCTTGGAAATATGATTCAAGGTTATAGCTGAAGCTACTATAACATTGAAGTACGAGTTAAGGTTATAGTTGGAACTAACATACCCTGAGATTTATGGCTCAAGGTTATGGTTGGAACTAGTATAACTTTGAGTTTCGTGTCAAGGTTATAGTTGAGGTAAGTATAACTTCAAGTTATATATGTTGAAGTTATAGTCGAGGTTACTATAACCTCGCATCCAGAGTCCATGTTTGGTTAGGGTTACTATAACATTGAATGGTTAATGTTGAGAGTTATAACTGAAGTGCTATAACATTGAATGGTTGATACTTGTTTCACATATTATGTGGCATTTATTTTCATTATATAACGCTATGTTTGCATATATTGTTTATTACTCTTGTTCATATGATTGTAAGATAGTCGGTTATATTATCTTATGATTTGATAGTGATGTTATTCACATGTATGTATGGTTAGTTATACTGTGCATTGTTTGTGGGATGGTTGTATAGATGACGTGAGGTATCAGTTACGTACCGAATGGAATGAACTAATGCAACCCTTCGGGGTCTGGTGTATGGTCTATGGTCGGGGGGTAATGGAGGCAGTTGTTATACGCTCTATTCCCCGAGTGTCGTTCGGTGTCTGATTGTTGCACCGAGAGTCCGCCAGTCTTACACATATAGGCGGTGGTTATACGCTATACATAGTACCTTGATGCGATTGTTATACGGTCCACACCGATGAAGGCGATTGTTATACGCTCCGTCGATTCGAGAGGCGATTGTTATACGCTCCGACGATTAGAGCGATTGTTATACGCTCTAACGGCGTTCATTTTATACACTGTGCTTGTGACTAGAGGCAGTTGTTATACGCTCTAGTAGGTTGTTGGCTTGGTCACATGTTATGTGGTCACAGTGGTTCTAGGATGTGCATGATGTCATAATGTGGTTTGTGTTATGCGTCGTCACATGTTATCTGATTTGGAGTAAACATTTCGAATAATTATCTTCTTATGCCATTGTTTTGTAGTGAGTTGTTGTCAAGTTTTCATGAGTATAGATGGTCTCACATGTTTACTAGTTTTGCATTTCAATTGTTAATAATTGTTGGTTATATTCAATTGTTGTAAACATGACTGGGAGAGCATCTAGTTACTCCCGACTGATTGTCGACCCCCTTCTCAGGTTGTTTAGATTGTTGCTGACTGGATGATTCTTGCTTGGAGAATGTGTCAAGCGAGCTTAATAATAAAATAGGAGTTTGCTTTACGTTTTAAGAACCCATTGAATAATGTATTAGCTTGTTTAGGATCTAGTAACGAACCGGATTGGTCAGGTGTTTCCGCCTCTGATGCGTGTCTTTCATATGATAATTTACATCCTATTTTCCACGCATTTCAGAGCTCATTTGTGTAGTTTAAGCTACCATTTCCTTTATTTCCGTCTATTTTCGTGTTTTTGTACATTATTGCAGAAATGTGAAGAATCCAGCGGAAATCGAGCTAAATCCGTCCTCGAGTATCCTGATTGCATTTTGACGTGGAGTATTCACTTAAGGAACGAGCTTGGTGCGCATTGCAAGGCCCAAAAGACAAATCCACGAGATTACAGAAGTCAAGTGTCAGCTACCTCGGTCGATCGACCACTACCTTCAGTCGATCGACCAAATCACGGGCTCCAGAAGCTACTGTACACTGCTAGTCAGTCGATCGACCACCATGCTCAGTCGATCGACCACATCGCTGCTTCAGACGAGAATTAAAAGATCGAGGAACTTGAAGCCCATTATGTTTAGGTTTTGGAAATAAAAGTTACGTTGGTTTGCTATATAACGTAACCTAGTTCAGAAATACAATCATCAAGTTTTTATTCAGAAATTTACCTAGTTTTACATTCAGTTTAGTTTATCAATAATTAGGGTTTGGGAAACTATTTTCGCATTGGATTTTCGTTGTGCTTTCAATCATTCTATTACAATCTTTCTGCAATTTCGGTATTCCTTCTGTTCTATTTCAGTTTATCTTTATCGCATTGATAGTATAGAAATTTCTAGCTAGTTTCCCAAAGCCGATATTATTGTTTTATGTTGTCTATTTGCTCAATCGTCTTAATCATAAATTCCGTAGATTTAATGATGAATCTTATTGTTGTTATCATTCTTAGTATGAGTAGCTAAATTATTCTTGCTAGGATGTAGGGGAATTATAGTGTAGGCGGCAATATAATGAACACGGCCTGATTCGCGTGTTGGTCGATCGACCGCCATACCCGGTCGATCGACTGACCACGTGAGGTTTTATTTTCGTTTTAATTGTTTTAATTCTTTATTCGACGAATCGAGTGCACACGACTAGTTGAATGTTTAGGATATGACTGACCCATTAGATCGAGAGATAGGGACAGTTGTTAGATCACCAATTAAAATGACTAAACTATGCTGAGATCGAAAGATAGGTAAAGTTTAGACCGTAAATCACTTTTCAGGACGAAAGTTAGTATTAGTGATATTAGGGACTTATAGCGAGATCGAAAGATGCTATCTGTTAAGAGTGGACCGAGAAGACCTATTTATTTCCCGCCTCATGTGTTTGATTTAGACCTGTTTAGTATGCTGCCGCCGAAACTATAACGAACTGACCATCCTAGTACCCCTTCTCTATCTGTTTTATCTGTTTATTTAGTTTATTATCTTGATTTGCTATTAGTATAGACCAAATCAAATCAACCCCCACTTTCGTTACCTTAGACTAAATTAGACAATTAGAAATTACATTCGTCTCCTTGTGGTTCGACCATGTTACCACTAGCCTAGGTTAGTTTTAATAGGAAATTATAAATCTTATTTTTGGTACTCACAACGACGGGTATCAAATTTTGGCGCCGTTATTCTTGGGAGGCAATTGTTCTAATTTTTAGTTGTTTTTATTTAGTCTTTCTTTAGTTTAAGGGACTTCCGTTTCTTAAACTTTTCTTATATTCTTTTTGTAGTTTCTTCTTATGCGCAGGTCATAGGGTGGTGAACTAGTACCGTTCAATCCTGAGATTGAGAAATCCTTGCGCGAGTTGAGACGATCACAAAGGGTATAACCGACAGAGGAAGAGCTGAGTACTCTGTCAAGCTACTACGAGAACGCTCTATTCGAGGAAGATCCACCCACATCTCCTGCTTCTATTTCTTCAGCTGAGACAGTCACTTCTCCAGAAATTCCAGTCATGGCTGAAGAAGCAACTATAGCAAGTCATTCTCGAGCCGACAAATTAAAAAATCTTTTCAAGGGATTCGAATTACCTGGAGCTGATAGGAAATTCAAACCAAAGCCTTCCTATATCAACCTAGTTGAGAGGAACCAGTTCGGGGGAGCTGCAAATGAAGATGCAGCCAAGCATATGGAGATATTTATCGATTACTGCTGCTCTATACCCCCGCCAACCGATGTGACCCAGGACCAGATAAAGGAGACCATGTTTATATTCTCACTCCGTGATGCTGCAAGGGAGTGGTACAGAGATCTGGACCGAACCGCTCATGGGATCACCGACTGGAACTCCTTAGCCTTGGCATTTTACAAAAAGTACTTCTCTGCCTCGAAGACTAACGCCATTAGAGCTCAAATCACGAGCTTTAAACAAGGGCTAGATGAGAATTTTCATGAAGCATGGGTTCGTTTCAAGAAGCTGGTGCGAACCATACCGCACCATGGGTTCGAAAAATGGAGTCTTTGCAATCAGTTCTATAACGGGCTGTATGATGACCAGAGGGCTATTTTGGATGCTGCAGCCAATGGCCGATTTGCTGAAAATATGGGAGAGACTAAGGGGTGGAAGATCATTGATGACTTACCCACCCACAAGGCTGAGTATGGGAATTCCCGGGGGAATCAAAGGAGGAGTGCTGAATCTCCTTCTGTAGCTGCACTTGAAGCTCTCACTGCGAGATTTGATAATTATGAACTGGGAGGAGCTTCAAAAGGAGGTATTTACCAAGTAAATGCTGTGTCAGGCGGTCCTTTCGTCTGCAGAAGGTATGGAGCTGAGGGACATGTCTCAGAGAATTGTCCCAGTCCTTTCGAGTCTTGTGCTGCCTTTGAACACTATAGGCAGACAAACACCTACTATGAGCCTAATGTTCATCCCAACTTGAGGTGGAGTAGCCAGAATGTCCTGAAGCCGACTCAACCTCCACAACAGCAGCAGCAGCAAGCTTATGTGCCCCCACACAAACAACCATATCAAAAACCTCCCTATGTGTTGCAGCAGCAACAATCCCAAAATTCCGAGTTCACCGAGTTGAAGAACTTATTGCTGAAGGAGTCCCAAGCTAGAGAGGCCGGGATGAAGATGTTAGAGAGCCAAATTGCTCAATTGGCTAGCAAGAATACCACTCGAGCTCCGGGACACTTACCGACTCAAACTGACAAGAAAGAGACCCTAAATGCCATAACTTTGAGGAGTGGGTCTACCCTGGAGGGGCCTGCTATGGTCGAGAATGATGCTGCAAAAGATGAGGCGAAACCGAGTCAAAACAAAGCTGGAACGAGCAAAGGAAAGAAAAAGGCGTCTACCGGGTATATCGGTCGATCGATCGACATACCCTGGCCGATCGATCGGCGAAGTGCGGGTTCTGAAAGCTTCGGTCTGTTCAACTCACGATCGACTGACATCACTGGTCGATCGACTGAGATCGCTGCTGATAGTGAGATTTTTCGTCCTCCGATGCCCGACAACTTGAGGGATCATTTGTTTCGGGGTGCGACAGTCCCGAAAATATTGGGGAAAGACCCGAGTCTTTGATGGGTCGGTCCCCGGCTCCGAAGTACGACCCGATGTCGATCAATGGTTCATATTTAAGACGGTCTGAAGAGGGTTCAAGCTTCAACAAGGAGAAAGTAGTGGACTTCCAGCCTAAGTCCACGGATACCGGCATGCGCGATTTAGAGGAAAGGGCTAAGCTACTTCTTATAGCCCCATACCTGGAAAGACTAGTGCCGACGAAGGAACAGGTATCTTTCAATAAATTTGAAAAAGTTATTCGTAGCTTGAATGTACAAGTGCCTTTCCTTGAGTTAGTTAATCAAGTGCCTGCCTATACTAAATTCATGAAACAACTCTTGTCTAAGAAAAAGTCACTTGAAAATGTGCATACTATCGCATTAACCAAAGAGTCATGCTCTTATTTGTCTCACACTGCACCCCATAAGCTAGAGGACCCGGGTAGCTTTTCCGTTCCTTGTAATATAGGTACCTTCTCTATTGAGAAGGCATTATGTGACCTAGGAGCTAGCATTAGCGTCATGCCCTTAAGTCTTGCTAGGAAGCTAAAATTAACTAGGTTTGTAGTCACAGACATGACAGTTCAGATGGCTGACCGATCTGCGGTCCAGCCTATAGGCGTCCTAGAAGACATCCCTGTGCAAATAGGGAAGTTTTTCTTCCCCGTAGACTTTGTAGTCCTAGATATGCATGAGGATGCCCACATACCTATCATTCTAGGTAGGCCATTTCTGCACACTGCTGGTGCAGTTATTGATGTTGGTTCTGGGACCCTGACCTTCAAAGTGGGGAAGCATTCTATTGTCTTCGCCCAAACAGCTAGGAAAAGGACCCTATGTGGCTGTCACCCGTAATACGGTTTCGAAAAGAAATCATACTTTATGCTTCCCGATATGCCTGTCTCTACTTCTATTCTGTCATAACCCTCCGCCCCGCATTGGGAGCAAATTGGAGGAAGATTTGTCTATTTCTGATATTGCAGGAGCTGGTTTGGGGAAGGAAGAGCCGCAAGTCGCTCCAGCTGTGAAGAAGCCGATCATTCAAAGAGGAGGTCTTGGTTGCCTTAGCTATGGAACTGATGAGGAAGTTGATGATGAGCCGGTCAAGGCAAGGGAGTCTGACTTGGACTTTGATGAGCAAGAAGAGGTCGTTGACTGGGGAGATGATGAAAGTGTTGATCCGTTGAGCCATACGGACGTGGAAGCTAAGAGGGGTGTAGCTGAGAAGATAAGCACCGTTGAGGCTACCTCTAGTAGCCAGAAGCCAACGAAGTGGGCCATAACATGGCCATTCTTGATCAACTATTAGTTGATCGAATGCTTTATCAAACATTTACTTTATTGCTTTTAAGACTATTTACCGTATTTTGTGTGCGCGAGACTTCGCATTTAATTTTGTTGCTTAGGATTTTTAAGTACTTTAGACTTCGGTTTAGGTTTTGCGCAATTTTGGGCGCGTATTATTGTGCACTTGCAGGTTTTTAAACCTCATTAGCTCAAGTAATTGAGCAAATACGAAGAAATAAGAAGTTACAGCAGTATCTTCAGTCGATCGACTGACAACATTGGTCGATCGACTGCGTTGCAGGTTCCAGAAGCTACTGTTCCTTTCCCCTCGGTCGATCGACAGAGTGATGTGGTCGATCGACCGACCTGCACTGCTGTACCTGTTTATGACCTCTCTCCTGCTATGTTTGGTCGATTTGCGGAACTAAGGGAGTTTCTACTCCACTTTATCTTCCGTCACTATTTATGTCTTCTATTTTTTCTCAATTTTGCACATAATACCGCTTCTTCATTGCCTTCTCGATTTTATGCGTGGTACATTGTTTGTCTTTTCAGGTACTTATTAGTAGCACTGCTGGCTACTGAAACCTCCGAGCTTACGCTGGTTTGGGGAGGTTTCCTTTGCTGCGCTTAAAGTCTTGTGAGTTCTCGATTTCCACTTCATGTTTTATTTATTTTTTATTTATTCTCGCAAATACCCATTTCTCTTTTCTTCATTATATGATTTTGCACAATGGGGATATTGTGCGATTTGGTTTGGGGAAGGGTTTTGCGTCGCATATCACTTGCTTGCATTCACGTTTACATTTTGTTTTGCATTGCTTTTTCATTTCCTATATATATACAAAATTCAAAAAAATTGAAAAATTTTAAAAAAATTGCATGTTTATTTTAGCATATAGGTCGTGTCGGAACGGTAGTATTTCAATGATGACATTGCATTTGCACCTGTTTATGCCTAAGCCTTGCTAGATTGACATGTTATTAGTAGAATCATATATGCATAGTCTACGAGTTTTCGTTAATTTACTTGCTGGACTTGAGACTTGACTTAGAATTTTGGCAAGCTACATCATTTTTCTAAGATTTAGAGCCAATAACTGGTGACATCTATGACCAGTTTATCTAGGATGTGAGTAGTACTCCTTATGAGGCATGTTACATAAATGTGCATAAATATGAACTTAATCTGCTTAATACCTGTATGCATTCGGTTTGTGGTTTGTTGACACGTGTGGTAGAGGTTTCCCTTTTTTTCGTTTTACCCATGAACTCCACACTGCCAAAAATATCCTTTTTGTCCTATTTACTACATCCTACATTTAGCATGTCCTTTGTCAAGCTAGTAGTTTAGTTGTTGGGATTGTCACTTCGTTTTTGGTAGACAATTGCTCTTATTTGAGATTTTGTTGGGAAGATGAAATGAAGGAGGAAAGAAGTTGAAAAGAAACAAAAAAGAAAAGAAAAATGATTCGAAAAATAAAAATAAAAAAGAGTTCTGTACTATTCAAAGCAGTCGATCGACTGCCCATTATGGTCGATCGACTGGAGTTCGAAAGAAAAAGAAAGAATCAATTCGCATAATTCAAGTCTTTATCTTATGGCGATTTTTGCTCCCATGTATTATTCATATCTTATGGGGAGTTAGTTGATTACTTTTATACCTGGAGACTGTGAGATTTGTGCTTGCTATAGCACCGTTTCGTTTGATTTTGAGCAAGAAGAAGGATGTTGCCATATGGTTCCGTTTGGGTACTAGCTTGATCACCTGTACCTCCACTTTTCCATATATGTTTTGCCTCTTCTTACCCATACCTCACATATCCCATATATACCTCGGCATGTGTCATGGTCTTTTGTTGGTGGAATGCATATGTACGGTTGTAGAGATTGATTTCATATTATACTGCAGGCATGTTCTCATAGGTCGTAGCTAGGTGAGTGTCACTACAAAATGAATTATTTCTATCCTCTTATATATTCACCTGTGCTTATGAGTGATTTGAGCGACCCGTGAGAGTCCGATTTGATAAGTCTCTATGGTTGACGGTTCAGAAGTTTTTAACGACCTTATAACTCGTTTGCATGATTCGCATTACTAATTGATTGTTAGTTATTGCATTAAATTGGTTTAGGCTTTACATGTTGTAATTCGCTCTGAGATTGAACTCGTTCCATTAGGTCATTAGATCGAGTCTAGTTCTTGCTTGGGGACAAGCAAGGGTTTGGTTTGGGGAAGTTTGATGCGTGTCTTTCATATGATGATTTACATCCTATTTTCCACGCATTTCAGAGCTCATTTGTGTAGTTTAAGCTACCATTTCCCCTATTTCCGTCTATTTTCGTGTTTTTGTACATTATTGCAGAAATGTGAAGAATCCAGCGGAAATCGAGCTAAATCCGTCCCCGAGTATCCTGCATTGCATTTTGACGTGGAGTATTCACTTAAGGAACGAGCTTGGTGCGCATTCCAAGGCCCAAAAGACAAATCCACGAGATTACATAAGTCAAGTGTCAGCTACCTCGGTCGATCGACCACTACCTTCAGTCGATCGACCAAATCACGGGCTCCAGAAGCTACTGTACACTGCTAGTTAGTCGATCGACCACCATGCTCAGTCGATCGACCACATCGCTGCTTCAGACGAGAATTAAAAGATCGAGGAACTTGAAGCCCATTATGTTTAGGTTTTGGAAATAAAAGTTACGTTGGTTTGCTATATAACGTAACCTAGTTCAGAAATACAATCATCATGTTTTTATTCAGAAATTTACCTAGTTTTACATTCAGTTTAGTTTATCAATAATTAGGGTTTGGGAAACTATTTTCGCATTGGATTTTCGTTGTGCTTTCAATCATTCCGTTACAATCTTTCTGCAATTTCGGTATTCCTTCTGTTCTATTTCAGTTTATCTTTATCGCATTGATAGTATAGAAATTGCTAGCTAGTTTCCCAAAGCCGATATTATTGTTTTATGTTGTCTATTTGCTCAATCGTCTTAATCATGAATTCCGTAGATTTAATGATGAATCTTATTGTTGTTATCATTCTTAGTATGAGTAGCTAAATTATTCGTGCTAGGATGTAGGGGAATTATAGTGTAGGCGGCAATATAATGAACACGGCCTGATTCGCGTGTTGGTCGATCGACCGCCATACCCGGTCGATCGACTGACCACGTGAGGTTTTATTTTCGTTTTAATTGTTTTAATTCTTTATTCGACGAATCGAGTGCACACGACTAGTTGAATGTTTAGGATATGACTGACCCATTAGATCGAGAGATAGGGACAGTTGTTAGATCACCAATTAAAATGACTAAACTATGCTGAGATCGAAAGATAGGTAAAGTTTAGACCGTAAATCACTTTTCAGGACGAAAGTTAGTATTAGTGATATTAGGGACTTATAGCGAGATCGAAAGATGCTATCTGTTAAGAGTGGACCGAGAGGACCTCTTTATTTCTCGCCTCATGTGTTTGATTTAGACCTGTTTAGTATGCTGCCGCCGAAACTATAACGAACTGACCATCCTAGTACCCCTTCTCTATCTGTTTTATCTGTTTATTTAGTTTATTATCTTTATTTGCTATTAGTATAGACCCAATCAAATCAACCCCCACTTTCGTTACCTTAGACTAAATTAGACAATTAGAAATTACATTCGCCTCCTTGTGGTTCGACCCTGTTACCACTAGCCTAGGTTAGTTTTAATAGGAAATTATAAATCTTATTTTTGGTACTCACAACGACGGGTATCAGCCACCTTGACCCTTTTATCAGTATTATACTCTGATATTTACTTTATATAAGTTTTTCCTTTGTTTTATAATCTGGGTTGTTACAGTTGGTATCAGAGCGAACACGCTCCCAACTCTCGCTTAGTTGATGACTAAAATCAACAGCTTAGTAAATGAGTGAGAGTAAATGGGGTAGAAACAATTAAGGACTTGTTTGTTTATGGCTTAATGTTTCTTATCGTTATTAATTTTATTACATGTGTTGTTCTTTCACTTGTTTGTTTATGCCTTAATATTTCATATCTTTATTAATTGTATTACATGTTTTATTCATGTATTTGTTTGTTTATGCACTTACTTGATTGTGTCTTAATATCCCGTATTGTTATTAATTGTATAAAATGTATAGTTTATGTACTGTGTTATTTATGACTTGATGTTTTGTTTTGTCATTATATGTATAAAATGTGTTGTTCATGTATGACTTTTTCGAGCATGCTGTGTTGATTTTAAAGATGGTCAATTTTAAAATGTCCTTTGCATGTTACGTGTCGTACATTTTGGTTATATGTCGATCAAAACTTTTAATCCTTGGTAACCCGAGCTTTACTCTTATCGTACGTTCATCCTTTTGGATCATTCGGTGGTGTTGTCCTTGTTTGAGGTGATTTCGAGGTTGATCCCTTTGTGGTTTCTTGAGGCATCAAGTTAGGATCGATTGGCAGGTTGGGATATTGAAGTATGAAAGAAAAGAGCATTTATTATTATGGGATTGGTAACGAAGGAGTTTACTTTGGGAATAGTGTTTGTTAAGATAAAGTCTCATTTGGGATAAGTGGTTGTTAAGTTATTTTATGTGCTTGAGGAAATCCTTGTGATGATAAAGGGTGGTGATATTTGGCATAAGATATATGATTGTGGTTTGACAGTTTCACTAGAAGTAAGAGACATGAAAAGTGGATTTATCTTGTGGTAATATTTAGGAATTTGTGGCTTATGCTCTTAATGGTTAGATTTATTGGATTTTTGTCTTGTGTTAAGAGAATAGTTATGCGAGTTATTTATGGATCGATAGTATTAAGGGGAATGAATTGAATGTTATCGTGGAGTTTAGATTGAGCACGTTGGGAATTTTGTGGACTATGCTCATCTTTAATTGGAAGACCATATTTGAGGAGTAAGAATTGTTAATGGCTATTAGTAAGCTATGAAAGATTTTATGATTTATCCGTTGAGGAGTTATTTACTGATCGTACGTTTTAAAGGATTGTTTGAACAGGGTGAGCTATAATTTATGGACTTGTGAGATGTTAATGTTCAAATGTTAAAGTGCTCTAGAGTTGACTATGTATCATGGTATTCATCTTTTGAGGTTATAGAGATTGTTATGGATTGATTCTTTAAGTGAGATTAGATAGAGTTGTTGAGAGTTTGTGATCTTGAGAGTTGATAATCTGAGGAAGGTAGTGATTGTAAAGGGGCAATTATATATAGATTTGTTGGTCTTGAGGTATTATGGAGTTATGATGAAAGGATGTTACGAGACGTTGTTACCTTAAGTGATGATTGTACGAGAATTGTAAGACTCTGGTTATCGTGCTTTGTTTATCTTGTTTTAAGGTGTCGTGTCTTCGAGAAAATAAAACTAGTTTTTGGAGTCGTCTATTCTTGTCATCATTGCACGTGTTAACCAAACCTCTTCTATTTGAGCCTTCAGACCAAAGTTTTCTTTTATCCTTGTCCTCTGTCTATTTAATCTATCGTTGCTCTCTATTGGTTTTTTATTTCAGCTCAAGTTTCTTCTTCTTTGAACTTTGGTAATTAACCTTTTCACATTGATTTCTCTCTAAGGTTTTACTTCCAAAAGCTATGTGTTCTTTTGCTTTGTGGTATTGCACAAGAATGTTTTGTTTTGGTTTGAAAGTTGTTTGTTCTTTCATGATAACTTGAAAACTTTTGAATTCTCTTTTTAGAACTACTTGTGATCATCTCGTAGTGGAAGCTTGGATCCTTTGGCGAGCAATGTTAGATACTTCGAGTTTGATGTTTGGTTATTTGAGGTTGAGAACATAGTAGCATAGTTGTATGTGAGTATGAAGTGGGATAACGTATAGAGTTTTGGAGAATGAGTATTAAAGGTCTTATACTGAGCTAAGACATTTGAGGATGTTTTTACCTTGAGGGTACTTAGATGTTTGTTATTTCTATCTGAGGTTAAAGATGTTTCCTTAAGAGTATGAGTGATTAATTGAAGGACATAGATTTATACAGTCTTGTGGTGGATTTGTGATGTAAAGATAATGTTCATGGATAGTAGAATGTGATTACAATTGAGGTTATAAGTTTGGTTGTTATATGAGCACAGGTGTTAAAATTTATATGATGATATTATTCTTCTTTGATGGAAATGTGTTATCGATGGATAAGTGTGTTGTGGTACAATAGGTACTAGCTTAAGCTATGGTGCATGATTATTGGGTGCATAGTAATGTCTTGTTCATGTGTGTTCAAAGGAAATTGTTGGGTCTTGAGAGTGCGACAAATGATTATGTCATGAGATTGAGGTTGGATAGAATTATGACAGTTTAGTCAGAGTTTGAGGTTTGACATTGATGAATGAGGATACTAGATATATATCGAGAATCATTATCGAGATTTATTAAAGCCTTTTGAGCTTAAGAGTTGTGAATGGTAGTAAGCACTACCGACATTGAGGATGTTAAGGTAACGATAATTTTAATGGTACTTGTGAATGGAAGAGTTTTCTCATTCGAAAGATACCCTTGGTTTAGAGATTATCTGTTCGGGGCTTTGACTTTGACTGATGTTAGATCTTGTGGTGAATGGTAAACTAAATTGGAGTACTTGTTAAAGGTTGTGTGGATTTGGAGTAATGGTAATGAGTTGACAATTTGGAGAGGTCATATATGTATTGAATGATGGTTAGTGATGGTAGTTGGATGAGTGTTTGAAATATGAGGACTAGATGTTGGCTTAATGATCATTTTGGGTTGTGATAGTGTGAGTTTAATGTGACTTTTGAGATTGCAAAGTGAATGGAGATGATAACAATATTGAGGATTTAGGATATGTTTCTTTGGTTTAAGCTTGTTGATAATAATTAGAGTGCGCAGCGGTTAGGATTCCGAGATGACTTTTGTTGATGATCACTTGTAATTCTTACCTTCATTTGATCTTATATTAGAATTTCAAGTTTCGAGGACGAAACTTCTTTTTAGGGGGTTGGATTGTAACACCCCGTATTTTATAATAATATTTTATTATAAAAGTATTTTATTAAATTGATTATTTTGGAGTTTAATAATATATTTTGAATATTTTTATTTATCGTATTCGTTCTCTATTTTATATTTCTCATTTTAATCTACTTTTGATTGGGTTAAAATGTCCGTGTACGATTTTATTATTTTAATTTAATAATTACTTTTCTATTATAAGACCTCCTTGCGTTTTAATATGGCTCAATCCAATTTATAATCAGATAATCCATTGTATGAGCTAATAGACCCAAAGCCCATTAGTTAATCTCTTATAAATAGATTTAACCTAGCAAGTAACTAGGTCAAACCAAATGTTTTGTTTTCACGTACACTACGCCGCACGGCCTCTTCCTCTATTTCTCTCTTTTGTTCTCTTTTCTCCTTTTGACTCCATTGTTGCATATCTTTCCTTCTTCCCAATTCAAAAGAAAATTATATTTTCATAATCCTTGCTCTTATCCTTACAACATATTTATCTCCAAATATTTTTATGGGGATTATTTATATGGACCTTTAGACCTACCTTTAAGGTCTCTTATTTTAATGGGTAAAGAAGAGAAAGAGTATTTTTATGGTGCTTTCATGGATTTGGATTCGGGTATTCTTAATATTGATTTTTGGGAACGTTGACACGTGTTGGAGACAAGTTTTGATGATCGTGTCTTTCATGGAGGTTTTCTTTATTGCGGTCTTTAATTGCTAAAAAGGTAACTAGGTGTTTCTCTTTTAATTGTGTTTATGTCAATGATGTAATTAATATGATTTAATGATTGTTTTGCATGATTGGTACATGTTTGATTATTTGTTATCATGATTAAATATGTTTCGCATGTTTGTATATGTTTTTATGCATTAATTATATATTATATGTTGCTTATGCATTAAATTATGGGTGTCATGAGCGTAATTAGGGTTTATGAGTGAACCCTAATGGCGGCATGATAGGCGGCCAAGAGTGCTCTCCAAAGTTATAGCTAAAACTAGTATAACCTTGATGATGATTCATGTGTTATAGCTGGAGTTGGTACAACTTTGGGTTGTTACTCTAGTTATGGCTGTTTGAGGCATAACCTTGGAAATATGATTCAAGGTTATAGCTGAAGCTACTATAACATTGAAGTACGAGTTAAGGTTATAGTTGGAACTAACATACCCTGAGATTTATGGCTCAAGGTTATGGTTGGAACTAGTATAACTTTGAGTTTCGTGTCAAAGTTATAGTTGAGGTAAGTATAACTTCAAGTTATATATGTTGAAGTTATAGTCGAGGTTACCATAACCTCGCATCCAGAGTCCATGTTATGGTTAGGGTTACTATAACATTGAATGGTTAATGTTGAGAGTTATAACTGAAGTGTTATAACATTGAATGGTTGATACTTGTTTCACATATTATGTGGCATTTAGTTTCATTATATAACGCTATGTTTGCATATATCGTTTATTACTCTTGTTCATATGATTGTAGGATAGTCAGTTATATTATCCTATGATTTGATAGTGATGTTATTCACATGTATGTATAGTCAGTTATACTGTGCACTGTTTGTGGGATGGTTGTATAGATGACATGAGGTATCAGTTACGTACCGAACGGAATGAACTAATGCAACCCTTCGGGGTCTGGTGTATGGTCTATGGTCGGGGGGGTAATGGAGGCAGTTGTTATACGCTCTATTCCCCGAGTGTCGTTCGGTGTACAGTTGTTGCACCGAGATTCTGGCCAGGTCTTACACATATAGGCAGTGGTTATACGCTATACATAGTACCTTGGATGCAGTTGTTATACGGTCCACACCGATGGAGGCAGTTGTTATACGCTCCGTCGATCGAGGCGCGATTATTATACGCTCGACGATTAGGGGCGATTGTTATACGCTCTAACGGCGTTCATTTTATACACTGTGCTTGTGACTAGAGGCAGTTGTTATACGCTCTAGTAGGTTGTTGGCTTGGTCACATGTTATGTGGTCATAGTGGTTCTAGGATGTGCTTGATGTCATAATGTGGTTTGTGTTATGCGTCGTCACATGTTATCTGATTTGGAGTAAACATTTAGAATAATTATCTTCTTATGCCATTGTTTTGTAGTGAGTTGTTGTCAAGTTTTCATGAGTATAGATGGTCTCACATGTTTACTAGTTTTGCTTTTCAATTGTTAATAATTGTTGGTTATATTCAATTGTTGTAAACATGACTGGGAGAGCATCTAGTTACTCCCGACTGATTGTCGACCCCCTTCTCAGGTTGTTCAGATTGTTGCTGACTGGATGATGCTTGCTTGGGGAATGTGTCAAGCGAGCTTAATAATAAAATAGGAATTTGCTTTACGTTTTAAGAACCCATTGATGTATTAGCTTGTTTAGGATTTAGTAACGAACCGGATTGGTCAGGTGTTTTGCGCCACCTTGACGCTTTTATCAGTTTTATACTCTGATATTTACGTTATATAAGTTTTTCCTTTGTTTTATAATCCGGGTTGTTACAATCCAACACCCTCAACCACTTTTGATGAATGAAGTAGGCCTTATCCAAGGTCGGAACAACGGGACACATGGGTTTGAGAGTCGGGAAAGCCTCAAAATTGGTCAACCTCTCACCTAGACGGG
Organism: Silene latifolia; assembly: GCF_048544455.1. NCBI lineage: Eukaryota > Viridiplantae > Streptophyta > Magnoliopsida > Caryophyllales > Caryophyllaceae > Silene > Silene latifolia. The sequence continues at coordinate 247,803 of NW_027413173.1, read as the reverse complement.
TGGCGATAGCGCCGCAACTTATGTAGCGAGTCGAAGACTTAGACATCAAGGCTAGGCTAGGACACACTATCGCCGGGGCACCGTAAGCAATCCGCTTCTCCCAGGTAGGGTTAAGGTAAGAGATCAACAACATCACCTCGTGTGAGTTAAGCTTACTCACATCCTTCCTCCCGTATAACAAACAAGTCAAGGATCAGAGAAAGATCTTTAAGGTCATGTGATGAACATCATTGTAACACCCCCATTTATTTAAGAGCCTTTACTAGGCATTCCTAGATAAATGAAAGTATTACAATCTCAGTTTCATGAGGTACTGAATACAAAGGTAAACGAAACCGCGGTACTTTAAATAAATATAACGTTTAACTGGCCTTATTACATAATCCAAAATAAATGACTGTAATTAAATAAATACAACCGCAGCGGAAACTAAATAAAATGAATAATAAATATTGTTTGACCAAACTAAGTGATCTAGACAGCTAAGTAAATGTCATATCCTCTCGCCCTTTAGCTCCCCTTCTAAGCTAGCTTAATTACCTGAAACAAATCTGCTCCCCAAACATTGGTTCATCACATGTGTTTAAGGAATACACGGTCAACCCAACGGTTGAGTAGGAATATCTAAACAACAAGAATAATATAACAATAACACAAATCAATTATTCAAATTCAATTACTCAATTCCGTTCACAATTTCAACAATCACACATCCTCCAAGACACCTATAAAAACAATGGGAACTTCGAGACACCCTTGTATAAACCGCCACCCATGTTCCGGTTTATACAACCATAACAAACTCCGAGACACCTTTTTATAAACCGTCACCCCTGGTCCGGTTCTTCAAATATATACCGCCACCCCTGGTCCGAGTACTCAAACAACAACAATACCAATATGCAATGCAGATAATAATATTTCAACGGATAAACAATAATCATTAACCATCCAACAACCAACATCCAATTTCCAATTATTATTCAACTGATAAATTACCAATACACATTCAAGTTGAGTAGATAACCTACCTCGGCGACAATAATCCAATAAAGCAGTCCAATAAAAATAATCAGAAGTACTCCACTTCAAAACCGTCACCTAAACGAAATATTATAATTTAATTATTAATTATTCAATTCATTATATTAATTTATTCCATTATAATTTAATTATATTAATTATTTTCCGTATAAATAATTATTACATAAAAACCCGTCTTAAATAAATAACATGTCAACCCACTACCCAAACCCATGAATTCCCGTAAAAACAACTGAAACACACACCCATATACACACGACAAGACCGTGTTCATCGCTCTTCCTTTATCCGCCTTTTCCCGACATCACCAACCACCAATGACACCACCATAGCCAATAATCATCACTAGCCTACACCATGACGACTCCTGACGACCTCTAACCACCAGCTAAACCGTCCTAACCAGATCCCACAACCTCGCCCTAAACTCTACCCCACAACCCGACACAAACCAACTCAAGCATACACACTCACCACCTTACCACCACCGTGACAGCCCGTGGCCACCATCGTAGTCTCCCTTCACCCATGGTGGTCTCACCACCTGCCACGACCACTCACGATAACCCACGACCCACCAATAACGACACAAGATCCATATAAGCAACACAAACACGCTACAACCACCACAACCGACAACCAACGTAACAACCACCACCTGCAACCACCCTAACACCACCACTAGGACCGCCCATAGCCGACCTAGCCAACTACCCAGGTCCCATGTTCATACGACAACCACACAAGGTACAAATTCCGTCTAAAGGTTCACGACACACAACCCTTTAGACGCCAAGTCCACCACCCACGGTGGTCAATGACGGTCAACAAAGGTCCTACTGGAATCACGACAGTCAAGGGCAACTACTAAGGTCAACGGCACTGTTTATGGTGGTCTATAGGGTGTATAAATGTTAGATTAGTTCATTAAGAAGATTTAAACATAAATTACGACGGTCTTACCTTGAGGCGATAATATTTGGATGAATTCCATTATTTTTCTCCCTTAGATCCTTCTCCCTTGCCTTAGATTAATTATATGTGTTTTTATGTTGTATATGATTATGGATAGGTAGAATAACTTATTTATATAAGTGTATGAAGGAAAGAGGGAGGAAGTTTTCTTAAATCAATTCTCTGATTATTTGTTTTTCCATTTTTTTGAAATAAAACCTCAAGGGGTTACATGCTATTAATAGAATCATACTCAACAAGATTCAAAATGTTCTCCGGGAGTCTTGCATCCCATCTACGATCACCTAAACGCCATGGACGAGCATGAGCGAGTCCATGAGCAACTCGATTAAACTTTCTACCTACAAATGACCAAGCAATAGAAGTGAAATTACAACTCAACTCAAGAATATCACTAATAATCATGTAAAACTCGTTACGGCCCTGCTTTTGATTCTTTAAAGCTTCGATCACCTCTAGACAGTCGTCCTCCACCATCACCTTCTTCAACCCTCGGTTTAACGCTTCTTGGACTTTCAACATGACTGCCATAGCTTCCGCTTCCCTTGGCTCCATTTCCAACCTCTCCTCCCTCTCCATTCCCCACACAACCACACCATCAGCACCTCGACAAACAATTCCCACCCTCGTACCAGTCGCTTCTAAAACCCCTGCATCCACATTAATTTTATACACCCCTTCCGCCGGTCTCTTCCATCCCTTCAGCTCCACCCCCGTATTCATCTCCATCACTCTCTCACCCTCACTGTCCCTTGTCTCTTCCACAATGTCCCGTACCCTTTTAATGATGTCCGCAACTTTCAATCGCTCTCCTTCAAAAACCACTTTATTACGCCCTTCCCAGATAGCGTAGCACCCCGTCATAAACATAACTCTCTCTTCCTCTCCTAGCTCCTTCCATACCATCTCCACCCACTCCCTCACCCAATCAACCCTTCCTATCTCCTCTATCTCCAACCCTACCCCTCCCCAAAACCCAGATAGCCCCCCACACCCCCCAAAGAGATGGACTGCCATCTCTGTCTGAGCACCACAAACAGGGCAGGTCTCATCACCATGCTTCATACGAGAGACCAAATTTGCCCGAGTTGGCAATGCATTACTCGTCAATTACCAGAAAAAGACTTTAATGCGCGGCCATATCGACATCTTCCAAATGCTATTCCACAGTTGCTTCTCACGCTGGAAGTTAGATTGCCCCGCATTTCCTTCAAATTCATTCATAAGAAGCTTATATGCTGATCGGAACGAGTAATTACCATCTTTCTCCGTATCCCAACACCAAATATCGCACGAATTCGACCTGCTCCATCTAATATTCATGATTCGTTCCTGCTCAAAAGGGAGAAAAAAGGCACACGCCTTCTGAGAATTCCACGACCTCCCATCAACGCTAAGTAACTCCGCCACAAGAATATCTTCATCATGATCCCCCCTTGGCGAGATAACCCTTTTCGTCTGCGTGCCTGGTATCCACGGATCCTTCCATATATAGGTGCTAAGGCCGTCACCCACTCTTCTCCTTAAACCCAAGCCCAGAACTTGTTTCGCTTCCCAAATACTGCGCCATGTGTAACTCGGGTTTGGGCCTAATTCTGAACTCATAAAAGACTTCCCATGAAAGTATTTACCACCCAGAACCTTCGCCATCAGAGAACTCGGATCCGTCACCAGTCGCCAAGCTTGCTTACCAAGAAGGGCCAGGTTAAAATTACGATAATCCTGAAAGCCTAATACTCCTAAACATTTCGGAGCACATAACTTTTTCCAAGCTATCCATGATATTCTCCTCTTACCACCATTCGAACGCCACCAAAATTGCAAGACCAACGACCGTAACTCATCACAGAAGTTATTCGGGAGCTTGAAGATACTCATGGCATATGTAGGGATTGATTGGGCTACGGCCTTTATCAAAACTTCTCTACCGGCTTTAGAGAGTAGCTTACCTCACCAACCCGATAATCTCCTAGTCAATTTATCACGGATGCAGCCTAAAATTGCACGTTTAGACCCCCCCACGACCGTCGGTAACCCCAAATATTTATCTTGTTCTTCCACAATCCTCACTCCAAGGCAATTCGCGATAGCTTGCTTTCTGACACCCCCTGTGCCGCGACTAAAGGAAACAGTAGTCATATCGTAGTTGATTCTTTGCTTCGAGGCCATCTCATAACACCTCAAAATCTGCTTCACTCGATTAGCCTCTAATTCATTAGCCTTAACGAACAAAATGCTATCATCGGCGAATAAAAGGTGCGACACCATAGGTGCATTGTTAGCTACTTTAATGCCATGTATCGCCCTTGTCTCCATAGCTTTGCGTATCAGATTTGACATAACCTCCGCACAAATGATAAACTGGTAGGGGGATCGCGGATCCCCCTGTCTGAGACCTCTACTCGGTCTAAACACATCTGTAGGTTGCCCATTAATCAAAATCTCAAAAGACACACTCGAAACACAGTGCATAACACGGTCAATCCACTGAGCATGAAAGCCCATTCGCATTAATGTCTGTTTGAGAAAAGGCCACTCCACCCGATCATAGGCCTTTGACATGTCAAGCTTCAACGCCATATGTCCATCTCCATTTCTCGTATTCTTCATATGATGGAAAATCTCAAATGCAAACAGAATATTGTCATAAATAAGGCGGCCTGGAGTGAAAGCACTGTGGTTTTCTGACACAATCTCCCCCAAGAATTGCTTCAAACGATTCGCTAATACCTTCAACACCAGCTTGTAGACGACGTTACATAAGCTTATAGGTCTAAAATCCACCATTTTATCAGGAGCTTTTTTCTTTGGAATCAAAATAATGTGTGTTCTATTCAAACCCTCCGGGAAAGGATTTCCTCTTAGAATACCCATAACCGTATGCATAACCAAAGGACCCACTATGTGCTAATACGTTTGATAAAACAGCCCAATCATTCCGTCCGGACCCGGGGCTTTCAATGGGTGCATTTGATTAAGAGCACAAATAACTTCCTCACTTGAGTAAGGCCTCGTAAGACCTTCATTCATCACCTCCGTCACCCTATTCCCTATACCCTCCAACGCATCATCAAAATTCCGCGGGTTACTTGTTTCGAACAGCCATTGAAAATAGCTAATCGCGACCTGAGCCACCATCTCATCTCCCTCTTGGACCGTACCATTACTGTCAACAATTTTAGAAATTAAATTCTTCATCTTCCGCTACCCTGCCTTACGATGGAAATACTTGGTATTACGATCACCCTCTTTAAGCCAAAGCGCCCTAGACCTTTGCCTCCAAAAGATTTCCTCTTGTTTTAACAGTTGAGCTATCTCCACGACCAATTTTTTACGCTCAATAATCAACGGGGCAGAACGGCCCCCTGCGTTAAGCTTGCCAAGCCGTCTCCTCTTCATGTGAAGGTCCCTCACTATCTTGCCTATAGATATGCCCTTCCAAGCTTTGAGGTGTTTAGCACTATTCTCCAAAGCTTCAAGAAGCTCACCATCATCATTTTTCCAAGCCCGAGCAATAGCCTCCTCACACTCGCTTTCACCAACCCAAACCTGCTCAAACCGAAACGGTCTTTATTTTATATTAGTCCCTCCACTACGTCTGTCCAGCAGCACCTTAATCGGCGCATGGTCCAACCATTCTCGCTCCAGATTCATCAGTTTAGCATAGGGGAAGAGATCACGCCACTCATTAGACACCAGAGCTCTATCTATCCGGCTCTGTCTATTATCATCGCCCGCCTGACCGTTATCAAAAGTGAAGCTGTACCCCTCGAAATACATATCTTCCAACCCACACTCATCCACAACCTCTCGAAATTGGTTCATTTGCCATTGAGGACGCACCCCTCCAAGCATCTCTGTCACATAAAGGATTTTATTAAAATCGCCCATACACAGCCATGGCTTTTGTGATTCCGAAGCAAGGAGTCGTAGGAGCTCCCACGATAAGTGTCTATCCGCTACAGAAGGTCATCCATAGAACCCGGTAAACCGCCATTTTACTCCATCCACTTGAATACCACAATCTATATGATGAACAGATGCCGACCTCAACACGCATTGGATACTTTTCCTCCACAAAACAGCTATCCCACCAGACCTCCTTATACTATCTACTTCGGTCCCGTCATAATCGTCTAAACATATTCTAACTCTTCTCAATTCTACGCAACTCAACTTCATCTCGCATAAGAACACTATTAACGGAGCTTCTTTACGGACAAGGTTACGAAAGCCTCCTACTGCATCGGGGTTGCCCAGCCCCCTGCAGTTAAGGCTCAAGAGATTCATGATGCCCGGCGGGGTTGAGTCGTCTCAACCTCCGCCTCAGGTGAACATACACCCATGATAGTTTTAGACTTCTTCACAACACTGCCTTGCCCATCCTCGACCTCATCCCTCCCCCTTTTCTCTTTCACAAACTGAACACTATTAGTAGCAGTAACCCCTTTCGTCTCCCTTCTGACTCTTGTCCATGTACTCCCCTCCTTACTATTCCGCGTGCTCATATTACCCACAGCATGAAGGTCTTCATTCGAGCCCCCCCCCCCCCCCCCCCCCCCGCCTCCACCCCACTCATCTGACTCACTCCCATGCTACACTCCAGTTCACCCTCCCCAGCACCCGCTGCCTCAGATTGCCTCGTCCCTCCTCTCACATCAGCCGACCTAACTTCCTTCGTTGCCAGGCAACCAGTAACCAACTGTTCTTGTACCTCATTCCCACCCACCTCCTCCGCCTTCTTGTGCTTTGTCTTATGAGTTAGAGCTATGCTTTGGAGTCTATGAATCATCCTGTCCATATGTTGCTCAGCTCGCTTTTTCTCCTCCCTAGCAAACACCTCATCTAAGGACCGAGCCACATTCTAACTCGTATTGACGGCCGTCTTCAAAACTTTCCATGGTGATGCCCTAAGTCCTTCATCATACCTTAATTCCCCCTCCTCATAGGGTCCATCATCGCAGTCCTTCTCCCCATGCCTGAGTATACCACACCCATAGCAGTACGTAGACAATTTCTCGTATTTAACCTTAAAAGATAACACCTTCAAATTAGGCATACGGATTTCGACGCAATTCTTCAGGGGTCGACGGATATCATGAAGAACCCGAACCCTAATAGCTCGTTCCATCTCAGGGAAAGGAGCTTCATCAACACTTACAAAAACTACCAATTGCCTCCCCAGATTCTCAAAAATTTTCACATTCGAATGTCCCTTCACCGGAAGATCATAAATCCTTGCCCAAATGGGTAGGATATACAGCGGGGTATCAGTCATTTGCCCCTCCTCACACGGTTCATCGAAGCACCACACATACTTATCAAAATGCCATGGCTGACCTTCGGTCACCCGAATCTTGTCCCGCTCATCTAAGAATCTGAAGGAAAAATTTTCTCCTTTGCATCAAGGATATTACCCACAATCTTCCCCTTAGGGTTCCACAACTTGATCATAGAATCAATAGCAGCCGTAATGTTAATCGATTTCGAACTCCAAATTTTTCCAACTAGCACTGTGCTCTCTTTATTTTTACTCGACTCCTGTCCTAAATCCCAGTCAAAAATCTCAACTTCCTTCTCCATAGATCTCCCAACAATCGCCTTATATTTTCTCCTTAATGTTTCGCCCATAAGGCTTAAACAATAAGGATCAAAAACCCTAAAAAACGATAAAGAAAACCTCCAGCACAGAACACCATAAGAAAGAGAAAAAAGAAAAAAGGAAACTTACGTACCCAAGCACGCAAGAAGAGCCCCGATCGAAAGGATGTGCGCGAAGATTTACTCAGACAGCGACTTCCATAGGAAACCCTATGAAGAGTTAGCTGCCTTTTTTCACCCTTTCATTTCAATCGTGATTGTTTTTCCTTTTCTTTTGATTACATAATATTAGTAGTAGTATACAATTACAATTCTATCAATATCCTTAATCTATCCCTCATCCTACACGTGTAACACGACCCAACACTATTTCCGTCTCAAACATTATTTAATTAATTTATTTCCGTCTTACAACTTAATTATTCAATTAATTAATTTATTAAATGTCATTTAAAACACATCTTAAATACGGAGTATTACAATAATCATTTATCAGCATAGCACTCGAGATAGGGGCAGGTCCACCGGTGAACAAAGGTAGGTAGCTACTAGCACCACACTCAGTCGCTACATCACTAAGATATCCCTTCTTGTCCCAGGCAAGCCTCAAGTGGTCATCAAACTGGTCCAAGGTCAGATAAAAACTAGTGTTCATCAACCGAAAACCCACCCTCTTCCCAGCTACATCATAGGTAAAAGAACTCATAAACTCAAGGGTCAGAAAAGCATATGAAAGCTTCCTCAACCGATACAACCCCTCCAAACCCAACACCTCAAAGATGTGACGGACATCTTCCTATATCTTCAACCCCTCCAAAACAACCGGATCTATACACCTTGTTGGTCTCAAGGTGTGACCTAGAAAACTAACAAAGGCATCCCTTTGTTTGAAATCAGAAAAGATTACCGTCAGATACTCGGGTACCGGCGGAACAACGACTCCTTGGCTTCCTTCTCCCATCTCTTCTGCGGCGGCGGTGTTAGCTCGGGTCCTCTTGGTCTGTCGTGTGGCAGCTGTTCTCGGCATCTATTTCAACATAGATTAGCCAAACATCAGGTTTTACAGACTTAAATTAGAAACTTTCAATTGTCATATACGAAAAAAGATGATGCTTAGATGAATTTCTTTTGCCAAAAACATGTGAAATTGGAAGCAAAACATAGTCTTACTAACCTCCTTTACTCTTTGTAAATCATAAAAGATGAACTGGAATTTCAAAATACGGAGTTTAGACAAGTTATAGAAGGATTCTGGGTTGATTTGTACCAAATTAAGGCCAACAATTCGACACTTGTAGCAAATTTGGGACAAAATTTCAAAATTGTATATTCAAAAGATGAAGCTTTAAGACATATTTTTTTATGAAAATAGCTAGAATCAAGTATCAAATATGATATTATCAACATCTCTTGCCCTTTTTCATCCGTTAAAGATGAATAAGATGTACAAAATCAAAAATTTGGGGCAAACCCTAGAAAAATCCGGGTTGAATAACATCAAAAATTGGGCTTAATTTGTAGTTCCTAACATCAATAACAAGGATTCAAGGTAGTTTATATGAAAATCTAGCAATTACAACACAATCTTAGAGCATAAAAATCGAAATTTCAGAAATTCCAACACTACCACATGTTTCTATTTGTATCAAATCAAAGAAGAAGTAGAAAGTTACCTTGAATTAGTTTGCAAACGAATTTGATGGATGAACTTAGAATGATTTGGAAGAAATCAAGCACAATTACACCAAGTTTTTGTAGAGAAGAAGTTTTATGAAAGTTTTTAGGTTTAGAAAGAAGTAATAAGAAGTAGAGAATGAGAAATATTAGGGATATAAGTCTCGAAACTTTTAGAAGTCCCGTGTTCTGTAACAGCAGCACTCGATCCAGTGTCTGAGGTACTTGATCGAGTAGCCTCTACTCGATCGAGTTAGGGGTGCTCGGTCGAGTTTCAGCATTGGCAGAACTGACAATGATTCTGTTTTTCAACGAACTCGATCGAGTAACCCACCTACTCGGTCGAGTAAGGCCTACTCGGTCGAGTAATCCCTCGTACTTGGTCGAGTAAGTCAAAATAACCAACAAATGATCAAGAAATGATTAGTCTCCTGCAGAATAAAAAATCGTTCAGAGTCTAAGGCATACTTAGAAAAAGTCACTAGTTATTTCTTTGTTCTAATACTATCGATTATCATTACTTTACATGTAACACAAGTACCGCGATTAAAACATTATAACACTACTCTATTACATGCCATACAACATACGGTCATGCTATTACGTACTTTAGTCCACATATTCACTCATATCGATAACGGTATCCTACCTTGTTCATATGCACATCAAATTCTACAACACAACATGCTCATAAAATTTTATCAAACACTGCAAACTTGTAAACCAGTTACCAAGTTACATGTCACCACATATCCTCATATAAACTTGCAATACATCCTACTCGTCCATCCAGGTAACTTATGCGCACAATTATAAAAGCAATTATGCACCACATATGCTATCATCTACACACATGACATTACCTTACTATATATGTCTTGCACATTACACACATATGCTCATACAATTCCCGACTCAATAACCTCATTCGAAGTGGCTGGCTTAAGCATATTGGGGCCAGGATCTTGGAATGAGGGCGCCTTCTCACCCAAAATCAAACATACAAGGGGCTCCCAACACACATACACCAGGTTCATTTTATTAGACTCACTACGTTCATTGTGTTCATTGGTTATAGGTTCCAAAATCGTCGCTCTGATACCACTTTGTAACACCCCCATCTACAAAGTAGCCTTAACAAGACCTTATTCCCTAGTAGATATGAGCATTACCATCTCGGTTGCCCGAGGGATAGTATATCGTAACGTCAATAAAAGAACTTTTAAAGTTTGTTACAAATTTAAACTCAACAAAAGGAAGATACAACTAATGAATAAACAACTATGGTGAGACTACTCCATCCCAAGACTCGGTGAAAGACTCGTCCCTCCAACGCACCCAGGTAAGCTCCACATATCAAAACCTGCTAAGACTAACTGCTCACCATAATGGATGACGGTAGACACATAACAAGAAAAAAACATAGACAACACCACACAAGGTCAGTAACTAAAGAACATCATACAACATAAGGTACAACACACACAAACCAATCTCCAACTCCAATAACCCATGAATCACCTGACTAACCCGAAGGTAAAGTCTTGTCTGAGTATCCATCGCAACAGATATTCCACACCGCCAGTGGGGATCGCAGCCTTACCACCTAAGCCCCACTTAAAACCATAGAGCGAATAACCCATGTCCATTAATGTGCACATCCCCCTTGTCACGGGAACCACAAGGGGCGAATCAAGGGCGTGAAGCCATTCCCAATGATGACTCCACTCAGCCAGGGACGCACCCCGCACACAAACACATAATACAACTACACAATCAGAGATACCACACACTACACATGCTAACCAATCAACAGTACTAAGTTGGAAAACCTACCTTTAGCAATCAGCAACCACATCGCATACATCCATAAGAAGGCAAAACAACCTCCATCCACATCTATCATAACCAGTAGGGAAAACCCTATTACTAACAACCATAACCACAACGAAACCTAAGGATGATGATGATGACTTACCTATGCTCGGTATTCCGGCGATAAGACCGCGACTCGACTCAAGTCAATGTCCCCATGGTGTCTCCAAGTGTGAGGGATATAAAAAGGTTGAAGGCTGGTGAGGGAGAACCTATATCGTCGATTAGGTTCAGGGAGAAAAGAAATGAAAATTGATTTGGGTTTACGACTTCACGATTTATAACTTACTGCTGAACTCGCAGTACTCGATCGAGTATGGGTATTACACGATCGAGTGGCCTCTACTCGATCGAGTCACTAGACTACTCGATCGAGTAGCCTACTCTAGATCGAGTTCCTACATCCCAATGGTTACTATGACGCAAATCCGAACTAGTAAAGGTTCCAATAGATCCAACATGTATCTAAGGTCAGTCAACAGCTAGTCAACGGATCCCTAACAGGGCGGGTGTTACAGTAGCTCACATGACGAGAGACATCCCTTAGTTGAACAACCCTATCATCTTCTCCAACGAGGATATCCCTCCCTTCGGGGCTAACCACAACCTGGCATTATACATAACCTTACAATGCTTGAAGAAGAATATACCCACGGTTCCGGTAGATGACGGTTCTGCTGTGAATGTCAACCCCCTCAAAACTGCTCACAAATTGGGAATCAAGGAAGCTGACCTTGTCCCGACCAACCAAAGAGTTCGCGCCTACGACAGTACTCGCCGCGAAGTCGCAGGTATGACCACCTTAACCATCACAACTGGACCCCTGGAAAGACAAGACAGCTTCCAAGTTGTCGACATTGAAGCCTCGTTCAACATGCTCTTAGGACGTCCGTGGATCCATGCCACCAAAGCTGTCACTCCCACCCTCCACCAGAAAATTAGGGTTCCCTTTAACGGGAAAATAATTACCATTCCTACCTCCCAAACCCGCATCGTCATGGAAAAAGGGATCACCTCTCATGTAGGCCATGAGGTCGACAACGAGATATGGGGATTCCAAGCTGTGAATACCCTAACCAATGACCCAACGCCTTTTTGCTGCGATTCGTTCTCAAACCTCACACTTAACCACATTATGATGCGCCAAGGATACTTCCCAGGCTTGCCCCTGAACCCATTGAAGGGCACCTTGCCCCAAATGAAGAAGTCTAAGGTCCTCGACATTACCTTCGGGCTAGGCTACGAACCAACCGGTCAAGACATCCAAGAGATTAGCCTTCTGGTAAGGAAGCGTAAAAAACACGAAGTCATCCTCCGCCCCTACCAACTAACCCTGAACGGATACTTTGTCTTATAAGGAGAATTTGAGCCCTACAACGGATTTCCTGAACCCATCTTTGATCCCGTGCTGAAAATCAGACACCCGGGGATAGAGGTCTTCCAAGATTTCTACTTCATCCCTGATGCTGCTACTACCGTTACCTAAACTAAGTCTGAATAGGCACCTTGCCTTGACGGACAAGTTGTGAGCCTCCTCTTTGGAGAAGACAACATCAAGCACCCCAACCATGAGGAAGTAATAGCCATCGCCCTCAAAGACAGCCAGTTCGACCCTAATTCCTTGATCTTTGATACTGACCCGGTGAAGATTGTCCAAGGATGGAGGAAGACCTTCAAATGGACCGATCATCAAGGCCGCATTCTCAAGATTACAACTGGAGATGGCCGTATGTTCAAGGAGGGAAGTGAAGATAAGTCTGGGTTCGAGTCTGATGATAAGTCTGAGTAAGATTCTGTGTTGGGTCCTAACATTCCCAACTCCCCTGTCAAAATTCCCTTTCCACTATTCTACGACAAGCTGGAGGCTGTCCCAGAGGCTGAGCCAACTAATATCATCCCTACTCTCATGGAGGCTAGCAACCTAGGGCCTATCCCAGGGGCCGCCTTTTCCACCGTGTCGCCTCTGACTCCCCACCAGATGTCTGTCATGTCCGAGCTCTTCGTTCAGATTGATTAAATGAATGATAAGTTTGCTTGCGACTCATCTCAATTTAACAATAATGCAATTCAGAACGAACACGAGGAATTTGAATTGAATAACTACCCACCTCATTCAGTCAAAGAACTCGACAAACGCGAACTTAAAACACCCATCATTGAGGAAATCAAACCTATAAACGTAGGTACCAACCAAACACCTCAAGAACTTAGGATAGAGACCACTCTTAACCCCTCGTGTTGCCTTTCAATAATGCATAGAACTTTCGCAAGATGATAATAATAACCAATATTTCACAATCATAGAATTAAATCTAGGTGTCGGTCAGGGCCATGGTACCAATTATTGCGGTCTAATCTCGCTTAATGTAAACTCTAGAATCTTTGTAAGTCGGCCGCGTATTCGTAAAGATCTAAAACTCGTTACCAAAGGAAGTATTTAATGTTGCCTAATTTCAATGATTATTTCAAAGTCAAATGACAACGCCTATAATAAAGACTAAAACTCGTTATATATAGTTGTAAAGAGTCTAGTACTAACTCGTTAATTATATATTTGTAAAGAGTCTATAACAACAATTTAAGGACACATAGAATACTTATACCAACATTTTTTTTTTTGGGCGATGTAAACAAAGTTTTTATACAATTGGCATTAAACTCATTTAACCATATTCACTTATATTACTAATACTGTAAGCTAAGACAAAAAAGTAACTACATCGGTTAACACACATGTGTTGGTAGTAACACCCCCATACTCCAAGTGCCTTACCAGAACCACTCAGGTATAAAAATGTTACCATCTCGGTTACACGAGGCAATGAATATCATAAGACAATAAAGAAATGTACTTTAAAAGTAATTATAGTTTAAGTGATTACATGTTCAAAACCAAAACTGATAAAAGAAATACAAGTTCTCAAAACTATCTACTGTCAAAATACTATCAAGCGTCGACACGCGGAAGACTCGCTAAACCGCAATGTGGTGACTCATCCCGGCTATCCCATACGCATCGTCTCATACCTCGCTCAATAATCGCTCACCATCCCCGAATGGATCAACACAATTTTTAAAACATTAAACGGGGTCAGTACTAATCACACAATTTATATAAACCAACAACACAGTAAACAAGCAGCTCACACGGTCACACACACAATCACACCCACTCCAATCATTTTCCGTCACCGACTGTCCACTGGACCAGCCCTGCCAGTGGGGGACCGCAGCCGTACCCACCAAATCCCCGCTCATCATACCGAGCGATAACCCTGTCCCATTAATGTGCACATCCCCTCCCGTAGCGGGTTCCACCAAGGGCAAAACTAGGGCGTGAAGCCACTCCCGCAAGTGACTCCACTCGGCCGAGAACGCATCTCGAGAACCAGAGACAAACAATCACAACCATTAGACAGCAATCAAAACCAACAACCGTCACAATACGAATACGATAATATTCAACAACCACAACACGCCAACAACACATTATGGGACTAATACTGAGTAGGGAAACCCTACCTGGAAAGCAACACAATCAGACGGTCTCACAGCTGATATCAAAAGGCTTCTTCTACGAATCCTCCTTCTAACATACAAACATATAATCACTACCAATCACGAAATACAACAAAACCCCCAAATCCCAATATTAGGGTTTAACCAACTTTAACGAAATACTATAAAAACGGTACGTAGATCTTACCCTCGACGCAAGGATCACAAAGGTATAAAGAAAGGTAAAATCCGACCTTCCAAGCTCCGGGATTTGCCAACAATGCGATTGATGCAAAGAACGTAGTTTGTTTTCTCTTTTGAAAGCAATTAGGTTATAAAAGTGTTTGAAGAAAAGTGGCGGAAGTAATTATATACTTAATCGCATTGTGACGTCTCGAAGTGACTAGAGTGTGATGCGATTGATGGCAAGTTCAAGTGCCATAAAGTCATGTGAGATGACTAGTCGATCACATAAATGCGATTTTAGGAACATTTTGTCGGGCCTAATGACCGCTTATAGAGTTCTGGCAAATTTATATAGCCTGGTCGTGGCAAGAGCTGCTATAGTATTCAAATGAGTCGATTCTTTTGACTAAAGACTATTCACCTAAGATGGCTCAGTTTCAGATTAACTTTGATTTGTGTTACTACGACCTTCGTAAATGGGGTCAAATGGGCATATTTTGGGTTATGATGGCTGTGGCTAGTCGAAGGGAATGAGTGAGATAGGAATTGTCCACCCCCTTGTCAGGGTTAAAACAATATCTCAGGGCCACTCGAGGAGTAATGAATCGAAATGCGTGGCCACGCTCGGATGGTATCCGTGGATAAATCCGGTCAATCAGTTATTCTCCAGATCGAGGAAACCACTCTCGATATGATCACTTGCAAGTACGACCCGAAAGACACCTTGCATTGAGTGGGAGATAGTAATAGGACAAGAGAATTGGTGACGCACACTTGTCGAGGACAAGTGGGAGATTGTTGGGAAATGTGTCCTCAACAATAGTGCGATCACATGATTTAAATATCATTATTAAATCTCATTTTAAGAATACATGTGGGATGTAATATTTTACAGTCAACTGGTCCACACATATCGGTAATGATTGGCTGACTAGAGTTTGACATTACTGTCGTGCGACGGTGGTGATCAGTTGATCCCCTTAGGTCATACCTAAAGGGTAACACTCTTAATTGATTATTTAATTGATCGTATGACGATACGGGTTAATTAAATTACTTAAAATTGACTAAGCATTTTGGAAGTAAAATTTACGTATTTCATTATAGTATGATTAAATGAGATACGGTCTAAGTAATTGAATTGTTTCATTACTTAGATGAAATTATTGTTTAAGGAAACAATTGCATTTGAATGAATAAATTATTATAAATACAAGATGTTGTGATTTATAAATTGGTAAAATTTTTGGTACAAGTAATTATGAATTACTAAGTCGATTTTTGTTTATGACGTATTTTTGTTAATACGTTGATTTTTAATATGTTAAAAATACATAACAATTTTATGTGACATGTGACATGTGACATATGACAAATTGACAAAGATAAAATGGAATCCATTTTATCTCATTTGGACCGAAAATTAGGAGGGAGTATGGTGTTTAAATTGTGTTAATTTTTGAGTGGAAAACAACATAATTACACCTAGCCATAGCCATGCAAGCCTATGTTTTCTTGGATAGAAAAACTTCACCATGCATTGGCTCCCTCCCACTCCTTCCCACCGGTTTTCCAAGGGGCTAATAGAGAGTTTTCTCTACCATTATTCATTCATACTTTTTGCATAATATTTTCTAGTGTGAGAAATAAAAAATGCTCTCTACATCTTATGAAATTAGAGAGATAAAAACTCCAAAAATTCCTTCCTCTATATACCGAAATTATAGAGTACAAAATAATTATTTTGGGTCAATTTTTAGTAAGATTATTATTATTCTAGATCTAATAATATTAATCTATTAAGGGGTTATCTTGGGTATATGCTTTTGGAAGAGGTTCTAATTTGAACCTTGTTCTTCCATTGAGGAAAGCACAAGAACAAAAGAGAAGGAGATCTCTTTTGTGCCCATAAAACCGAAATACCCATTGTAAGAATAATGTTTCTTTCTCATTTCTTTAATTAGTTTGCATGCATAAGATCACTTATTAATTTTATGACAAATTAAATTAAAACATATATATGAGTATGTTAGTATGTATATAGATCTACATTTCCTTCAATCGGTATCAAGAGCCACGGTTGTTTGCATGCAAATCGGTTAAAAGTTTTTCCGAGTTATAAGAATAACATATAAAACTTGTAAAATTTGTGTTATTATGAGATATCACGAAATTAATCCTTGCATGTTAATATTTCTGGTCCTAAAATGTTTTAGGGTATTTTGGTTAATTTTACGGATTTTTATTGTTCATATAATACAATAATGGCATTTAAATATGATTTTATGAGTAAAAATGTCATTTTTGGTCTAAAATTAGCTATACTTCGAATTTTCAGTTGATTTTTGGATATGTTGTCACATATATTATTTTGAGATAACCTGTAAATTTTCATAATTTTTGGACTTGTTATGCTCGAAAAATGGATTTTTTCATTATTAAATTCGGATTTAGGTGAAAAATAGGTTAATAAGAGTTAAATTTCGAATCTGGTCATAGAAAATTAATATGTTGTCACATGCAATTTTATAAGATGTGTGTAAAATAATTGGCTATAAAGAAGTCTTTTTGCATGATTTATGGATTTTTGAAGAAAAATAGCATAAATAGTGACATTATTAGTGAAAAATTAATAAAACATAATCTATGACTTAGGAAAAACGTCTAATGTTGAATTTTATCATATTTTTCAGATCTAAAATTGAAAAATTAATGAATAGAATTTTTCCATGTTTTTATGATTATTTTTGTTAAAACCGATAAACCGCAACATTGTTTTTCCGGAAAAATTTCGAATTTTTTAACCTAAGATTTTGAACATTATGAGTGTCATGGTATTTTTCCAGAATGTTCATGAGTTTAAATTTCAAATTTATTTGAAATTTTGTGATTTATTTGAAGTTTATAGCTTATTTTTGGTAATTTTAGTCCATTAATGAACAATTTTATAAATATGAGTTAATCAAATTATTAGTGAAGACTAAATTTTGAGTCCTAAGAGGTTAGGGTAATTAACTTATGCATAAATATGAATTTATGTAATTTTTGTGATTATAAAATGTTGAAATCACGCAAATCCGTAAAAACCGAGTAATATACGATATTGGCTAATTAAAGGCGATTTAGCATAAAATTGAGCATGTTCATACATATTATAATGCTGCATTTTCTTTATGATTGTCATAATTTTAATTTATGTAATTTTGAATTATGTAATTTTACTTAGTATGGCCTTAGATTTTAATTGGTATTTCCCGAAATGTATGGGAATATCGATTCGGTTGTAATTTTATTGTGATCTCGTATCACCATTTTGTAATTTAATAGATTTATTTTATTTTAGTTGCAAATGTATAATAGGAAATTATGTAATTTATTATGTAATTTAAATTCATCTCGGAGTTCCCAAAGACGGATTTCTTCAAGATGGCGATACATAAAGACGGTGTTACCTCGAGATGCGTGCCACAACCGAAGTTCAAGGGACCAATGGAGTTGGTTTCCGAATATGTAATAGTTAAATAGTTTTTCTATTTTAGGAAAAGCCATACTAGGATTTATTTATTTTTATGCTTGCATTTTATTTTATGTCGCATGCATCGCTAAATCGCCATAACTAAACATGCATTGTCATTTTATCGAGTTTATCGACCGTGTCAATTAAAATTATCGTAGTTCACCGCTTTAGTTCACTTAAAACGTGATAGATAATAAATTGACATGACCTCTCGCTAAAACAATTAATTGAGACATAGCCTTATTAAATAGTAGAAACCATGAAAACCTATTTCGCGAGGGAGTGCGCTCGGCCCCACCGGGGTACAAACCTTGTTACGTAGGGAAAGTGGGTGATAAATGTCTATCCACCGAATTCATGTTGATAAGGGATGTATCGGCCACACCGTGCCCAAGTTAATGTGGGTTTGGATCATGGACACATTTATTCGAAATTTGGATTGAACTCAACAAAAGTTTTTGATAAGGGATGTATCGGCCCCACCGTGCCCTTGTCGGATGTGTTTTGGGCTAAAGATAAATGTTAATGTAATATTATCGACCAAGAGTTCTAAAAGTAGAATCGATTAAACGTTAATCCACCGAGTTATATTGATAAAGGATGTATCGGCCCCACCGTGCCTAAGTCAATATGAATTTGGGTCTTGGAATCATTTATCATAGTTGGGTAGAGGTCACTATGTAAATGCTATACTTGTTTTTCAAGTATTAATAAAACGATAAATGTTAAGTTTTCCACTATTCCGTTTTTATATTGTTCTATTTCTTTACCACAATTCATATACGATATCATTTCGATTTTGATACAAATCTCCATTAAAACATCGTAACTAAAGACAAATATGAATTTGCTTCAAAAACCTCATATGAACCATTGCTAAGGATCTCTTGTAAAGAGTATAGATTAAAGTTAGTCATTATCAAACAGGTTTTTGATTCTAGACTAACACATCTACTTACAATGGATTGTTTTTCATGTACTTAAATGAATTAAGTACCTTGAAACGATAAATTGTTTTGGTAATTAGTTTTGTCAGAATTCGTAATTGACCAAAATAACGCAACCACTTCAATGAAAGTTTTAAGACTAAAACGATTGAATTGAAGAGTAATCTTTATAAGAATCACCTTTGCTTCTCTAAGTAAAGACTCATTGAAATGAGTGGGAGCATTCTCTTAAACCGTTAAGATGAGGACGAGGTTAAAGAAGTAAAATTAGAATGGAATTGATACAAGGTTATGTTAAAGGTAAAGTTGTTGAGAATGACGATACTAAACCTATCAATCCCGACCGATAAAGTTTCCATTGTCTTAAATGTTAGACACGAGAAAGGAAACTACCCCAAATTATTGAAGGATCAACAAGTTAGTTGTGGGACATCTAATGGGACCTTCTTCGTTAAATGTTTATTTGATTAAACATAAATTTTGCTAGTATTACTTCGTCAATATTAGAAACCGGTGGTGGTTTTCATCATTATGTTTGATACATAGGATGATTAGAATATGACGACTAGCAACAATAACGTCGAGAGATAGAGTAATTGTGTACTCAATCTAGTTTTTGGATTTAAAGTGGTACTTAATTGTGACTATTAAGTACATAAACTCTAAATAAGAATACAATTTGTTAAAGATACAAAAGAGGTTTCACTTTTGTGACCCTATACACCATGATTTGATGTATGGCTAGCCCATCATCAAGGTGATTATATTCTAAACCAAACTAGAATGATATATCATGAAGATGATGCAAGACTCAAATTGGTAACCCAAGATTAAACCTTACATTTTGGAATGATGAACGCAAAGAGTTATCGAGTACTCTTGAAACCATTAGATTGTTAATGGTATATGCGTATCTTGTATTCAAAGCAAGATGTCTCGTGCCTTTGGTTGAAAAGGAGATCGAGGTTGTAAATCATCGATCCAAAATAGGTTGATCATTTTCTTTTACCAACGATTTAAGTTGACGCTAATATGTTCACTTAATAAGGTAAATAGAGAAATCTTTGAAAAATTTCAAAGAGTTCAAGGAATCACGATTTAGTCGTGATGGGATTATCAAAGTGAAGACTTTGATATAAGCCAAAGAA
The DNA here is from genome assembly GCF_048544455.1 of Silene latifolia. Classification (NCBI taxonomy): domain Eukaryota; kingdom Viridiplantae; phylum Streptophyta; class Magnoliopsida; order Caryophyllales; family Caryophyllaceae; genus Silene; species Silene latifolia. Next base: position 227,338 of record NW_027413173.1, on the reverse strand, counting down.
AATGTGATATTGTATCACAAGTTAATCTCTCTTAGCACGCATTATGGAATAATGTGTGATTGGATAAGAATTCAAACGCTATTCGATATGGTTTGGACTTCAATCAAGTTACTATGAGTTACTTGATCATTTTGGAGATTTTATCTTTTTTGTCTAAATTATTTTTCCACTAAATCGAATCATATGAGATATGAAATGGTAAGGGTACCATGTTTGTAAGTTTTCACAAGAAACAAATGCTCTTTTTTCCTTTTCAATTATCACGAGTACGACGGGTTTGTGGCTCGTGAAGCTGTCTTTCTAAAATACAAGTTTATTTTTAGAAGACAGAGTGGGAGAAATTATTCAAGAGCCACAAAGAATGCCACAGAGAATGTTATGTCGCAAGAAACTGGTCTTTCTTGGCTACATGAGATGTTTTGTGTAAGACATTGTTTCTTCAAAAACCTAGGAGGTTAAATTCGTCACTTGTTAAAAATGATGAATTCATGCTACTTTTAAGAAAGTAAAGAGCTTATAACTTACAAAAGAAATTGTTTGATTCAAGTTCATTACTTCTAGAAAGTAATGAACATATGACTTACATAAGAGTGTTTAAGTCACAACTCAATACAAGGCTTAGAGCCATGAGAATCCGAAATCAAAGGCTTGATTAGTGACAAAGGGTTTTGCACTAATAAAGAGATATTTCAAAGCAAGATTGGTTGCAAAGGGTTTTGCACTAATTGAAATGCTTAAGTCTATTTGGATCTTCTTAGGGATTGTGTTTCATTATGAGGTTATGAAATACGTAGCAAGTGAATCTAAAACCCACTTCTTCAAAAGAAGGAATGTATTCAATACATGTCATGAGTTTTGTAGATTCTTGCAATCCTAAGATAATGTGAAACTTAAGAAAAGGTCTTAAGTAGGACATCAATGAGTTGGAATCAACATTTTGATCATGTGATAAAACATTTCTCGATAAGTCGAGAAGTTATGTTTATACATGGAGTTTAGTGGGAGTTACGGATGTTTTAATTAGTCCGATATGTGGATGACATATTGATCATCGAGAATGATTTAAGACTTTTGGAGCATTATAATACATCTTGAATATCCGATTTTATGAAGATAAATCCACATGATATTAGCGTCAATAAGAAGTCTTACGTTGATAAGATTCATGACTAGTTCAATTAATTGAACATATTTGATTGATTCCATTTGCTTCCGCTGCCGGATCAATTAAATGAGTAAAGATGTATAACACTTCATATACTTTAAGTATGATGAATTGTTTTCAAAATCGAATTTAAGTAATCTTTACAAAGTAAGCAATAAAGATTACCCTTAAGTACTTACAGAAGCATTAAGGCTATGATGCAAAGTGTTTATGATGCAATTTTGTGTAAGGGTGTTACACAAGTGACAATTGACAATTGGGATTGCGCATGGTTTCCGACAAAACCATAATCAAAACACATTAAGATGGTTAAGATACCATTGTGGCTATGTTAATTAAGAAGTAGATTTTCTAGAATCGTTCTAGGCAATAAAGAACAATGAGAGATATTTATAACGGAAATTGAGTACACTTGCAATCATGAGATGTGCAAGAGGATGAGTCCCGCACACTATGAAAACAGTGGGAGCTATTCTTAGGCTAAGAAGGTCTATGTCTTGATTGGATCTCAACACGTACTCAGAAAGTTTTGTAATGCAAATGCATACATTACAAAGGAAAACGAGTATGTAGTAAGGTTGAGTAAGGTACAAGAAGTTGATAAAACCTACTAACCAAAGCCTTCTCATAGGCTTAACATGATGAGTCATGTCATTTCAATTGAATTGAAATGAACAACTACATACAAGATCAAATTAGATTATAGGACATGGAATAGTAATGAGGCATTGACTATTCATATGTGATAATCGCATTTATCGTTCGAGTTTTATTTTAAAACTCTTTTATTATACTTTGTTACATCCAAACGGGTTGTAGAGACAACATTGAACCCCGTTAAAGTGAACACGGATTAGCATTGTATTCGCCCATAGTCACTTGAATGAGGTGACGTCTCGAAGTGACTAGAGTGTGATGCGATTGATGGCAAGTTCAAGTGCCATAGAGTCATGTGAGATGACTAGTCGATCACATAGGCAGACTGTTAGGAACATTTTGTCGGGCCTAATGACCGCTTATAGAGTTCTGGCAAATTTATATAGCCTGGTCGTGGCAAGAGCTGCTATAGTATTCAAATGAGTCGATTCTTTTGACTAAAGACTATTCACCTAAGATGGCTCAGTTTCAAGATTAACTTTGATTTGTGTTACTACGACCTTCGTAAATGGGGTCAAATGGGCATATTTTGGGTTATGATGGTTGTGGCTAGTCGAAGGGAATGAGTGCGATAAGAATTGTCCACCCCCTTGTCAGGGTTAAAACAATATCTCAGGGCCACTCGAGGAGTAATGAACTGGAAATGCGTGGCCACGCTCGGATGGTATCCAGAGTGGATAAATCCGGTCAAACAGTTATTCTCCAGATCGAGGAAACCACTCTCGATATGATCACTTGCAAGTACGACCTGAAAGACACCTTGCATTGAGTGGGAGATAGTAATAGGACAAGAGAATTGGTGACGCACACTTGTCGAGGACAAGTGGGAGATTGTTGGGAAATGTGTCCTCAACAATAGTGCGATCACATGATTTAAATATCATTATTAAATCTCATTTTAAGAATACATGTGGGATGTAATATTTTATAGTCAACTGGTCCACACATATCGGTAATGATTGGCTGACTAGAGTTTGACATTACTGTCGTGCGACGGTGGTGATCAGTTGATCCCCTTAGGTCATACCTAAAGGGTAACACTCTTAATTGATTATTTAATTGATCGTATGACGATACGGGTTAATTAAATTACTTAAAATTGACGGGCGATTTTGGAAGTAAAATTTACGTATTTCATTATAGTATGATTAAATGAGATACGGTCTAAGTAATTGAATTGTTTCATTACTTAGATGAAATTATTGTTTAAGGAAACAATTGCATTTGAATGAATAAATTATTATAAATACAAGATGTTGTGATTTATAAATTGGTAAAATTTTTGGTACAAGTAATTATGAATTACTAAGTCGATTTTTGTTTATGACGTATTTTTGTTAATACGTTGATTTTTAATATGTTAAAAATACATAACAATTTTATGTGACATGTGACATGTGACATATGACAAATTGACAAAGATAAAATGGAATCCATTTTATCTCATTTGGACCGAAAATTAGGAGGGAGTATGGTGTTTAAATTGTGTTAATTTTTGAGTGGAAAACAACATAATTACACCTAGCCATAGCCATGCAAGCCTATGTTTTCTTGGATAGAAAAACTTCACCATGCATTGGCTCCCTCCCACTCCTTCCCACCGGTTTTCCAAGGGGCTAATAGAAAGTTTTCTCTACCATTATTCATTCATACTTTTTGCATAATATTTTCTAGTGTGAGAAATAAAAAAATGCTCTCTACATCTTATGAAATTAGAGAGATAAAAACTCCAAAAATTCCTTCCTCTATATACCGAAATTATAGAGTACAAAATAATTATTTTGGGTCAATTTTTAGTAAGATTATTATTATTCTAGATCTAATAATATTAATCTATTAAGGGCTTATCTTGGGTATATGCTTTTGGGAGAGGTTCTAATTTGAACCTTGTTCTTCCATTGAGGAAAGCACAAGAACAAAAGAGAAGGAGATCTCTTTTGTGCCCATAAAACCGAAATACCCATTGTAAGAATAATGTTTCTTTCTCATTTCTTTAATTAGTTTGCATGCATAAGATCACTTATTAATTTTATGACAAATTAAATTAAAACATATATGAGTATGTTAGTATGTATATAGATCTACATTTCCTTCATTATTAACAAAACCCGACAAATCATCACCCCGTAAACCGGCTACTCGATCGAGTAGCTGAGGTACTCGATCGAGTGCCCCCTTACTCGATCGAGTATCAAGGTTACTCGATCGAGTACCCAACAGGTCAGAAACTATTTTTAAAATGCAACACACCCTTACTCGACAGAGTAAGGCCTACTCGATAGAGTACCCAGAGACTCATAAAACCGTAGTATTACAGTCTTCCCTCCTTAAAAAGAACTTCGTCCCCGAAGTTCAACCCATACATAAAAAAAAACAAACAAACTAACTCGGTCAAGACGCAACAAAGCTACTAAGAACTCAAAACAAAACCCCAACTTATAAAACATGAAACCATGAACTCTTAACACCAACTCCACCAACTATTCCTACCTCCACACATCGCTCACGATGTCGTATCAACTACATCATAAACTCTCCCGACACTAACTCCATACACTACCAACTACCATCCTCTAACGCTGCTAGCTCCATAATGTATCATCCACTACCAAATCCCATATCAAGACACTCATAGACATCAAACGGAATGTTACATTCTACCACCCTTAAAAGGAACTTCGTCCTCAAAGTTTACTCACACTCATAACCTCATCATCCAACTGTCAACACTAGTGAAATATTCTCACACTCCTAAACATCACGCTACTACAAGCACGGTCATGACCTTTAATAAAATAAACCACAACAAAGATTCATCCTTTATGCTAAACCAACACTCTACTTCTAAATGTACTACAAGATGCACAACCATGAAACTCTCTTTTATCGCCTCCTACTCCTCTTAAGACAAATGTTACGTCCTTGTAACTCACTAATACTAAATCTTAGATATATCTTCTCATTATCCTCATCACCACCGCATGTCAAAAATAACTGTCTATAAACCAAACACTCACCATTCCTATATCCAAGGCTCCCTTACTTAAACATTTCTCATTCCTCAACTCATTCGGCATACTACCTAACCTATACCATAAAACTCGTAGCAAAATCACCATACCAACTCTTCATTATTACTGCAAAACAACATACCTCTCTATGTAAGGCACCTATCTCCCAGAAGCATAACTCACGATCCACACTCGTTACGTACACGCACACTACATCCTCAAGTTCTTTCTTCCATTACCGCAAAACTCATACATAACTCAACATGACACTAATTCCCCAACACCCTACACTCACTGTCTCAACAAAGGATTATGAACCACCTGCATATTTCGGGTCATTACCACACATGTTCTACGACTCACTTGCCATTACCATGTCTCACCAAGCCTTATCTAGAACAAGATCAAAATTATCAGTAACAACCTCTCACAACCGTGTCCCATCAACAGGAAAATCACTATACCATGACAACAACGAAAACATATACAACTCTATTTCATATCATACTCGACCCTCATTCCCGGACTTAAACAGTAAAGAAAACATCAATAAACAAGACAACTGTCTATCTCGCACAAACCGAAACTCGCAGGAGAAACATCAAACAAAATAACAATCTATGTATAATCGGTATGCACTTTCGAAACTCGAATCATAATCATCCCGCCTACTCCACCACAACCGGTGACGGCATCACAATATCGCCCCCAACAGCCGCACCGCGATCAGCGAAAATACTCCATCACAACATGAAGTACCATGCCCGGATCACCATCCGAGGCACAACAACCACATCGATAAACATCACAACCACATATAATTCTCATAAACACTGGCTCAGTACGACATTTCGAACAAGAAAACTTACTCAAAACCGTTTTACTAGATTATAACACAACATATTATACGAAATAAACTGACAAGAATCTCATGAACATCATCCTTACCATTTCACGGAATGAACATGTATCATCAATACACATACAATTTTAACTATCCATGCCAGATCAATCAAATTGTTGCCTTTTTAAACCTCATTCCATAGTATACCGTACCCAACATAAATTACAAAACATTCATATAACAACTTTATAATTATCACACCATACCACTTCTTGTGAGGTCAGAACCTCGCACAAACATTTACACATATCATAGACCCGTAATCACAACCAACTAGTCAATCCTGATCACGTAAGTTACCACTCAACAGAGGTTACCTCTCGCTTGAGCTTAACTCGTATGCCCCTCGTAACACATTCCCCCATTCGCATAACCATCACCTCATGCCGAGTATAACCATACCATTACTATTCAACTATTAGCATCCGCCTCATCTAAGACCACGCCTCATACTTCCTCACAACCGTACTCATCAATGGGGTCTCTATAAAATCAACCTCTTTAAAATTGCTACCTTTCTAATATATCATCACCCTTAACCACTAGTCACAAACCGTAACACTACCACTGCCCGGACATCAAACTTCTTACACTCATCTCTAAACATCACGATTTCTTTCATATCTTTGGTTAACATCCCAAATAACAAACATCGAATCGATCAACAAAATTACCTCAACATTCCTCCCAATACTATCCTTAATTGTATCATCATCTAATTCTCCACCAAAAATCTCGTATCGTGCAAATACTCCACCAACTTCATACTCCCTTAATTCCTCGAAACTCATGATTAATCATGATGTCCTAAAACTTCTGTATAACCATTAACTTACTTACTCTTGATAATATCATACATTTCGACGATTCCTTACTTTTATGTCACATAACTCCGGTGAACATTTTTCTCAGCTTACTTTTATCCTTCTTTTCTCATTATACTCAACAATACCATTTAATAGCTCAACTCCTTATTACTTCTATCTAATCCTTTAGTGCTCCAATTACCTTCTCATCGCTCCAAAACTCAAATCTCACTATTTCATGTCGATATCATCTCACTCTTTCTTACCATGGATCTTCTCTTATTATGCTATCACTCACACTTGCCACTAACCTACCCATAAAATCAACGTTCACTGTTCAAACAATTTTATTTCATGCCGTTAATTGCCCAAGGAAATCACACATTAGTTTCACCTCTTAATAAACCAAATCTCCCAAACTCACTCACTGTCTACAAATCCACCTCGCGGCATGTCTCCATCTCAGTTCACTATAGACCACCATTCTCCATCCCTCTACAACGACCTTTCATTACAGATATTCTTAACCAACACAATCTAACCATCTCCCTCCATAATTCTTACACATTTCAAGTTGCTACTATCCACATCATTCCTGTCAACCCTTTATCCTCACGTTCCTTACACTTATATCACTCCTTACTCACATCCACTTGCCTTTACATCACTCAAATTCGCGAATATATCACTCACCACGTCTCACAAAACTTGCACCATGCCTCAATCAGCTCATCAATGCTCTTTTTCTTTTTCCACCTCCCATCGCAACCACATATAGCTCATCTCCTCCCACCAAACTCATACTCACCATAAGGTGCCACTCACCACCTCATAAGATTGGGTAACTTACGCATCAGGACCAACACATATGTAAAACAATGCATAAAGAAGCAAAATAACAACTTCGAATTAAACATAATATGCAACGAATTCAAAAGATAAGCATATGACCCGAATCATGGGTCACTAGATCGAGTACTGGCCACTCGATCGAGTAAGGGACTTACTCGATCGAGTAGGTGAAGGTCAGAAGCACGTAAAACAAATCACCAGGGCTACTCGATCGAGTAACTAACGTACTCGATCGAGTGCCGCCTACTCGATCGAGTACCAAGGCTACTCGATCGAGTACCCTACGCAATTCTCAGCATTGTCCAGTTTTCGTAAAACAGTCATAACTCACTCATTTCTTGGTCGTTTTGGGCGTGTGACCTATCGTTAGAATCGTAAAAGAACAGGCTATCACCTCCAATTGGAATCACATTAAAATCATTTATGCATGTCAAGTTATAACAGTTTAAAGACAACTTTGCTTTAATCAGACGACATAGCTATTTGATTTTCTCTTTCAAACAACTTAAACATCAACGAGGTGAACAAAAGCGACTCGATATTTATAAAACCACCATCCATAACCCCATGCTACTACCTACCAAAACTAAACAATAATATCTATCATGCTCATATAACATTCAACTTGTCAAACATGTACTACCCGCATGCTTTAACTTTATAACTTTCATAACACAAATCATACCCATACATTACAAATCCTATTTCCATGTTACTAACACAACAATATTACAAATCCACTTCATTACATAAACATGTTCATAATCAAGGAATTCATATTTTCATGTAATTGCCACTTCATCTTTTCCAATCAATTCATCTAGTTCAATCACATTCTTTATCTAACAAGCGCATATGATACAACAGTAGACAAGTATAAGAAATCATTATATAAAATTACACAAACAAAATTATGTATAATCATATCACATATGAACTACTTCCTTTTTCCACCACATTACTCATCATTCTCATACACTTTTCCAACGATTCCAACCAACATGTAAACCAACTATCATGCAACATGCTTTCAACCAACAACATAACAAAAATCACATCATCACCATCTTTCTTACATATTCCCCATTCTCCACACACATACATCCACCGATTTATACCACACTTTGCTACAAAGATACACAATTCATAAGATAAACACATAGCGATCCCAACCCATATCCCATGGTGACCGGTTCAAAATTGTAGGGCGAGTTCGCGACTTTAGGACGTCTCCCAAGTCTTTGCATTAGCTCCTACAACTTCTACCCCGGGTTCATTTTATTTTGACTCCCTATGTTCATTAGGTTTATTGGTTACAGGTTTCAGGATCGTCGCTCTGATACCATTTTGTAACACCCCTATACTCCAAGTGCCTTACCAGGACCACTCAGGTATAAAAATGTTACCATCTCGGTTACCCGAGGCAATGAATATCATAAGACAATAAAGAAACGTACTTTAAAAGTAATTATAGTTTAAGTGATTACATGTTCAAAACCAAAACTGATAAAAGAAATACAAGTTCTCAAAACTATCTACTGTCAAAATACTATCAAGCGTCAGACACAGCGGAAGACTGCTAAACTGCAATGTGGTGACTCATCCCAGCTATCCCATACGCATCGTCTCATACTTGCTCAATAACTGCTCACCATCCCCGAATGGATCACCACAGTTTTTAAAACATTAAACGGGGTCAGTACTAATCACACAATTTATATAAACCAACAACACAGTAAACAAGCAGCTCACACGGTCACACACACAATCACACCCACTCCAATCATTTTCCGTCACCGACTGTCCACTGGACCAGCCCTGCCAGTGGGGGACCGCAACCGTACCCACCAAATCCCCGCTCATCATACCGAGCGATAACCCTGTCCCATTAATGTGCACATCCCCTCCCGTGGCGGGTTCCACCGAGGGAAAAACTAGGGCGTGAAGCCACTCCCGCAAGTGACTCCACTCGGCCGAGAACGCATCTCGAGAACCAGAGACAAACAATCACAACCATTAGACAGTAATCAAAACCAACAACTGTCACAATACGAATACGATAATATTCAACAACCACAACACACCAACAACACATTATGGGACTAATACTGAGTAGGGAAACCCTACCTGGAAAGCAACACAATCAGACGGTCTCACAACTGATATCAAAAGGCTTCTTCTACGAATCCTCCTCCTAACATACAAACATATAATCACTACCAATCACGAAATACAACAAAACCCCCAAATCCCAATATTAGGGTTTAACCAACTTTAACGAAATACTATAAAAACGGTACATAGATCTTACCCTCGACGCAAGGATCACAAAGGTATAAAGAAAGGTAAAATCCGACCTTCCAAGCTCCGGGATTTGCCAACAATGCGATTGATGCGAAGAACGTAGTTTGTTTTCTCTTTTGAAAACAATTAGGTTATAAAAGTGTTTAAAGAAAAGTGGCGGAAGTAATTATATACTTAATCGCATTATTAACAAAACCCGACAAATCATCACCTCGTAAACCGGCTACTCGATCGAGTATCTGAGGTACTCGATCGAGTGCCCCTTACTCGATCGAGTATCAAGGTTACTCGATCGAGTACCCAACAGGTCAGAAACTATTTTTAAAATGCAACACACCCTTACTCGACAGAGTAAGGCCTACTCGATAGAGTACCCAGAGACACATAAAACCGTAGTATTACATTGGTGGCGTATGGCTGGCTGAACACGGACTTCATCATCATCATCCTCCACCTTCTTGAAGGGACGAACTGAGGTGGCTAAATGATAAAACAAATCTTCACTCGTCTTAATAGGCATAGCTTCGGAGAAATACTTGCAACAAGAACCAAAAGAGTGTTTCGGAGATTCATCTCCTTGGCTATGATACACATCACCTGGATCCCAACAAGACCCTTGATCAATCGCGCGAGAGCAAAGTGCACTTACACCGCACGGGCGTAGAAAGGAAAGGCGGAACACAGACCAGAAAAGTCTGCCTCCAAAGGAGATAAAACTCCTACACTTTGGAACACAATCACTGTGAACAAGAAGCTCGTATCCCAGAAAAACGAGCAAGTAAATAACCGGCAATAACGAAAACCACTTGAACAGCCCCCGACCAAATCCATCTCTAAAGGCCGGATAGAGATGAGCACAACACAAACCGAATATAAAGCTACAACCATCATTATTAATCCGACAACTAAAACAAATAACCCATAGATAAGGGGACAGGACACCCCAAACATCCATGACGAAGTCGGTAAGATAAATCTATAGGAGGTTATTATTCGGAATAATAAAAGGCACGATACATTAAAATAAAACATTAACTATAAGAGGAAAACCACCGCATCTGACCCAACCAACGACACTGCCAACGCCCCAACTCCACCCTACAAAGCACGCCTCAACGGGCAGAACATAATCCCCATCAGCTAGGACCCCACACCAGCCAAAGAAAAAGACGGTTTAACCCTGCCATGCACGAGAAACACGACAGAACCCCCCAGGACCATCGGCTTACATGCAAGAAACCAACTAAGAGAACGACTCGGACCGACACTAGTAAACCAGGAATTGGGACCGATCGGTGGGGGAAGGGGCGAGGGGAAGGGGAAACACCAAATCGTCCCAAAACCACCACCACATACACAACAGCGACACCAAGATGGGTTATACTCGTCGATAAAACCAACGAACTCACTGAAAGCAGGAACTTACCAGGGGTGGGGAAAGGGGCGATGGAGAGGGGAAACACCCCTGGGTTGCATGCAAGACTTTCGATGACAGGACAGGTGAACGGAGGAACGGAACGACCTCAGAAAATCGACACGAAAACACCATCGGCCAACCGGTCGATCGAGATGGAGACAAGAACCGTCAAAGGACAAAGGGGGAAATCAAGCCTTAGGGGACAGAAACAGAGAGGACGCAAGAGCAATCGCCGGAGATAGGTCACGGGAGGAGCCCATCTCCGGCGATCAGGTAGGAGGAGGAGGAGGGGAAGTGTATGGAAGGGAGAGGCGGCGGAGCAATGAAACGATTAGGGTTTTTTTTTTTTTTTAGAGAGAGATGGGAGTTAGAGAGAGAGAGTGCGTTACTTATACCAACTAACAGGCTAACAACACACGAGAAATGTGCATAATTCGGAAAAACCACGATCTTCCATGTTCCTATTACTGTTTTCCACAATCATCTTTACATGAAAAATGGATAGTCTCCTTGGTGGCAGAATACTTCATTCTTTACCAAACAACCAGTATTTTAGATATCTTTTCAAAAAAAAAAAAAAAAACACACTATTTCCCGGAAATTCATACCACAAGGTATGGTTTTCTGCCAACAATTTGGTTTAAACATTTCCCCCGTAAATGGGGACAGGATAGACTATCCATGCAGGTCTCAACGATAATAACATCACGCTACGTGAGTAATGTTGTTAGACACGAGTTCCAAATAATCCATGATGAAACCGTGTTAAGAACTGCATCGACAAGTTACTATTCCAAAAACTTACAATATATATATGAAGTCAGACAACTAGTTAATAGATTACTTTGCTTGACTCGATTATAGTTCGAAGACAGAAAATGGTGACTAGTAAGCCAAGTGCTAAACAAGGAAATAGGTACACAAAAAAAAGTGCAATAGACAATAACCTTGCGCAAACTAGAGACCATCAATAACAATTAATGTATTATACAACCGGTTGTATATACAACTTAATCAGTGTTTTGGAGCTTTGTTACAGAGTTGCCGAGCTCTACTAAGAAACTTATCGAGTTATGATACAAAGTTGTTGAGTTTAACCAAATAATTATTAAACTCAATAACTTCGAAAAATAGCTCAATAACTTGTAAAATAACTCAACAACTTTGCGTGAGAGCTTGGTAACATTGACGCGGTTGTACATAGCTATTATACAACTAGTTGTAAGATAGTATTTGTGCATCAATAATCCATGTACTTTTCTTCCATCAGGATTGTTTGTTTTTCTCTACAGTGTATCCCAAAATCAACCAAACAGCCAACAATGATACTCCTAATATGGACCAAGCTTCCAAATGCAAAAAATGCTTGCTAAATACATCCACCCCCAGCTATCCATAACATGAAAAGCTAAACGAAATTTCCACCTCTACACTGATTTAGGCAATGAAAAATATCGAAAACTGACAATATAGAAACTAGAAGAATAGTCAGCAACTTTAGAACCGAGTTAGAGATCAGCATAGATGATCAAAAGCAGCCGGTCATGATGCCGTCCGCCATTGTCTTCTTTTTCTCCTTGAGAATTTCGTTCAATGGTTTAGGACCTTCAAAATCCACTGAATCCTTTTCACTGTAATATGCTTCTTTTTCTTCTTGAGCATATTTCTCTCTTTTCAGTTCTGGCCTTGGTAGGGCTTTAGCTAAAAACTTGCGTCCCCGCATCCCATTATACTTCCTATAGTTGTTCTGCTGTGAGTTCCTGATTCTAGCTCTAAGGTTTGTAGCATTAACAGAAGTTTCTCTACTTTCCAACCACGCCCCATTTCTCTCCACCCTTGATGCTAACCTACCATGTAAACCCTGATTTGGACGGTGCCTTGTAAACCTATCCGCCTTGCCATATCTTCTTCGCAACAGTTCATGCCTCAAATCATGTTTATCTAAATAATAATCAGGCATTCTCTTTCTCCATAGATGATCTCGTAGATCCGCAACATCAAGTGATTCCTCAAAACCAAATTTTCTTTTTAGCGACTCAAAATGTCTGACTTCTTCGTTACGTGTACATCTTGGGGAAAGACTTCCACAATTTGCTCGAAACATGCTATCTAAATGTTCAGATGGTCCATACAGGCCATCATTCAAAAACTCTCTTTCATCATAACCATAACCAATCTCAAAACCATGCCGCATAGAGAGGGGATCACGGTCTCCATCACTTTCATCAAGGGATTGCATATCATTCTCATTAGCCAGATCCTGTGTCTGTCCATCCACCAGAACATCAAAACCAGGAGAAGATTCCCACCACTCATCAGGCACAACATTGCCATCAATTAGGTCCTCGGAGCATTGGTCAGAACACAAGCTAGGCTCACATTTACTTTTAAGCGAGTCTTCAGAAGGTTGCAAGGAAACTGCATCAAGGATATCTGTCTCTCCACATTCAGGAACATAAGTTTGGAAAGAGGCATTCCGATCCCCAACAGTTTTAGTTGATGCTTTTTGCACCCCCTGACTTTGCTGACTTTGCGACCCATGACCACCGCTCATCGCCATTTCTGATATACTGTGATGTTTCTCTGGCTGTGTTGGCTTTGAATCACTTTTGCAGGATGCCTTACTACCCAAATGAGCCACAGGTGCATCAGTAGCCGAGTTTGATACCTTTGGGTTCCATGTAAAAGTATCACACCATTCATGGAGAAAAAGGCATTTGTCACCTTTGTTGCAAAATCCATTGTAGTAGTAGTAGCATGGGACCGTAGTCTTCGTTGCAGGCACAGAAAGCTGATTCGGCAAAGACCCGGCAGCTTCACAAGACAATTCATTGTCTACATCCAAAGGCTGTATGTCAACAATTAGGTTATGAGATGTCTTAATAAGCAGTACTAGAAATATATTGCATTTGTAAAACCAGAAAGATAAAAAAAAGGTTGGTACAAGAGACACATTAATAATATGATGATCCTCGGAGACATCCTTAAAAATATTTTTGCTAAAGAAAAACAGCCAATGAAATATACAGAAACAGCACTGGTTTATAATCCAAAACAAAAAGAAAACTTTTGGAGTGTTGCACAAAGATGAAGAAAATCTTTTAACTTCTAAAATCACACCTCTTCAAAATCTTATAAAGTTTAGTATATTAAATAAAAATCTTTTTAAGTTTTTGTATTACCATATAGTAGTAAATTTGCCTGATTCATAAAGTATATTTGCTCCCTAACATTGTTAAATTCATTGCTGAAAAAACCTTCCAAAGGTGTTCCATCTCATAATTACAGACATTATAGTCACCCACATCAATAACGATAAATTTCCTTAGTATCTCAAAGGCTACCGACAATGGCGTGGTGAAGGGATCGGACATACGCAACTTAAACGTATGTTAACATATAGGTTGTTCTGAGAATGCACAAAATAAGACATCAACAGGGGCAGATTTAGGGGGGGGGGACACAGGTGCCAACGCCGTTTGACAAGAAACCTAATAATAGGTAGCAATTACTGTCATAACTTAGCATTAAATTCCCCTTGCTCCAGCGGTTGAGTAGCTGATCTCCTAGTCGGGTGTCCAAGGTTCTATTCCTCGCATTTTTATTTTATTTTAGACATATTTCACACCCGTAACCTTATGGTTTGTGAATATGGAAAACAATAATTTACTTAAATTTCATTTCAAAAACGACCATTTGTGTTAATAATGATATTTCCAACTTATGAAGCCCTTTAACTTTTTCCAATCATATTATTAAACATATGAAGTATGTATTTATAGAGTTCGTTATTGTAACATAATTCCAGTTATCCAGTTATTATTAGAGATGAAAAGCAAGAAAATTAAAGTAAAGAGTTAACACTTAACATACACGAACAAAACTTTTACACCATTTTTTTTCTAGAAAACCATAGATTTTTTTAGATGTATGTACATGGTATGTTAATTATATAATTACTCCTATAATCCTAGATAGGTAGTCGTTCCTGGATCAAGGGTAAAAGTGTGAACTCGTAAAAGATTACATATAACGTTGAAAAAAATTGTGCCCCCGCGTCTAAAATCCTGCGCTCGCCACTAGAAATCAAGCAAAACTAATATCGCAAGTTCACGATATTATTATCCCCACGTTCATCTGTCAAAGCTAGGTTCCTGTACAGCTGTACCACTGATCTTTTATGACTTTCTTCTAATTTGTAGCTCAAGGGTTGAACATTGACTGACAATCACAGTGACTAGGGCAGCGACACATATTTTCCTTTTTAGTATGGCCAATAAGATTTCCAAACTAAAGTTTTCCCCATGGAGACTACAATTAAGAGTCAAATAAGCAAATGATCCCTTTTACTATGAATAAGGAAGAAGATATCGAACAGATACATTGCTTTTACTAGAAAACTTCTAGCTTGAAACAATTTAAGACTGTGCATCATAATAGTATTCAGGTAACATCAAAGGTAGACGTATTTATTCAGTTTCCGGTGCCATACCCGTCATGTCAGCATTCCGATAGAAGAGTATAACACAATTTACAGAATACAATACAATGTTCCAAAGCATAAAACTCAAAGGAATTGAAGGCGTAAAAAGACTGACCGGGTGACGGAAAGGACAAGTAGGATTAAAACAAGTCCCAGATAACCAATAACGACAATCGCGTGGATTCATCCTCGCTGTATCACTATGTCTATACTCACATTCCGCTCCCTGTTAACAAAACAATCCCAGTTTTATACAAACAATTGATACAATAAACAATTATTCCCACAAAATGTCGCACAAACACAGAAACCCTACTGGCAGATATCATGGAGCGTAAACCCTAGGGATACAATTTTTATAAAAATTAAAAAAATTATTAAATTAAAACCAAACCAAACACTAACAAAAGGAATAAAATGAAATTCTGAATAAATAGATAAAAGTGAAAAAAAAGGAGAAAGAAAAGGGGGAAGAAAGAACCTTGTTGCATGTGAAGGGAGATGCCAAGTAAGAAAGACAGTCAGTAGAGCGTTTCATGAATTGGTCGTCCATTTTCTTGAGAATTCGACGATAGTTTGGATTTATTTATGCAAGGAAAGAGAAGAAGAAGAAGAAGAAGAAGAAGAAGATGGGTTTATTTGAGGATTGATTTTCAGAACATTTCGCATTGTTAGAGAAGAAAGGAATGGAATTGAATGGAGACGTTTTGTCTTCTCAATTTTGGGTTTCGGCTTCATCTTTCACCATTTATTCCGGAAGTTTTTGTTTTAATAGGGTTGAAACTCAAACTAATTAATAAAATAGTGTCGATTTTAAACTATTTATTAAAAATGGGTCTATGTTATTATTTTCGATTCTTTTTAAATGAGCTCTTAGTTTCTAGGTGTCTGAGACAGCGAGATATTGCTTGCCATATTAAGATATACCTGACAAGCTACTTTCGTTCTCGCCGTTCTTCTTACTCCTCACCAAATAACCAAATACCACCATCATTCTCTTCTTCTCACTTCCCTTATCGTGCACATCTTTGTTTAAGTTATTAGCTCGTGGTTTGCGCAAAAAACGACCCACAATATCACCCTCCACTAACGATTTCGATTTCGCGGCAATTGTCGATTTTGTTGTAGTTCTTGAATAGTTTAGTGATAGGGTACGATTGTTGTAGGATATGATATGGAGTTTTGCTTGACGTGGTGTGATGGATGCGTTCTGTGGATTTGCGAAAAGGTAGGGTTTCCTTGCTCAATTGATTGCATAATTGATTTGAGATTGTTTGTAATTGATTGATCAATATGCTACGTTGGATTGAGATTGGTTGAGTTGATATTGTGATTGGTATTGTTGTTGGGGTATTGCTCATTCACATACATTATTTACTCATTCATGTACATGATCTACTATTTTACCCTTCCATTTCCAAACCTAGTTTTTTAACAACTTTCTCCCTTTTAACTCTCCTTCCACTCCCCAACCAGGCAACCACCACCCATGCCGCCAACCACCACCCCTGTCCCCACCACCCCTCTCCTACCCCTTCCCGCCATAACAGTTTTCCCAAGCCTAACATTGTTATCTACCTCTCTAATAGCATTCTCACTGTCAATTTCTATATCATGAAATGTACGAGCGTGACACTAATGAGATGAGTGTCAAGCGTTAATCATTCTAACAGGTTCCAATTTCCCAGTAGAACAATTATCAATGTCATATATGGAATATCATATATGGGCATCAATGTCATATATGGGCAGTGGGACACTAAAAAATGGCGGACAATACCTATGATTCATACACCTCTACCATCAGTACTAATATAGTAATATGCAAAGCCGGTGTACCCTTGTTACTATTCTCATTCAAATGTTTTCCAGATCGAATTTTCAAGTGTTACGTATTTGTCGTATTGATTATCGGATGTTCGATCTTCTAACTGAATTTCCAGATCAAATTTCCATGTGCAGTCTAATTGTATGAAGTACCCTTAATTTAATTTAATTTATATGTTAACAAATTGATGCTCAAAGATTGAAAAACGAATTATTATTTAATCGCATATACGGAGAAATGGTGATTGACCCCATAACTTTGTGCAATTGTGAAATTAACTCTCACAACTTTGAATTGGAGTGATTAGTGTAGATACCTCATTATACACCTTCCGCCAACCACCCAGTGATGATTGGGCCGCATGTTTGGTAAGCGGAACGATTTATGATAGTCCGTAAGTTTATCGTCAAGTGATAGCTCAAATACTTGTATCTACCCCATGGTCGTCATCTACGCACCGATACGGTCGTTTTGACAGTAATTAGAGTTCATTTGGAGTCCGGGTCAAAAACCGCTTCATTTTCTAAGAAATCGTTTAAAATGCCGAGTCGGAATGTCCTAGAAATATATCCCATAAATCTTATTTTAAGAAATAAGGAAGTAGAGATCCACGGCAATTCCCTAAAAGAAACACGGAATTCTTTCTTCCGCAGAAGGTAACCTCTGGGGAAATGACGCAGCAGATGTTGCGCCCTTTCCCCAGCTCTTTTCTGTCTGTTTTCAGATTTTTTTTCCGTAATTTCTTTCAAAATTTTGAGTCATTACAAAACTCTTCATATTTTTTAGTATAAATAGGGACCTTCGTTCCACATATTTTTCACGCGAGTGTCCGCCCTTCTCTTCTCCCTTTGCATTCTAAGACCGTTGATACGGTCGTTATGTACCAAAAATAAATATCTAAGTACTACTAACAGAAGTCAGCGGTAAGTAGGGTCGATCTCCACAGGGAGGCGGTTTACTATCTATTTGTCTATTCAGTTTGTCTAATGTCACAGTGTGGGGGTTTGAATTTTTTTAACTAAACTAATGAGGCTAAAGGCAGAAGAAAAGGGATAAGTGAAATTAACAGAAGAGAAGGGAACTAGGATTTTGAATCAACAATGAACGTCAGTCAATTGCAGTTAAGGTCACAGATCAGTCGATGTGTCGGTCTAAGGGGCAGTGAATATCTCCTTTCGGTCTCAATTCGCCCTAAAATGCTATTAGCTTAACTTTCGCCCTCACTAAAGCATCATATTATTCACTACAGGTCTCGCCTATTCCAACCTTTCGGTCCAGGTCAAGGGTTACCAATATTAAAAGACTAATTGCTTCGAATCAACTAGCGGATACGATTATAGCAAACGATTAAGAACATAGACTACAACAACAACGACGAATCTAACAACCTAATTAGCAATTAACATCTATTCATTGACTACCCTAATCCTAGCAAGAGAATTAGCTAGACATAATTATAAAAGAGATAAGAACGAGAGATAAAGAGGAAATAGGCATTAAATAAGAGTAAAGGGAAGGAATAAATTACAGCAAATAATGATCCTAAATAAGAGAAGGAAGAAGCGAGAAAAAAACAAAGAAAAAAGTAACGTGTGATCCCTACGAGAAGAAGAGAAGAGAGATTACAAATGACGTCCTACTCTCCTATTTATAAGAAAATAGGATTTATTTAACCTAATGACGGAAATAAACTAAAAAGCCCAAGCCCGAAAGAGAATCCACTCGATCGAGTGGTTTTAAACTACTCGATCGAGAAAATCCTGGCTCAAACTACTCGATCGAGTAAACACTAAATGGCAACTGGTCGATCGACCATATAAAGTGCTCGATCGACTGATTATTTGACCTAAAACCACTCGATCGACCAGTTAAGTACTCGATCGAGTGAAAACTAACTTCAGCAGCTACTTGTTCTCGTTAGTGAAGCTTTGACTTGTCTTTTTAGCTCCCGAAATGGCTTCACGCATCCCAAGGCAGCTATAATTCCGCTCCAAATTCACTCTTCTTCCAAATGCATGCAAAACGGACGATAAATGGCTTGATTTCACTACTTTCTGGTCCCTTCCTGCAAATAGAGCAAAACACACCAAAGTAGCATATTCGGGGCATTTCGTAGCATAAAACTACGATAATAGCATAGAAATACGTGCATAAATAGGCCTAAAAAGACTATATAAAATGCACGTATCAAATCTCCCCAAACCAAACCTTTACTCGTCCTCGAGTAAACTAAATGCAAACTAATGGAACGGAAAAGATAACTCAGAGCTAGCTACAAATGCCCGCTTAAACCAATTTAATGCAAGCAAACTAACACTTATAGCAAACAGTCAAATGCAAACAAGTTGTAAGATGTTTATAATAAAGCTGAACAGTCAAATTCTAGCTACCGTACACACATTCCAACCCAACAAGGTCCTGTCACAGCCGAGGGCTTACAAAAATATGGTAAAGTGAGGCAATGGGTAAGAAAAGGCAAAACATTTATGGGAATGTGGAGGTATAGGTGATCAAGCTAGTACCTAAACAGAACCATATGACAACGTCCATTTCCAACTCAATTATGAATTAAGCACATATGCCCTTCATTTGGCACAAAACTCACCAAACCGAACTGAACTTACTCCTCAAATGATATAGATAAAGCATAGGAGCAGAAACCGTCTCATCAAACAACATTTTTTTTCGAAATCTTTCTTTTTTTTTCTATTTTTTTTTCGGTTTCTTTTTTTTTTTTCTTTTCTTTTTCCGAATTCCTTTTTCAAATTTTTTTCTTTTTCATCAACCTCCTTTTCTTCATAAAATACCAACTCCGAATCAACAGATACAAGCCAAACTTGGCACAATGAAATATATACCGCAAAACATACACTAAACTAGCTTGACAGGGCAAGCTGAATTTGGAATGTAGCTAAGGGTCAACAGGCAAATTTGGCTAATGTGGAGTTAAATGGGTAAAAATGAAAGAAATGGGAAATGTAAGCACCTCCCTGCATGTGACACCAACCACTAACCCGAATGTATGAAGGCAAAAAGCAATTGAATTTCATATACGTGCAAATTAATGAACATGCTATGCAAGGAGTAACTACTCACAATCCTACATGAAACTGGTCATGAATGACACCAGTTTATAAGGCTCTAATCCTTAGAAATTATAAGTAGGTTGCCAAAATTTTCAGGTCAAGTCTATTCGTTCAGCTAAATTTTAACATTAACTCGTAGATATGCAAAAGACAAAGCTAAAAAGATATATAGTTTATTGCAAGGCTTAAGCAGAAAGACAAATTGCAGTGCAATTTCATCACTGAAATCCACCGTTCCGACTCAACCTATATGCTAAAATAAACATCAATTTTTTTTTGAATTTTAACAATTTTTCAATTTTTATGAGATTTTTAAATTTTATATGAAAAATAAACAACAATGCATACGGAAATTAAACGTGATAACAGAAATGCAAAAAACAAGATGCAGACACAGATATGGATGCATAACCTCCCCAAACCAAACCGTACAATGCTCTGATTGTACCAAAACATGGAAAGGAAATGCAAACTAAAAGAGAAAGAGAGTAAATATGGAAAGCTCACAAGATACGTGAAAGAGGGACCTCCCCAAACCAGCCATGAACATGGGAGGTTGCTAAAGGCCCGGAATATCGTCATAGGAAGCTAATCCAAGTCAAAAACACTCGATGGCACTTGAACAGTGGTCGATCGAGTGGGTTGGGCATCCAAAACTGCTCGATCGAAAGGAAATTAGGTCGATCGAGTAGTTCTCTCTTTGCAGGTGCTCGATCGAGAGGATTTATCAGCAAAAGTGCTCGATCGAGTACAGAAAGTACTCGATCGAGTGATCCTCAGTGTGTTCCTGCAAAACGCAATAAAAACAGCCCGCAAACTAACAAAACAAGCATACTGATATAGTCTATGGTATGAAAACCATTTATTACAACTGAAATGAAATAAAAATGCAAAATAAAAACTCCGGGTTGCCTCCCGGGTAGCGCTAGCTTCAGTCAGGTCCCAGCTCGACCTTCTTTTTCTTCGAGCCTCTCTAAACAGTCATAATCAAAACAGCTCAAAGCGCGCAGCATTAAATCATAAATCTGCGCATGTGCTACACAGAAATGTAAGTAGCACCACAGTGGAATAAAGAAATAGGAAATAAAATTGTACAACCGTTTAAGCCTAACAAATTTCCTATGTGAGCTCCTAAATTTATCCACAAAATAAAGGAGCGCAGGAGCAATTGACAATAAATTAGGGCTCCGTTTTAGATTAACAAAATTGAAATGACAAGGACGGTGAAAATTCGTTAAATTAAACGTCCACATGGGAGGGGGTATAGCATTAAAAGCACGAGTCAAACGAGGTAGCGTACTTTGAATATTAACAATAATAAAATTATCGCTAATTACCTCAGGTAGGTTGCTCTCAACGATGGAATCATAGATAAAGGAATTTATTACGTCTTCCGTGCTAGGAGCAATTACCGACTCAGTTGTCCTTTCGTCACCCTTCTCAGTGGATTTCGTCCCGTAAATCGCAGCCTCAAGTGCATCCAACTCGGCCTTGAATAGGGGCGACTCACCGTATCCATTATCATCATCATCATCAAAATTGTCGTCTAAAACGAACCCAAGCAACAAATCATTGCTCTCGCTGACCAACTCACTCGATCGAGCAGAATTATTACTCGATCGAGGGCTTCCCTCCTGATTTTCACTCGATCGAGTGTTTTGAACCACTCGATCGAACAGCTTTTCTGGAAATTCACTCGATCGACTAATATAAGTCACTCGATCGAGTGATTCTTCCTGTACAGCGCTGAAATCCTCGTGTAAGGCAGTGAAATATGATAGAAATTCGTCATCCGAGTCATAAAAATCATCCTCAGCATTGGGCAACACAGTTTCTTCATGGGGAAAACCAATCTCGGTACAGTATACCTCTTCTGGTTGCCAACTATCCGACTCAGCAACTAACTGAGCTATTTCAGACTCGAGCTTATCAAATCGCGAAAAAGTGTCTCTATCACCTTCTTGCACTTGGAATGCAAGTGCCTTCATTAAAGACTTCAGCTTCGCCATGTTTTCTTCCCGAATATCAAGAGGATCTTGTTGCGGTGGCCAGACAAACGGAGGCTCTTGGTAGCCTCATCGATAGGGTGGATGTGGTGGCACAACTACAGCTGCTTGACTAGCTCGACTGCACTGCTGGAACGCGTAAACTTCGTCATTTTCTGCCATGCAAAAGGCTGCATTGTGCTCAGTAGCACCACATCTACCGCAGTAAATCACCTGATGCGCCATATAATGGAACATAGGTGACGGGTCAAAGGTACTCAAGCCTTCCCTTTGACGATCTTTCACCTAGAACTGTCTAGGTAGTACCTGTAAGGCCTATCAAAACAGCACTAAAGAAAAAGATTAGAACGACCTCAAGGGAAAAATCCCCTGAGGTTAAAAACAGACAGAATTAAACAAATAAATAAATAGTTGCCTCCCCGGCAACGGCGCCAAAACTTGATACGGTCGTTATGTACCAAAAATAAATACCTAAGTACTACTAACAGAAGTCAGCGGTAAGTAGGGTCGATCTCCACAGGGAGGCGGTTTACTATCTATTTGTCTATTCAGTCTGTCTAATGTCACAATGTGGGGGTTTGAATTGTTTTAACTAAACTAATGAGGCTAAAGGCAGAAGAAAAGGGATAAGTGAAATTAACAGAAGAGAAGGGAACTAGGATTTCGGATCATCAATGAACGTCAGTCAATTGTAGTTAAGGTCACAGATCAGTCGATGTGTCGGTCTAAGGGGCAGTGAATATCTCCTTTCGGTCTCAATTCGCCCTAAAATGCTATTAGCTTAACTTTCGCCCTCACTAAAGCATCATATTATTCACTGCAGGTCTCGCCTATTCCAACCTTTCGGTCCAGGTCAAGGGTTACCAATATTAAAAGGCTAATTGCTTCGAATCAACTAGCAGGATACAGTTATAGCAGCGATTAACAACATAAACTACAACAACAACGACGAATCTAACAACCTAATTAGCAATTAACATCTATTCATTGATTACCTTAATCATAGCTAGAGAATTAGCTAGACATAATTATAAAATAGATAAGAACGAGAGATAAAGAGGAAATAGGCATTAAATAAGAGTAAAGGGAAGGAATAAATTACAGCAATAATGATCCGGAAATAAGAGAAGGAAGAGGCAGAAGAAAAACAGCAATAAAAGTAACGTGTGATCCCGGACCAGAAGAAGAGAAGAGAGATTACAAATGACGTCCTACTCTCCTATTTATAAGAAAATAGGATTTATTTAACCTAATGACGAAAATAAACTAAAAAGCCCAAGCCCGAAAGAGAATCCACTCGATCGAGTGGTTTTAAACTACTCGATCGAGCAAATCCTGGCTCAAACTACTCGATCGACTAAAAGTCTTACTCGATCGAGTAAACACTAAATGGAATCGGTCGATCGACCATATAAAGTGCTCGATCGACTGATTATTTGACCTAAAACCACTCGATCGACCAGTTAAGTACTCGATCGAGTGAAAACTAACTTCAGCAGCAACTTGTTATCGTTAGTGAAGCTTTGACTTGTCTTTTTAGCTCCCGAAATGGCTTCACGCATCCCAAGACAGCTATAATTCCGCTCCAAATTCACTCTTCCTCCAAATTCATGCAAAACGGACGATAAATGGCTTGATTTCACTACTTTCTGGTCCCTTCCTGCAAATAGAGCAAAACACACCAAAGTAGCATATTCGGGGCATTTCGTAGCATAAAACTATAATAATAGCATAGAAATACGTGCATAAATAGGCCTAAAAAGACTATATAAAATGCACGTATCAACCGTGCTCTAAGCTTTCGACGCCTACGTGCTTGATCAATCGACCACGTAAGCTCAGATCATTCTGATTTCCAGTCACGTTGTATGACCGACCAATTTGACAACTACACATCAATCAATTTAATCTAAATCCTCTAACGAGGGCACTTTCTACATACATTCGAGTCGAGCAATCACTAAACGATAACTTAGTTAATCTCGTTTCGTCAAACATGTAAGTCTGAGGGTGTAAATCCCATTTTCTTTTATTGTATTTTATTTATTTTATACTCATTATTATAAGATTTACGTCAAAAGTATGTTTAAAACCGACTTTCAAACCATTTTTACGGATCAACAACAAAGAAGAAACGCAGCAACAACTGCGGCTCTTTGAAGAGTCGCAGCATCTGCTGCGCCTCTTCCAAAGGCTGCCGATGTTTCTGCTCTTCTTCTTCTTCCTCAGTTTTTTCTGTTGTTTTCGTCCCTTTTATTTTACTTTCTTATTTCTTTTCTTTCTTCATACATAAATAGGTCTTAATACATTATTTTAATAATCATGTATATCTCGACTTAAATCCCTTATAATCAATATTTCCGGGTTTTCGTCATTAAATCAAACCCGGATTTTAGAGACTCGATTCGTTCATATCAAGTCTCTGGAATCCGTCCTTTGTACATGTTTCCATTGTTTGTTTCCGGTTTATCACGCCTTTCAAATTCGTTTCCGCCTTCGTATATAAACCTAATTAGTTTTAACTCGTCTTAATTCGTTCATAACTCGTTTTGATCCGTTTTAATTCGTGTTTACCGCTTTTATGACGGCTTCATATGTAATTATTATGTTAAATCACCTTCGCTTGAGTCAAATATCGATAATCAATCATTAAGCATACCAACGAATATTAACTACCCGCAGTTCTAACTTCACAGCCACAACTCAACCTAGGAACAGACGCAGTGATAGCTGCGCCTCTTGCAAGGGACGCAGCAATGATGCGCATGTTCCGAGATGAGTTTTTCCCTGAATTTCCGTTCTCGCTTTGACTTAATCCTTTAATTACGTAATTAATTGACTATTAGCCATAATATCACCCTTAATCTGTCCATATTTTCCAACCTTATTTATTTTCCTTTCTTTTCTTCAAATCGTCTGTCTTAAGTGTATTTTTGACGTAAATCAATTAAATCATTGTAATTTGTTGTAATTTCCATTATCGTTATTTATTTATTATATTTATTATGGGTGTTTATTCGTTTTTCATATGTAATCAATTCTAAACCCTAATTTGACATTAATAAGTGTTAATTACTTGTTCACCAACTTAGTTTAATTTCACATGTTAGTATCAAAATATTGGATGTTGCATTGCATGCATATAATCGACAACACATCAAATATGAACGATTTCCCTAATCATTAGTAAAGGCCGCTATCGAGGTGGGCGGGATTAAGTGTTCAGTAAAAGGACTTCCTAATACGTACCCTCACCCCTTATTCCAGATCTCTGTAAACATCCGTGTTCATTGGCATCCACGGAGTCATTCTAGACATAGAATGCTAAGGGTAACGAGTTCTTAGTGTTCATGTCACTACTTTGTGTCTTGACATGACACGAGCTATTCGAACGGTTCTAATTTCCCACAAAAATTGGTGGTGACTCCACAAATGCAAACGGTTGTCCCAAGCGCCCCCGTGGCCCATGTCCACAATTTGGCGACTCCGCTGGGGATCATACACTTATGTGTTACCCAGGGTGAAACTTGAACAAGGTTAGGGAATAGTTTATATGAGACAGTTGTCGGTTTTCATTACTCGACCTTCTTAGGTCGTTTTATTCGGCCTTCTTAGGCCCAACCCAACCCATTCGACCAATCGTCCCGTCTGGACGGTCCAAATTCTTATCTGGGCCTAAGGATAGATAGCGATTGACGTCAACCATACCGTGATGCATACTCATATTTGTATCAAGGGCTTTCACTACTCGAGGAAATGGATTAGGAACCGATCTTACTCATGTTTGGCACGGACCTCTCCACAGACCAGGGTTTGATTGCTTGGTATGGCAACCAACCTTTTAAGCCAAAACCCTTATAAATGCACTCAGCATACCATTATAATGCCTGTATGAATACTTGTATCATACGTGATCACCATTTTGTAAACAAAACAATGACGAAATTTTTTAAAATAAAATCCTTTTCAAAATGTAAACATTTTCAAAGATGGCCTAAATTAGCGCAAAATGAGTCAAAACTCTGTCCAAATTTCCAGTCAAAATTCGGGCCTCAAAACCCCTTTCAAAAGCTCACTTCGAGTCAACACTCCTACAACTACACTACAGTTGTTTGGAACAAAAAATTCAAAACTTTGTCACTTTCAACCCTCACTTAACACAATGGCATACTCCCACTTCACAAGTTGAGTCTTTTTGAGTAGGTGTGCAAAAATGGTCGATCGTGTTTTGATTCGTCGTCGATCCCTTATCTAGTTTCCAAGATGCCTGGAACTAGTCACGAAAGTGTCAATGGACAACCCCAAAATGGTAATGATCTAATCCTAGCTGCGCTCGCCCGTCTACAAACAAGCCAAGACCAAGCTTATGCTCGCCTCAACGCTATTGAAGGCCGAATTGTTGCTGTAGAAACTAGGCTTCCTCCTGCAGAGAATGATATCCCTAACGCAAGCATGCATGATAACCTTCCACCCTTTGTTGGACAACAAGAAATCAACCCCCCATCGGGTCCTACTGAAGCTGAAAAGCGACTCCAATACTTGGAGAAGCAACTAATGTACCTTAAGGGAGATGACATCTACAAGGAGAATAATCGCAAGTATGAAGCGGTAAATGCTCAATTACCAACCAACTTCAACATGACTGACATCCCAAAGTTCAAGGGGCATGAAAACCCGTTGAACCACATTCGTGCCTTCAAAGATTACATGTCTATCAAAGGCATCAAACCTGAGATGTTCCTAAGGATCTTTCCTTCATCTCTCGACACCATTCCCAAGCAATGGTTTTACTCTTTGGAGCACAAGAAAATTGCCACTTGGGATGATGCCGCAATTGAATTCACTAAACAATACGCGGATAATGCTAAAATCCAAGTCAACATGCGCACTCTAGAGGTTCTTACCTAAAATGAAAAAGAAGGCTTCACCGACTTCCTAAGTAGGAAGAGGAAGACTAGCACACAACTTGTTGAACGTCCAGACGAAGCCACTCTTGTGGAAAAGTTCGTGGATAACTGAGACCCATTTACGCAAACCACTTGAGGTACCAAAACATAAAGTCTTTCAAAGATCTGACTGTGCTAGGGACAAGAATTGAAGATGACATCCGTAAAGGACTCTTGTCCAAGACGGTAGGTCGTGGATATCAAGGTTTGACGAGTCGTTCTTATAGCTCTACTAGTAAGACTGATGAGGTTAACCTTGTCGAATCATCTAAGAAGAATAGCCCGCAAAGGAAGTTCACAAACATTGGTGATTCATACTCCAACGCTCTGAAAACATTGATGAAACAGGGTAAGCTCCAACCCATAGGACCTACACCTGACCCAGAAAAGAGGTCTAAGTTCTGGGATGAGAATGCATACTGCGAATATCATAGAGGCAAGGGACACGATACAGAGAAATGTTTTAAACTGAAACATGTTCTTCAGGATATGATCGAAGATGGTCGTTTACCCATACCTCCCGAAGGTAAGCCTAACAATACTCAGAATCCTCTTGGAGTTCTGATGATCACAGATGAAGACTCCACCTTGGATTGCTCACACCTCATTTCTCCAATCGAGGATGAGATTCATACACTAGAAGATGAGGGGAGTTATTCCACCATTTCTCCTACCATTGCCGATTTTATTGCATGGGCAAAGAGTGTGAGTAGGCAAGTTTCAGAGTTGGAAGCTGTAGTAGCATCTCTACGCAATCCCGGCACCATACGTAGGGAAAACGTGTCACTAACCTAAGTCTATCTCAAGAGTCTAAAATGCAAGAGGTAATCGTGGTAGTTGACAACCTAGTCGAGCAAATAATCAGTCCAGAAACTGAGATCATAAGATTGACAGAGCTTAGTATCGTCAACGGAATATGGGCCGATGACGATGAAGATGAATACCTCACAAAACACTATCTAGTCAAGGTTAGTGAGGAAATAGTCAAGGCTAGAGAAGATCAAGATATAGACCACCTTACTCGTTCAGGGCGTCCATATCAAAATGTTTCTCAGAACGGTCCTACGGCTGATGGTCCAGTTACTAACACCAATACCACCACACCAAATGATGGCGAAGGTACATCTACTGACCACTTGCTAAAACCACTGCAGAAGACAAAGTTGATCTTTCAGTCTGGCAACTAGTTGCGAGTTCATTTCCCATCATCAAGCTTTACTGCAAGCATTAGCTAAATTGAACGTAGCACACAACTCTACGCCTGACGACGTAGTCAATTTGGTCTTCCAAGATTCAGTTAAACTAAGTAACCCAGTTACTTTTTCAGATGAAGATTTACCTCCCTTCGGTGCTAGTCATAACCTACCTCTACACATTACAGTCACATGCTTAAAGAAGAACGCGCCAATGACTTTGGTGGACGATGGCTCTGCAGTCAACGTCATACCACTAAATACCGCATACAAATTGGGCATGAAAGAAACGGATTGGACTCCTACCAACCAAGGTGTTCGAGAATACGATAGAACACGACGTAAAGTAGTAGAACTAATCAACCTCACTATAGCCACAAGGCCAATCGAGCGAAAGGTCTATTTTCAAATAGTGGATATAGAAGCATCATTCAATATACTTCTGGGAAGGCCTTGGATTCACGCTTCCAAAGCGGTAACATCCACCTTTCACCAGAAGATTAAGATTCCTCTAGATGGCAAAGTAGTGACGATCACGTCGTCACCTATCAAGGCAGTAATAGAGAAAATGTCAAGTAACCAAGTAGTCACAGACCCGGTATATGAGCTTGGGGGCTTTCAGAGCATAAATCTTGTAGAGAGCTAACTGGCGCCTCTATACTTCAACCCATATTCCAATTTAGTGGTCAACCACATACTCAAGTCCCAGGGATAATTCCCGGGAATGCCATTGAATCCTGCCAAGAAAAATACCTTCGTACCATATAAAGAAGGAAACTCTCAGAGGATACCATTAGGATTGGGATATAAACCCACGAAAGAAGATGCCTTAGAGATGCTCACTCAGTTTCAAAACCGTAAGAACAAAGGAATCCAAATGCGATCCTATCTCCCTACCCTAAATAGATACTTCGTCAGAGAAAGGAGTCAGGAGTACTTTCACGGATTTCCCGAACCTTGGCACTATAAGGGAATGCAACTAGCTGGAATCGAGGTCTTCCACGATTTCTACTTCATCCCTTCAGAAACGGTTCCTACCGTTAAAACTCGTCAAACACCTTGTTTAGAAGAACAGGCTGTTAGCCTTCTGTTTGGGGAGGACCGATTCGTCAAGGTAGCACAGGATGAGATCATTACCATGATACTTCAAGACGACCATTTTAACCCGACAACCCTAATTACCGAAACCAGTTCAAATCAGCAGAAAGGATAGAGAAAATCGATCAAGTGGACTAACAACTAAGGAAAGCTCTTCAAAGTCACCACTGGAGAAGGAGAGATGTTCAAAGGAGAACCCGAAGACAACGAATATGAGTTAGAGTCGGAGTCGGAGTCGGAGTCGTCTGAGTCTAGAGAAGTCTCTAAAGAGTCATCTTCTATCGTCACTCCCCATCCCCTTGTTTCTCCTAGCATAGCATCGAGTAGTAATAGTAGCTTGAGAAATGTCCCAGTAGCTGTCCCTTTGCCGCCACTGACTACTGAACAGATGGCTTCTTTGTTTCAACTCTTTTCAAAATTTAATATGAATAAATCAGATTCTTCTTACTCTTTGTGTTATTCTGAATGCAATTCTGTTTACGATGATAATAAGGATGATCCTGACCCAGACTCAGTCGAACTACCTCCGTACATAATTAAAGAGACACTACAAGAGGGGGAAGGGGCACCAGTTATAGAAAACACCAAACCCATCAATGTAGGAACCGAACTAGAACCCAAGAACTTAGGATCGGGACGACCTTAAACCCAACTGAAAGGGCCAGTTTCATCGACCTCCTACACGATTTCAAGGACGTTTTTGCTTTGTCTTACAAGGATATGTCAGGAATTGACAGGGATGTTGCAGAACATCGAATTCCAATCAAACCAGGTTTCAAACCCGTAAAACAGAAGCTTCATTGGATGAGAACCGAATGGGCTCTAAAAATCAAAGAAGAAGTCGATAAACAATTCAAAACCGGGTTCATCAAAGTTTCCGAGTATTCAGACTGGGTGGCTAACATAGTCCCCGTACCCAAAAAGGATGGGCGAATTCGAGTTTGTGTTGATTTCAGAGACTTAAACAAAGCAAGTCCCAAGGATGACTTCCCTCTACCACACATCGATATATTGGTAGATAATACAGCAGATCACGCGTTGTTATCCTTCATGGACGGGTATGCAGGGTATAATCAGATCAAAATGGCCATAGAAGACATGCATAAAACAACCTTCGTTACTCAATGGGGGCACATATTGTTATACTGTTATGCCATTCGGGTTAATCAATGTTGGAGCTACATATCAACGAACTGCAACTACCTTGATTCATGACATGATGCATAAAGAAGTAGAAGTGTACGTCGATGATATGATTCTCAAGTCCAAGGATAGGAAGGGGCATATTGATAACCTTCGCAAGTTCTTCCTTAGATTGCGTAAGTACAATATGAGGCTCAATCATCAGAAATGTGCATTTGGGGTAACGTCAGGCAAGCTTCCGAGATATGTCGTCAGCCAGAGGGGAATAGAAATTAATCCGTCCAAAATCAAAGCTTTAATCGAAATGCCGCAACCCTAGACAGAGAAGGAGGTTAGAGGATTTCTAGGCAAAGTACAGTATATAAGCTGAGTCATATCAAAGCTTACTATGATCTGCGAGCCCATTTTCAAAAAGCTCAAGAAAACAGATCATACTATATGGGATGACGACTGTCAAAAGGCGTTCGACATGATCAAGGAGATACTAGCCAAGCCACCAGTGCTAATGCCTCCCCAACGAGATCAACCTCTTGGTTTATATCTCACGGTAACCGAAACAGCCATGGGGGCTATGCTCGTACAAACTGTTGGAAAAGAAGAAAGAGATATCTACTACCTTAGTAAGAAGTCATAGAATACGAGTGCAAGGGTACACACCTCTCGAAAAGACATGCCTCGCTCTTGTGTGGGCGACAAAGAAGCTGCGCCACTACATGCTTAGCTACTCTGTTAAGGTGTATTCTAAAATGGATTCCGTCAAATAACTCTTTCAAAAACCCGTTCTCAACGGACGTTTGGCAAGATGGACCCTAATGCTTTCAGAGTTCGATCTCAAATACGTACCTCTGAAGGTCATAAAGGGACGCGCCGTTGCCGAGTTCTTCGCAGACAATTCTATCAACGACACCCAATCAATACACATGTGGTCGTTTCCAGACGTGGATATCCTACAAACCAGTGTAGACTCCTGGGACCTTTATTTTGATGGAACATCAAATTTAAGAGGATTTCGAATAGGGGTGCTGCTCATTTCTCCTGAAGGCGAGCATACACCACTTTCTGTCAAACTCGACTTCAAGGTGACAAACAATGCAGCAGAATATGAAGCTTGCCTCATTGGTCTATAAGCAGCAGTAAGTTTAGGCATCAAGAACCTTCGAGTTCACGGAGACTCATCCTTGATCATTAACCAAATTACGGGATCTTGGAAAATTCGAAATGAAAGTCTAGCACCCTATCAGGCTAGGATAGATCAAGTTGCCCAATTCTCCGATCAGCTCACTTATCTACACCTACCTCGTGAAGAGAATCAATTTGCAGATGCTCTTGCGAAACTTGCATCCTTGATTAATATGCCAGACAACATGGTAGAAATGCCTTTATGCATCGAACGGCGGTCAGAACCAGCCTATATACACCAAATTATAGATGAAGAAGAAAGCCCTGGAGAACCTTGGTTCCAAGCCATCTTAACTTCAAGCTCAATGGTACATATCCACCAGATATGAATAAGAGGGGACAACGTCCCATATGCCTACTAGCCTCTCAATACCTCTTCATGCAAGGAGAATTGTACAAAAGAACACCTCTTGGTGTAGTTTTGCGTTGCCTTGATCATTCACAAGCACAAAAAGTGATGGAAGAAGTTCACGATGGAGAATGCGTTTCTCACATGAGTGAACCCATGATGGCAAAGAAAATCACGCGTCTAGGATATTACTGGACCACAATAGAGTCGGATTGTATCAAGTACGTCAGACATTGTCATAATTGCCAAATATTCGGGAATGTGCAACACGTCCCTCCCACACTGCTTTACACCATAACCTCTCCTTGGTTGTTTTCTGCTTAGGGAATTGGCATCATTAGAAAGATCACTCCACCCGGAACAGGAGGTCACTGTTTCATTCTGGTAGCTATCGACTATTTTACTAAATGGGTCGAAGCAGTATCCTACACTACTCTTACGGCTAAACATGTGGCAAAGTTCATACAAACCAATATCATCTGTCGATACGGTTGTCCACAAGAGATCATCAGTGACAATGGGTCACATTTCCAAGCCGAAGCTGCGCAATTGCTAGCCAAATACAAAATCAAGCACCATCATTCCTCGCCTTATAGACCTCAAACTAATGGTGCGGTAGAGGCAGCTAACAAAAATGTAGTCACGATCCTCAAGAAAATGATCGACAATTATCGAGATTGGCCTAGTAAAATACCTTTTGCATTATGGGGTTAACGCACATCAGTTAGGACGCCCACTGGGGCCACTCCTTTCTTTCTAACCTATGGCATGGAAGCTGTACAGCCAGTTGAACTAGAGATTCCGTCTTTACGCATTTTACTCGAAAGTCATTCCAGAAGCTGAATGGAATAGAGATCGTTATGAAGAACTCATCCTCTTGGATGAACGAAGATTGCGCGCATTACATAATGTGCAGAAATATCAGGCAATTATCAAACGAGCCTTAATAAACGGGTTAGGCCCCGGAACATCAAAGAAGGAGGCTTGGTCCTCAAATCAGTCAGAGCTCTCCTACCTGTCGATCCACGTGGAAAGTTTAAACCCAACTGGGCCGGACCTTTCCTAGTCAAGTCCATACTCTCGGGGGTGCGATTAGGATTACAGACCTAGATGGGAATGAATTTGCTAACCCAACCAATCTCGACCAACTGAGACGATACTACACTTAGTACAAGATCGAAAAGCGCCTCGCGTAGCACCCACGTGCCGCTCATGCGACACGAAATAAAAATGGCCCTTGGCCCGCTGAAAGAAAGCTTATGTCACTACGCTCTTGCATTTTGACACTTCAACATCCTCACATCATCAAATAAATTGAATTGTATTTTAGGAGTAAGTAAAGCTCGTGCTTATTTTCTAAAGTTCACTACAAGCTCTTGCTTCGAACAATTATTCTTTTACATTTATTCGAACTACGCACAGGGTTTGATTTCATTTTTAATGAATACGTAGGCAATCCTTCACAGGATACTACCCATTATTTTAAAATGTAAATAGAAGGACATTTGCATTTGCATTTGAAATTCGACAAGAATAATAAAAACAAATCATAATAGTTTCTTAACTAATTAATCTTTTATTCATTTGTTCCATAAATATTAATAATACGCCAAATAATATAAATGCTGAAAATAAATGCTAGGCTAGGATTCTAAAAACCCCGTCGTTTATTACAACTTAAATAATAATAAATAATACTACGACTAAGGCTATTCTTCCATTTTTCCTTTGCCTTTGTCACCCTTGTCATAATTCTTATCTCGACCACGAGCCGGGCGCTCTTGTGCTATCTCCGACTTAATCACCAAAGGTCTCTCTCACGGTCTAGCCTTGCCATTTCGATCCATCATAATCTCTACGACAGAAGCGGTCTTCGGTTTCTTCGACGGATGAACGACTCGGAATCCGGCCTCTTCTTCCTCCTCGGTCAAGTACTTCTGGTTCTCCTTTGCTACCTCACGAACCTTGTAATCCACAGGCTCGTGTTTCCTCAATTTCTCACGCTCTTCAAGAGTACCGGCCTTCCTCCATTGCAAGTATGAGTTAGATACCCATAAGGAGCCAATTGGCGCAGCATCTGCTGTGCCTCTTCGAAGAGTGACGCTGCGCCTCTTTGAAGAGTCGCAGCTCTTGCTGCGCCTCTTCCCCAGGCCTTTTTCTGTGATTTTCAGATGTAGATCTTTCCTAAATTGCTTTTGCTATAATTTCCTATTCCTATAGGGTATTATTTTGGTAATTCCGCCAAATTACCATGTTTTATGTTTCCTAATTTTTCGGGTTCGCTTTTCCAGACGAACTCGACATTTTCGCCAAACAAGCACACTTATTCGTTTTTTTATTATTCTTTTTTTTCCGGGGAAATCACTTCACTCCTTGTTTTCAATACTTTTCACACTTATACATTTCTTTTTAAGTTTTTTAGGGGGTAGCCCTCCCTACCGTCCGGTCATTTTTGCTCATTTCTGGGCATTTTTGCTCATTTCAATGCATTTTTTGGTCATTTTCAATCTGTTTTTGCTCATTTTCGGGCACTTTTTTTACTTTTTCTCATTTTGCGCCAACTTAAGCCACTCATATGTCATTTGTTTTACGTGTAAATTCTATGTAATTTTGGCAGCATGATGGCACAAACCGTCACCTACCAAACCTGCTTTTAAGCTAACCTACAGGAACAGCAAACAACCAGCAACAAAGGCACTCAGGCCATTATATATACAACCAAAATGCGATATATACATCAAACCGGGGGCTCTCGCCCAAAACAGGTCCAAAAAGTCCGAAATGATGTCCAAAATGTACAAAGTATATACAAGACAACAACAAAAAAAGAAAGCAGCTAGTCCTGGTCGCCACCCAACTCAGCTACGGCCGCCTCGAGGGCAGCGATCTCAGCGTCCCTGACCTCCAACTCCCTCAATAGACGAGCTGTATCCTCTCAGGACTGCGCCAGCTCACGCTCCAGGTCACGCTCTCTCTGCAAATGATGAAGAAATGCCTCATTTCAATCATTTCGAAACAAATACGAGAAATTGCAATAAAAATTCGAAATATCAATAAAATGAAATAAGGAAGAGAAAAAGAGGTTCATATCTGTCGCCCTCGGCCGCCTACAAGTGCCTCGATGGCCGTGGCCCATAGCTGGTTGGCCATCCTCCACAGCGCCACGTACTGAGACGGTGCCACCTATATTTTTAATGACAAAAAAGATTCAAGAAAAAGGAATAAAAGCATTCTTATGCAAATAAGACAAGTAAGACAGCCGAAGCTGGGGGCTTACCCTCCTCACTAGGTGCTGCCAATCCCCTAGGCCAGCGTCCGTCACCTCCTCGCCAAAGTCGCGGATCTCCGAGATCTTCGTCATCCCCGCTGCGTCAGTGTACTCGAGTGTCTCTAGGTAAGTTGGGGGCTCGACGCCTGCCACCTCGATCTTCTACGAGGTTCAAATAGCTTTTTTATTTGACGATCATTCGTCATTTGTCAAATCAATTCAAAAGCAGAAAAGGTGAGATACTTACCACGATCGGCCAGAATGCCAACCTCCGGTGAA
Source organism: Silene latifolia (assembly GCF_048544455.1). Lineage (NCBI taxonomy): Eukaryota > Viridiplantae > Streptophyta > Magnoliopsida > Caryophyllales > Caryophyllaceae > Silene > Silene latifolia. The sequence goes on along the minus strand of NW_027413173.1, from coordinate 191,364 downwards.
CGAACTCAGAGTACTCCTCGCCGGGAAGGAGAAGGGCGTCACCGCTTGCGTCCGCCAAGTCAGTCTCTTCCCCAGCATCCTTCAGCTCAATTTTCAAAAGTTCGTTATAAGTTGGTTCTTTGTGGGCCCATCTTTGGTGCGCTTCTTCTCCGACACCTTATATTATATATTTGGTTCTTTTGGGCATTTACTTTTATCCAGATCCGTATATTTTGCTAGACAGACTACAAAACCGTCACGATGTTATCTCCCAGCAAGGATCTTTTATCAGGATTTTGCTTGCAACAACGAGCGAATTTCCAGCGGTGCTTAGAACGCGCCATTATCAATCAAGCCTCTTCATTTTCCTTGACGGTGTTTTTAAGACACACCTTTATCAATACCTTTTTATCCAGCGAGTGTTCATGATAGCCGATTGCACTTCTCGAGAGATGGAGTTTGGTTGGAAGCAGACACAAGCAGATTCCCAGAAACGATTCAATCCAGACAGAATCATCAGCATATTCCCCGACGAGAGTTTGCTTGAGACCGACACAAGCGAATTCTCCCAGCAGTTTCTACCGACATCCTGCTATTTTCAATATTCAGATAGTCTTTTCAGTAACCTTCAGAATCCCTGTAACCCCTAATGCCTTCTGATGCATGCAATTTACATACGATATTTCCCTTCATTTAGCACGCATTTTCATGGTTTATTACGACCATACACTAATATTTCCTCCCATTTCTCGCTACTGGGTGAGTTGTGTGACTTGTGCAGGTTTTAGGTTCGAATATGCGATTATGAGCCAAAACTCATTAATTAAGGAAGGAGATGAGTCCGTGTTCGACCTTGTGTTGGAAGCTGTAGACGAACGACCGGTGAAAAGTTATTGTATCGATCGACAAGACAGATGTGTCGATCGACAGAACAAATGTGTCGATCGACAGAACAAATGTGTCAATCGACAAGACAGGTGTGTCGATCGACAGGATAAGTGTGTCGATCGACAGAGGAAGATGGTCCATCAACATACATGCCATCGTCACAAGAAGATTTGTTTTTGGAGCTATTGATGGATGTCGATCGGCTTAGTGTTTGTGTCGATCGACAGGGTCCAAGTGTGTCGATCGACGGAGACTTAGTGTCAATCGACAGATGCTTCGTTGGCCGCGTCAATCTCGTGTTTGGGCTTTTAGTTATTTATTTGTTTTATCTTTTGGGATTTGGTATAAAAACACTAGAAAAACAATTCATTAGGTGATCTTTTTATTCTACCTTTGGCTGCTAAAAACGGAACTACGTAATAATTCTCTACAACTTTTAGATCTAGAATTCTCCTTTTTTCTCTATTACTCGGACTCGGATTCATTTGGTAATTTTAATTCCTCTTCCCCTTTGTTCTTTTTTATTAATTATTTCTACTTTTCTTACTAGTCTTATTAGTTTAATTTATGCTTATTAGTCTTTCAATTAATTTCATCATGAATTCTCCCCCTTTATCGTCTTATTCAATTGTTATTGCAAATTCCATTATGAGTAGCTAAACCTCCTTTTGCTAGGATTTAGAGGAGCCATGGATTGAGACGGTATTAATTAGGTAATTAGATTAGTCGATATAATTGGTCATTGTGATATTTAATTGTGATTAATTTGTTAAGTCGACGTAATTGATTAATTAAGTTGGTAAACCCTGACCTAAGATCGAAAGCCTGGGAAGGGTTAGACCTATCACACACATTAGAGTGCCCTAGTAAGTTGCGAGAGCCCGCTAGAAGCTTTCTAAGGCGAATAGCGGACCGAGAGGACCTTTTCAATGCCTTATAGACCGGTAATTGAGACTGACCTTTGACCCTACCTATGACCCGTAATAATCCATGGTGAACCGATGTCCTAGCTCCTTTCTCTTATATTTTTATCGACTTAATTTCTCTCTTTAAACCTTTTATTTTATTGCTTTAGTTTAGAACACAAATCAAACAAACCTCTTTTGGTTACTTAGACAGACTTAATTTGACAAGTAGAATGCTAAAAGCCTCCCTGTGGATACGATCCCGACTTCCCTAGCTATATTAGTTAGAGACCACTTGGTTTATTTTTGATACGTTACGACAGCCTCATCAAATTTTGGCGCCGTTGCCGGGGAGGCGGCGTATTTCTATTTGTTTAATTTTAGTTTGTCTTTTGTCTTTGGGAACTTTAGTTCCTTGAGACCGTTCTCATGCTACTTACCATCAAGTTTCCGCAGGATGAGAACGAGTCTTTTGGTGCATATACAGACAGGTTCGAGGAATGGCTCGATACAATAAATCATGGAAATTTAATAGGTAAGGGAGACTTCAGTGGGAAACCTGTCAATGAGGTTTTGGAGTTCTTTGACTGGTTTGCCATTGAGAGCATTAAACCCAATTTCTCACTTCAGTCAGACGTGGACAAGGGCGTGGGTGAGACCATAGAAACTGTTATAAAGAATGAAAATGATATTGACAGAAACATAGAGGAGGCGACCATATGCTCAGTTGATAACCCCTGCTTTGAGGGTAATCTAGAACCCCTCTATGATAATTTTACAGATAGTGAGCCACGTGAATAAGACTTGACGGACTCCCTAAAGAACTCCTTTTGTGATGAGTCTTGCATTAAGGAGAGTGAGGATGTGCGATTGGAAGGTCTTGAGGTCAAATGGGACACATATGACGATATAATAGATGAGATTATCATGGGAGACCCCGTTGACACAATTGACTTTACCACCCCCTTGCATTTGGGATGACTGCCCATCTTCTCCTACTTTGCACTTGACTCCCACATTTCACATAGAATACCCGTCTAACCGTGAAGTTTCTACTCGCTTGGTTTCGATGTTAAATGCTTCAGTGCTCCTTAATTTTCCCTCTTCTTGTGATACCAGTAGAGGTAGACAGCCCGACCCATACGAATTAGTGATGAAAAATACTAACATGTTGGTTGTCGACGTTGGAGTCGGTCGTTTGTCTTTTATGCCCTATGGTTTGATCTTTGATGGTCCATGCTTAGCTGAAGGGTGGAATAATTTGGTGGATTGTTACGACAGTTGTCAAAGAAAGTTTAACAAGCTAAGACGGTCTTTCACATTGCTTTTATATGCTCCTACTATATGTTGGTGCTACTTATGCTTTTGTGTAGAACATGCGCAGATTTTCGACCGACTTTTGAGAGCTCTGAGTTGTTTTGATTATGCACATTTGTGAGTAATTATTTGGTAAGGTAAGCAAGGTCGTGCGGGACCTGTCTGAAATCAGCGCTGACCGGTAGGCAACCCGGGTTGTACGACCTCCCCTTGTTGTTGGCTGGTTTGGGGAGGTCCGTATTGTATAAATCTGCAAGTTTGCTTTCATCTGTTTTATTTCATTTGCATTCATCTTGTTTGTATAACCCTTTTCCCCTATATTGTTCTGCTGCTGTTGATTGTTTGCTGAACACAATGAGGGCATTGTGTGATTTGGTTTGGGGAGGGTATACATATGTCTGTGTTGCATCCATATGCATATTTCTTGCATTTCTGCATGCATTTATTTAAAAAAAAAAAACCAAAAAATTGAAAACTTTCAAAAAAAAAAATACAAAAATATGTTTGCTCTTAGGTAGTGTTTTAGTCAAGTCAGGAGTGGCTATGTAACAATGATGACACTGCATTTATACTTTTGTTATCTCGCCTAAGCTTTGCACTTGTGACACCTTTATTTTGAGAAAATCATTTGCATATTCTACGAGTTTTTGATAGATTCTACCGAACGAATAGACTTGACCTACTTGTTGGCAAACTACATATACATTCTAAGGTTAGAGCTTATAAACTGGCGACATTCATGACCGGTTTCATTTAGGATGTGAGCAGGGCTCCTTACAAAGCATGTAACATTAATTTGCACAAGCATGAAATTTGTCTCTTTTTACCTACATACACTTGGGTTTGTGGTGGTGACACATGTGGAGAGGTGACCCTTCCTTTATGTTTAACCTATTAGCCTCACATTAGCCAAATTTGCCCTTTTGACCCATTTATTCAACTACATTCCTATATGGCTTACCCATGTCAAGCTAGTCTTGTTGGTAAGTTTGGAAGTCTCGTTATGGTCAATATATGAAGAATGCTTTTGTGTTGGAAGGAAGGTGAAAAAAAATTGATGAAGAAAAAAAAGGAAAAAAAAATGAAAACAATGAAAACAATGAAAAAGAAGTGAAAGAAAAAAATTGAGAATGAAAAAGAAAAAACGAGATGGAAATTTTATTTTACTCCTATGTTCATCCTATTCATAATTTGAGGAGTATTGTTGTGGTTGTGAGCGAGTTTACGCCGCACTTGGCATTATGCTTAATTTTTGATGTTGTATTAGAAGTGGAATGTGTTTATTTTTGGTTGTGTTCGGTGCTAGCTTGGCATTTACCTCCACATATCCAAATCTTTTTGCCCCTTCTTACCCATTTACCTCTCCTCACTCTCATATGTAAGTCCTCAACATGTGTTATGGACTTTGTTTGGTTGGAGTGTATGTGTACGGTTGCTAGAGATGTTTATCATGTTATACTGCATGCATGTTTTTGTAGGTCATAGTTAGGTGAGTGTCTATATTCTTTCTATCTTACAAAAATTTATACTCACCATGTGCCTTGAATGAGTGATGAGCGACCGTGAGAGTCCGACATTGATGGGTCTTGCAAGCTCGACGGTTCGGTAGTTTTTGGTCATTAATTTAACTCGTTTGCATTTTGAATTTTTGTGCTCTCTCGCTTTGGAATTAATTCCTTAGCATTGGTGTCCATTGTTGCATTAAATTGGTTTGGGCGAGTCAATTGTGTAGCTAGCTCTGAGTCTCATGCCACTCTGTTTGTCCACTTTCCTGTTTCTATTTATTGCTTGCTTGGGGACAAGCAAGGGTTTGGTTTGGGGAGGTAATTTGATGAGGCTGTCGTAACCTATCAAAAATAAATCAACTGGTCTCTAACTAATATAGCTAGGGAAGTCGGAATCGTATCCACAGAGAGGCTTTTAGCGTTCTACTTATCAAATTAAGTCTGTCTAAGTAACCAATAGGGGTTTGTTTGATTTGTGTTCTAAACTAAAGCAATAAAATAAAAGGTTTAAAGAGAGAAATTAAGTCGATAAAAATATAAGAGAAAAGAGCTAGGACATCGGTTCACCATGGATTATTACGGGTCATAGGTAGGGTCAAAAGTCAGTCCCAATTACCGGTCTATAGGGCAGTGAAAAGGTCCTCTCGGTCCACTATTTGCCCTAGAATGCTTCTAGCGGGCTCTCGCAACTTACTAGGGCACTCTAATGTGTGTGATAGGTCTAACCCTTACCAGGCTTTCGATCTTAGGTCGGGGTTTACCAACTTAATTAATTAATTAATTACGTCGACTTAACTAATTAATCACAATTAAATGCCACAATTAACAACATAGACCAATTATATCGACTAATCTAATTACCTAATTAATACCGTCTCAATACATGGCTCCCCTAAATCCTAGAAAAGGAGGTTTAGCTACTCATAATGGAATTTGCAATAACAATTGAATAAGACGATAAAGGGGAAGAATTCATGATGAAATTAATTGAAAGACTAATAAGCATAAATTAAACTAATAAGACTAGTAAGAAAAGTAGAAATAATTAATAAAGAAGAACAAAGGGGAAGAGGAATTAAAATTACCAAATGAATCCGAGTCCGAGTAATAGAGAAAAAGGGAGAAATTCTAGATCTAAAAGTTGTAGAGAATTATTACGTAGTTCGTTTTTAGCAGCCAAAGGTAGAATAAAAAGATCACCCAATGAATTGTTTTTCTAGTTTTTTTATACCAAATCCCAAAAGATAAAACAAATAAATAACTAAAAGCCTAAACACGAGATAGACGCGGCCAACGAAGCATCTGTCGATTGACACTAATCTCCGTCGATTGACACACTTGGACCCTGTCGATCGACACAAACACTAAGTCGATCGACAACCATCTTCCTCTGTCGATCGACACACCTGTTCTGTCGATCGACACACCTGTCTTGTCGATCGACACATTTATTCTGTCGATCGACACATCTGTCCTGTCGATCGATACAACAACTCTTCACCGGTCGTTGGTCTACAACTTCCAACACAAGGTCGAACACGGACTCATCTCCTTCCTTAACTAATGGGTTTTGGCTCATAATCGCACATTCGAACCTAAAACCTGCACAAGTCACACAACTCACCCAGTAGCGAGAAATGGGAGGAAATAATATTGTATGGTCGTAATAAACCATGAAAATGCGTGCTAAATGAAGGGAAATATCGTATGTAAATTGCACGCATCACCTTCAGACATCAAGTTATCTTCAGACCAAAGAGTTTTGTCGAAGCGCCTCCAGTCTCATTTCACCCAGGGGTGTCTCAGGTATGGTTTCTTCTTATGGCTGACGAGCTTCCTTACGTAGTCTAATGGACTTTAAACGACCCTCCCCGATAGTCGACAGACTCTAAAATGTTCCAGACGACAGGTCATTGGCTCAGACCCCTTGAGCCGCCTCGCGTCGCCATAGTCGTCAGGTTTTAATCTTCGATTGACCTAATGGCTATACTTTGACTTTCTCCTTGTCCAAGCTTCAGTCAAAGTGGGGGCTCTGTAGATACCTCATTTCTACACCTTCCGCCAACCACCCATTGATGATTGGGCCATATGTTTGGTACGCGGAACGATTTATGAAAGTCCGTAAGTTTATCGTCAAGTAATAGCTCAAATACTTGTGTCTACCCCTTGGTCATCATCTACGCACCGATACGGTTGTTTTGACAGTAATTAGAGTTCATTTGGAGTCCGGGTCAAAAACCGCTTCATTTTCTAATAAACCGTTTAAAATGCCGAGTCGGAATGTCCTAGAATATTCCAGATATTTATTCCATAAATTAATTTTATATCTTTTGGTAGATTATATCCCATAAATCTTATTTTACGAAATAAGGAAGAAGATCCACCGCAATTCCATAAAAGAAACGCGGAATTCTTTCTTCCGCAGGAGGAAACCTCTGGGGAAATGACGCAGCAGATGCTGCGCCTCTTCGAAGGATCGCAGCAGCTGTTGCACCCTTTCCCCAGCTCTTTTCTGCCTGTTTTAATATTTTTTTCCGTGATTTCTTTCCAAAGTTTGAGTCATTCCAAAACTCTTTATATTTTTTAGTATAAATAGGGTCCTTCGTTCCACATATTTTTCACGCTAGTGTCCACCCTTCTCTTCTCCCTTTGCATTCTAAGACCATGCTCTAAGCTTTCGACGCCTACGTGCTGGATCAATCGACCACGTAAGCTCAGATCATTCTGAGTTCCAGTCATGTTGCATGACCGACCAATTTGACCACTACACATCAATCAATTTAATCTAAATCCTCTAACGAGGGCACTTTCTACATACATTCGAGTCGAGCAATCACTAAACGACAACTTAGTTAATCTCGTTTCATCAAACATGTAACTCTGAGGGTGTAAGTCCCATTTTCTTTTATTGTATTCTATTTATTTTATACTCATTATTGTAAGATTTACGTCAAAAGTATGTTTAAAATCGACTTCTAAAACCCTATTATCAAACCGTTTTTACGGATCAGCAGCAAAGAGATGTCGAGAAGAAACGCAGCAACAGTTGCGCCTCTTTGAAGAGTCGCAGCATCTGCTGCGCCTCTTCCAAAGGCTGCCGCTGTTTCTGCTCTTCTTCTTCTTCCTCGGTTTTTTCTGTTGTTTTCGTCCCTTTTATTTTACTTTCTTATTTTCTTTTCTATCTTCATACATAAATAGGTTTTAATACATTATTTTAATAATCATGTATATCTCGACTTAAATCCCTTATAATCAATATTTGCGTGTTTTCGTCATTAAATCAAACCCGGATTTTAGAGACTCGATTCGTTCATATCAAGTCTCTGGAATCCGTCCTTTGTACATGTTTCCATTGTTTGTTTCCGGTTTATCACGTCTTTCAAATTCGTTTCCGCCTTCGTATATAAACCTAATTAGTTTTAACTCGTCTTAATTCATTCATAACTCGTTTTGATCCGTTTTAATCCATGTTTATCGCTTTTATGACGGCTTCATATGTAATTAATATGTTAAATCACCTTCACTTGAGTCAAATATTGATAATCAATCATTAAGCATACCAACGAATATTAACTATCCGCAGTTCTGACTTCACAACCAGAACTCAACTCAGGAACAGACGCAGTGATAGCTGCGCCTCTTCCAAGGGACGCAACAATGTTGCGCCTGTTCCGGGATGAGTTCTGTCCCTGAATTTCCGTTATCGCTTTGACTTAATCCTTTAATTACGTAATTAATTGACTATTAGCCGTAATATCACCCTTAGTCTGTCCATATTTTCCAACCTTATTTATTTTCCTTTCTTTTCTTCAAATCATCTGTCTTAAGTGTATTTTTGATGTAAATCAATTAAATCATTGTAATTTATTGTAATTTCCATTATCGTTATTTATTTATTATATTTATTATGGATGTTTATTCGTTTTTCACATGTAATCAATTCTAAACCCTAATTTGACATTAATAAGTGCCAATTACTTATTCACCGACTTAGTTTAATTTCTCATGTTAGGATCAAAATATTGGATGTTGCATTGCATGCATATAATCGACAACACATCAAATATGAACGATTTCCCTAATCATTAGTAGAGGTCGCTATCGAGGCGGGCGGGATAAGGTGTTCAGTAAAAGGACTTCCTAATAGGTACCCTCACCCCTTACTCCAGATCTCTGTGAACATCCGTGTTCATTGGCATCCACGAGAGTCATTCTAGACATAGAATGCTAAAGGTAACGAGTTCTTAGTGTTCATGTCACTACTTTGTGTCTTAACATGACACGAGGTATTCGAACGGTTCAAATTTCCCATAAAAATTGGTGCCGACTCCACAAATGCAAACGCTTGTCCTAAGCGCCCTCGTGGCCCATGTCCACAATTAGGCCCCATAACTTACATTATTAGTGAAATTAAACCTTTTTATCAAAATCTCATAAGAAATTCAATTTATCATATCATAAAAGTAAAAATGGTTATGTTCTTTTGAAAATTACGAAATAAAAGTTTAAAAAAATTAATCAAAAAAATTTCAATTGCAAAATATTTTGTTAGGTACAGATTTATTATTTCAATTGCAAAATGGTCACGAGAAATTAAATTTATTATTTTTATATAAAGTACAAGTTTTTCAAATTTTTGTAAAAAAATTTCAATTGCAAAATATTTTGTTAGGTAGTTGTGTTAAATTCAGAAGTCCGAATAAAAGATTTTCATGACAAAAAATATAAAAATTAAAATTAAAGGGAAAAAAATTCAAAAATTTCTATTTTTCAACAATTAAAAAAAGTTTACACATAAAATTGTTAATTTTTTTTTTCCCCAAAAAATCATACCGAATTATATACGTATGTAAAAAGAAATGGTTTTAGTATGTAATACGTATGATTTTAGTATGTTATATGTATACGTGTTGGTATAGTTATTGGTATATAATGATATTTTGGATTAATTTTTTTATTTCATATGTTTCATAAGAACATAACTATTTTTTACTTTTGTGTTATGATAAATTGAATTTCTCGTGAGATTTTGATAAAGAGGTTTAATTTCACTTATTATGTAAGTTATGGGCCTAATCACTCCAATTGAAAGTTGTGAGGGTTCACAATTACACAGAATTATGGGGGTCAATTACTACTTCCCCGGAATCCATATGTGAATTAAATTTGTAATTGTTGAATTTACTAAGAATTTGATCAATTTTTTGGATGAAATGGAATTAGGAGAACATTCTTCTTTTTCTAGAATAAGGGTAGTGATGGAAAAATTATAAAAAAAAGTCCGTGAAAGAGCAAAACTTGTACATGAAAGAGCAATTACGTTGTTGTTATGGGATCATGTTCGGGAGATGGTTCCAACCCCATATTCGCCTCTTGTGGCTCCTGTCACAAGGGGATGTGCACATTAATGATCTGGGTGCGCTCGTTGCGATGAGCGGGGCTTAGGTGGGCAAGGGTGCGGTCCCCCACTGGCAGTGAGGGTTACTTGTTGCGATGGGTAACCTGGCAGGGCTACGCATTTAAGTCTGTAGTCGGTTATTGGTTACTAATGGAGTTTGGAGGATGGCATTACAATTGGATTGGATTGCACTATTTGTGTTTGTGTATTGATTGCATTCACTTATCTTGTTTATGCAGTTGACTGACCCCGTTATTATTTTCAATACTGTGGTGATTCATTCGAGGATGGTGAGGAGTTGGTTTAGCAGGTACTGGATGTTGATGTTGCTTGCGGGATATGGAGGGGATCGAGTCATCACATTGTCTAGCTAGATGTCGCTGTCACTTATGCTTAGTTATTCTTTTCAGTAATTTTGGAGTTGTATATCTTTTGTCATATTATTAGAAGGCTCCCAAGGAGCCGTTGCCAAGGACACAAAGTCAACCAAAGATCCGTTGGTGACAGCCAACAAATAAGGCAACAAATAATCAAATTTGCTATGTTTTATATAGTATAATTCGTTGCTATATTTTGGCTAATTCCTTTCTGTAATTAATTAACTCTATCCTATGTATATATAGAACAATAGGTGTAAATAATTCACACAACTGATGAATACAATTATTATCTTCTTATGACTGATTTCCAAATTATAATATGGTATCAGTGATACTAGGTTTTTTTATCTTCTACGTTTAAATCGCCTCCATCTATTATTCTTCTTCTATTTTTTTTCTCCTCTTATCTTACCATGACAAACTCTTATTCAGGCCAAATTATTGATTCTGCCAAACCTCCGTCTTACTCTCTGGTTCACGTTGAACACACGGGTCACAACATCACTCCGATTGTGTTCAACGGGAGCAATTACGACGGAGGGTCGAGATCTTTTCATCTAGCCCTTATGGCAAAAGGCAAACTCGGTTATATTGACGGTACCGTCACAAAATCGGCTGCCACATCTGACAAATTCGAGTCATGACAGTCAACAAATGCGTTGGTTACCATGTGGATATTCAATACTCTTGCATCTTCTGTACGTAGACAAATTGGTATGCGTCCGGAAGCCAAACAAATTTGGATTGATATAAATAATAGATTTTCCCAAGCAAACGAAGCCCGGATTTATCAGTTGCAAACAGAACTTCTCGCCTGCCGTCAAGGTCCAACTGAGTCTTTGGTCGCTTACTACGACCGGATGACTGCATTCTGGGACGAACTTCTGGAACAAGAGCCGTTGCCGACCTGCTCGTGCAACCCCTGCCACTGCAATTGGGTGGCTCTAATGACTGCTCGTCGCGAAAAGAAACGGGTACGTAACTTTCTCATGGGCCTTGATGACCGATTTTTGAATACTCGCACCCACATCATTGGTATTACCCCTCTCCCTTCTCTTGATCTAATTTATAATCGTCTCTTACAAGATGAGGGGGTTCGTAATCTGTCAACTACCCCCTCTGACACCGCTCCTGATGCTATGGCATTCGCTGCTCGAGTCTCCCATGGGTCGCGTCAATCAGGGGGTGGAAGTCGAGGGGAACGTTGTACTGAACCATCAAATTATTTCTGCCTTGCGTGTGAAAAGTCAGGCCATAGCTTGAAATTTTGTTATCAGGTTACCGGGAAATATCCCAAATGGTGGGGTGATCATCCCCGTCCCCGTATCTATCTTGAACCTAATACTACGGACCTTACCAACGCTGTTTTTGTACCTGACCCTAATGATAAGAAACAGTCTGACCGCGGGGGACACTCTGTTCCTAGTCCCAAACATGTCTTTGGTTCGCATCTGACAGCCCAAATGCCGTCGGGTAAGGCTACTGTTCACGCCAACATGGCGTCTGGTAAGGGACCTGCGTCTCACGTTGCATCATCATTCTCTCTTCCTCCACTTGATACGTTTGATCAGTTGGATCTTAACTCTCTAACCCCGGACCAATTAGACGCTTTGGATACTTTGGTACAAGCTCGCAAAGCTGATTCGACTACTGCTCGTCTCAATGGTAATATCTATTTATTTCAATCCTCTAATGTTGGTACCCCTCAACAAAACGGGCGCGTCGAACGAAAACATCGACACATCTTAAACGTTGCTCGTGCTCTTATGTTTCAAGCTTCTTTACCTCTTTATTTTTGGGGAGAATGCGTCTTAAGTGCTGTTTTCTTAATAAACCGCACTCCGTCATCTCTTCTAAATGGTAAAACCCCTTATGAAACTCTTTTCAATAAACCACCACCATTTGAAAATATTCGGGTTTTTGGATGTCTCGCCTATGCCAAAAGTTTAAATCGCTCCCGCGATAAATTCGCGTCCCGAAGCCGAAAATGCGTTTTTATTGGTTATCCCTTTGGAAAGAAAGGGTGGCATCTTTTTTACCTCGACACGGGTTCTTATTTCGAATCTCGAGACGTAGTATTTCTTGAAAATGAATTTCCTTACAAACATTTACAATTAAACAATCTTGAAAATGACCCACCTTCTTTTTCAATGGACGACCTATCCCCTGTTTATGACTCTGCTATTGTTCATACACATCAGCCCAGTCACACAACCGAGACTTCTGCATCGCCCACCTCATCGACCACTACCGAGACCCTCTCAACTCACCAGCCACCACCTGAAACAATACCCGACCAGCCACAACCCACGCCAGATTCGGACCAGCCTCCCACGACATCTCCGACTGACAATTCATCATCCCTCCCCCTGATTCGTCTACCATGGGCCGAGGACATCGCACCAAAATACCGCATTCAAATCTCAAAGGTTTTATCTTGACCAAGCCTCGCCCCTCGTTAAATTCGCTATCTGCCCAATCATCGTCTACAGGTACTCCCTATCCCATTTCTCATTATTTAAATTATGCTAAATTTTCTCCTAACCATAAAGCCTTTTTGTCGGCCGTGACTAAACATCACGAGCCTAGTTTTTTCAAAGATGTCGTGCAGGTTCCCGAATGGCGTGCCGCTATGCAACGTGAAATCGAAGCTCTCGACAAGAATAAGACTTGGACACTCGAGACTTTAACTCCAAACAAAAAGGCAATCGGTAGCAAATGGGTCTACAAAATTAAATACAATGTTGACGGGTGCATTGAACGTTACAAGGCTCGGCAAGTTATCATGGGTAACCGACAAATTGAGGGTGTCGACTACAATGAAACTTTCGCTCCCACAATAAAATTGGTCACGGTTCGCACTCTTCTTGCCATTGCCGCCGCTAAGAAATGGGTTCTACATCAAATGGACGTTCATAACGCCTTTCTACATGGCGATCTCCATGAAAAAGTTTATATGAAACCTCCCCCCGAGTTTATCTCATCGGCCAATGGGAAGGTCTGTCGTCTACGGAAGTCCTTATACGAGCTCCGTCAAGCTCCTCATTGCTGGTATGCTAAACTCGCTTCCGCCCTTATTCAATATGGTTTCAAGGAATGCCCTCTTGACCACTCATTGTTCTCTATTTTGCGCAACGATATCGAGGTACATGTTCTAGTCTATGTCGATGGTTTAGTCATTTGCGGCAACAATCTCGACTTTATTACGACTTTCAAGGCTTATTTAAGCAAATGTTTTTACATGAAAGATCTCGGGGTGCTCAAGTATTTCCTCATACTAGAAATTGCTCGTCATGCTTCCTGGATTTTTGTCTCACAACGTAAGTATGCTCTCGACATTTTAACTGAGACCGGTCTTCTTGGTACGAAGCCTGCCTCTATTCCTATGGAGCATAATCACCGACTTGCTCTCTCTAAAGTAGCATTAATGACCGATCCCCAACCGTATCGTCGTATTGTGGGTCGGTTAGTATATCTTACAATTACCCGTCCCGAGCTGACATACTCGGTTCACACCCTTGCCCAATTTATGCATTCTCCTACAACGGAGCATTGGAATGCCGCCCTCACCGTGGTTCGTTACCTTAAAAATTCTCCTGGACAAGGTATACTCTTAAGATCGGACAGTGACTTGCGTTTAAATGCATATTGCGATTCCGATTATGCAACATGTCGTACAAGCCGTCGTTCCCTATCGGCCTATCTTGTATTTTTGGGCTCTTCCCCCATATCGTGGAACACCAAGAAACAGGAAACGGTATCTCGCTCCTCTTCCGAAGCCGAATACCAGGCTATGGCCGTTACGATATATGAATTAAAATGGCTAAAGGGAATGCTCCTATCACTTGGTATATACATCATACGCAGGCCATACAACTTCAATGTGATAACGAGTCCGCCCTCCATATCGCACGAAATCCGGTATTTCACGAACGTACAAAACACATTGAAGTTGATTGTCATTTTATCCGCGACGAAATTCAAAAGGGTTTTATCGCTCCTAGCTACGTCAATACAAAAGCTCAACTCGCGGACATTCTTACCAAGGCTCTTGGACGCGCTTCCTTTGACGACTTACTCTCCAAGTTGGGTGTCTCGTCTCTCCACACTCCAACTTGCGGGGGTTATTAGAAGGCTCCCAAGGAGCCGTTGCCAAGGACCCAAAGTCAACCAAAGATCCGTTGGTGACAGCCAACAAATAATAATCAAATTTGCTATGTTTTATACAGTATAATTCGTTGCTATATTTTGGCTAATTCCTTTCTGTAATTAGTTAACTCTATCCTCTGTATATATAGAACAATAGGTGTAAATAATTCACACAACTGATGAATACAATTATTATCTTCTTATGACTGATTTCCAAATTATAATACATACTAGGTAGTATTCCGCGCTTCGCACAACCTGTTTTATAATTTTATTATTATAATTAATGAAAAATAGTATAATTCATATATAAGTTTTAATATTTTTACTTATAAATAAAAATAAATTATTTTTTCTCAAATTAATTCTTTTAGGTTTAACTTCAATGTTTTAAAATAAAATACATAAAATTTTAATTAAAACTAATAAGTGTTAATTAATTATGCATGATCAACGTTTTATAAATAAATTTGTGATTGATCAAATATCATATTAATTAAATTAAAATTTATTCGAACAATGCAACAATCAACACTTCTCAAATTATATCATTTCATAATACATTATGTTCAAAATCAATTAAAATTGTTCAAAATTATGTGAATATAATTTTATGTAATTTTTAATTTTTTATGTATAAAGTGTACGTGATATTTATGTATCAAATATATAGGGTCCAAACTCAACTTATTCAAATATTTTGATCGTGTCTTGCGTGTGCTATGTGTCAAACATATATGTAAGAAATTTTCACCTTTTATTTTTTTAAACAACTATATATAATGATGTTTAAGAGTTTACCTATAAATAAAATAGGTTGAACTTTCTCAAATATTATTTTTTGAGGTTTAACCTCAAAGTATTTAAAAGATAACATATAAAATATTTAACTAAAAGTAATATTTAGTTAGGCATAATCAATATTTTATACTTGATGTATACATATTTAATTGAAGATATTAAAGAAGATTGTAAAGTGTTTTCTACTTTTTCATATCGTTTATAATACTATATTACTTAATAATTATTATTTTGCTTTGTTTATTCAAATGCAATCGCGATCAATGTGTACATACATACTCGTACACATACTCATTATCACACTATATAAACCTACCAAAATCTCGATCATATGTATTCAATTTCTCGTAGTATAATTTTTTCATTCATACACTATAAAAACATACTGTTAGTAGTTTTCTTTAAGTTCTGTTTTTAATAAATACAATGACTCTTCCAAATATATTTTTCTTAATGGATTTAATGGTCTAAGTTTTATAACTTTCTCAAAATGTTACATATCAAAATATTTCAATAAATGTAATGAAAACTATACTCATACGAAAGCATTTTTCGGAATGAAAGTATTTATTTACATTTTAAAATTTTATAATTTTGTTTTATATAAATTTAAAATCAAATCACCGTAACTGTTATATGTAATTTTATAATACATTTATTAAACTTTAATTAATATTTTGCTGAGATTTATGTAGCATTTATTATGTTTATATTTAATGTTCAGTTGTAATTAATACTTGTATTTAATGCTGGGTTGACACGTGGCGCATCCATAGCGTTTCAACCCAGTTTTATATATATACTAGAGTTAATGCCCGTTCGATGTACGGGCGCTAGCCCTAATGTAACCTACTCCTTGCTGATATAAAGTACAATAGTCATTCTCTATATATACTTCCTTGCGCCCGAGATTCGGTATGTCGAAATGACGAAATCCGATCCTTTGTTAATCGAGTTTGTATAACATCAACAATTATTAAATCCTCCATTAATTTAGTTCATATAGCGCAAGTAGAAGGATTTATGTTTTTAAAACATACAAAGCTAAAAATTAGGAAAATATTTTCATTAATTGATTTCAACTTGCGTAAAAAACTAAGAGACTATCTCGTGATTTATAATGACACTGCATTTGACGGTATAGAGTCGAAGTTGTATAAGTTTGATCATGAAGATATGTCGGTAAAATATTCCCCGCATTAAAAAAAGTTACTGTTATGGAGTAAAAACATGTTTACGTGTACTTTACTAATTATTGTAATTTGTAAACCAAATTTCTAGGAGTATATTTACGCATACATTGCTAATTATTATTTATGATACTATAAACATAATTTTTATATCATCATTAGCATAGAACAAAATCAAGGCCAAATTAAATTGTTGCAAGTAATAGGAAGAACGTGTACCAAATATTAAGTGAATGAGTGATCGAGTATCGGTTTGATATATATGTGTATGTGTATTGTGACTAAAATTCATATTTTAAACTTTTTGTTAATCCAAGTCTTTTTATAAGGGTGGAGTCTCTAATATTAGCGTAAGATTACTCGTTATCACTCAAAAACTTGCTAATTAGTCTCCCTTTTATCCATCTTAAAATTAAAAGAGGCTACACGTGTATAAAAGATAAATCTGTTACTTTTTTCCATACATTCTAGCATTTGTTTATACTTCAATTACTTAACTTGTTTAAACTCAAAACGAATATACCCATTTTAACTGAGAATTTGTGAAGACCATACTATTCATGTAAATTTATCTATTTCGTATTTGTACAACTATGTATTACATAAACTAGTGTAGAGCCCGTGCTACAGCACGGTATTTTTTAGTTTTGTTTTATAAAGAGACATTTTATTAAATTAATTGCATAAATTAACTGTACTTACAGTTTAATGTTATAATGTACTAATATATAATCTTAGTAAGAGGTAGAAAATGAAAATTTACTATCATCAAGAGACACTTTAAGTTAATCAGAACACCCTCCAAACCGGTCTTCCGGAGAGGATCTTAAGTCTTATGATAGCTCTCTAGGCTGTGTACATGGCCCACCTTTTCATGATCAACACGGGTCCTTTATAGCGCATTTTGTCCTCACTCATGCGCATCCTCATTCTCATCGGAACCTTCCCAGGAGGTCACCCATCCTAAGACTACTCCCAGCCAAACACGCTTAATTTTGGAGTTCTTTCGCATGGATGACCATAAAAGAAAGTGCACTTTGTAACACCCTCCTTCACCCAAACCGGGTCGAGCGGTTACTTATGATAGCTCTCCGTGTCATTGTGTACATGGCCCACAGATCAACACGGGTCCTTTATAGCGCATTTTGTCCTCACTCATGCGCATCCCGGAACCTTCCCAGAGGTCACCCATCCTAAGACTACTCCTCCTACCCAAGCACGCTTAACTTTGGAGTTCTTTCGCATGGATGACCATAAAAGAAAGTGCACTTTGTTGATATGAGTAGTACTTCCAATCCCTTTAAGCACTAGTCATTTAAGCCTATCACTGGACCTCTTCAATTACCGTGGGGTGTTACATTAACTTATTTTTGTTTTAAACTATTTTTACTTTACTATAAAAAAAAAAAAACTCTATAATGCTCTATCATTGCATGAAACTAATTTATGACATTGAAATACAATTAAGTGATGTAAAATCTAATTAAAACGCATATTAACCTTATAACGAAAACAGTACACCACGCATTTAAAAAGACGATTTACGAATAATTAAACTAATATTTTTGTTTATTTCTAATAAAAAAATACTTAAAAATTGTTACGTCCTTTAAAAATACACCATATTTAGAGAGTAACTGATGAAGGATAATATAAGAAGCAGATTTACTTAATTTCAGAGTGTAAGTGATGAACAATAATTAAAGTAAAGATTGCATAAGAAGCATATTTGCGTAATTTTAGAATATAACTGATGAAGAAATAATATTTATGGAATGATTGCATAATAAATTAGAGACAGTGATTATTTCTTGTAAAGGAGGTAAAAGATAAATGAATATAATTTTGTTATTGTTTCCATATATAGTTCTAGCATATGTTTAGGCGGGAAAACTACTAAGAGTTTTATTCTCTTAGTAGTAAGGGAGATTGCGTGCTACTCAAACTCATTGCTACTTAAACTCCCCCGTCTCGGTCATTTATTTACTTATCTATTTTAGGGTGTTTTAGCCGGTTGTTGAGAAACATAAATAACGTATGTAAAGAAAATTGTAAAGCCAATGAGCAAACCTTCAAAAATCAAAATTATGAGCAGAACAATATGAATAAACCATTACAGATTTGTAAGTATGGTACTATGAACAATATGAATAAACCATCTTGCATCCTCTCGCAATCTGAATAAACCATTACAGAGTACCAAGTATGGTACTATGTATGGTCACAAATTAATAAAGAGGAAGTTGACTTATAATTACTTTATAAGGAATTGCGATAACTTGAGGAAAATTTAGAGTTGTTCATCTTGTATTCTTTTGCCCCTATAAATATTATGAAACAACTCATTAGGAATTCAAACAAAAAGAATTATGCAATAAATAACATAACCACGCTTATAAAAAAAAAATTAAAATTTCAATACAAATCAGGACAAAAAGTAGACTCATATGCAAAAAATAGAGAAACGTAGACTATAAATAAAGGGAGTTCATGATGTACATATGGTATTCTCGTTTTATATATGCATATATATATATATAATATAAATTTTTTGTTTCTGATTACAACACTAATTCTTAAGAAGATTTCCTTTTTTACTCCAATACCTTTAATATTTTAATGACGTTGATGAAAATAATGTTTAAGCGTTGGTCAACTTTCTACCATAACAATATGCTCCGTAATTGTTAATTTTATCTTATATTAATTAATTGTTTTTAAATCAAATCGTTTGCAAAACGTGGACTCTTTATAATCGCTCGAAAAAAACTTCCTTTAATAATAATAGATTTAATGCCCGTGCGATGCACGGGCCTTTAACTTAGAGCCTTTTAAAATTATTATGGTTTTTAGGCCATTAAGTAGAGGTTTAATTAATTCACAATTAAATGAAACAACGTGCCATACAAATATATTTTATAATACATTGTCATAAATTTCTTTTGCAATCTCAAATTCAATAGTGTAGCTACACAGTACACACGTATCTAAATATCACCAAAACTTTAGAGATGCGGTCTCTCGATAAGTTATTGAGAGACTACTTTTATCGTACCCCTTTACATATTTTTCGTACCCCTTTTATTATTGGTCGTGCCTTAAAATGTCTATTTCATTTAGTGAGAGACCGTTTCTCAGGAAACTTACTCAGTAAATATTTACTGCTCCCTACTTATGATAATTTTAACTCGGATTTACGTACAATATTAATTCATAACAATAGTAACTCAAATAATCGATGGAGTACATAGTCGCCAAAAGTTTCATCGGACTCTCATGAAATTTCGTGGATATTAGGCCAAGGGTCGGTACTCTTAAGATAGCCATGAAAATGGGTGAATATATATGATGTACTCGTTCGTTGTGTTGGAATTGGTCATTATATAATCTTAAACCTTAAGTTGTAAAGATTAATCCGTATTTTTTTTGGGTATAAATTGGGATGTCCACTGTCGATAACGGTGTATAATCACGTCCCTAAATGTACTCTCACGTAGAGATATTCGACTGGTTAAAGAGTTTGATCCATTTCCACGGGTTTAGCCATTTAGCTTATACTTCGTATTATGCAATTTCATGTTTTTTTTTACTCTTGCACTAACTAAATTCTGTATGATGTGTTAATGCATGTGTTATACTCCGTATTAGATTGGTCATTATATAATTATATTATCTTCTCTCATAAGAGGAGTGGGTTAAGAAATTAAGGCATGTAATCAAGGTTAGAGACTTAGAAATTAAGGCATGTAATCAAGGTTAGAGACTTAGAAGTAGGAACATATTAACATGTACTATGAATACATCAACGTGATCATGACAATCGTAAATATGCTGATTGTAGCATATTTATGTACTGCGTTTCTCCAGCCACATGCGAAAATTCGTAGATATAAATATGCTAATTGTTGTAGCATATATACTTCTGGAGGATATAACTAAACTCTTTTCCATGGACTCTATCTACATGCAAAAATTTGCAACAGAACATATTTGTGATACAAAAAATATTACTGAACAAATAATTATATTCTATATAAATTACTAAAGTAGCTGATTTAAAGCTAATAGTTACTCAACAAAATAGTTTTTTCAATCAAAAATCACAAAAATGCTAAGCAAGTGAGAAAACGTAACGGTAACCATGAAAAGATCAATGTGATGACCTTAGTGTTTAGATAACAGTTAACAATAATAGAATAAAAATAACAAACCTATAAGTTGAATTGTGCAAATTCCATTACTTTCACTCTCCACTCTCCATCTACGGAGTAGTTCGCTACCCTCCGTGGCATGCACTATTTGCTTCCTAAGAAACAATTCAATTCATTCAAAGATGCTATTAGCGAAACCCATAATCAACATTCATAGACAATATAAAATAACAGGAGTATAATAATGATTGTAAATTAAAGTAAATTGACAATATATAGGCAATTGCTATAAATTGACAATAATAATTATTATGTGCTCATTATTTATATAGCTTTATAAAAATTTGGAATTAGACTCCATTGAAACTAAATCCTTCGGTGCATATGGAAGTAGACTCCAATTAAAATTTGCTAAAGTCTAAAACAATAAGAGTAGGTATTTGAAACTCTATCTCATGTTAAATTCGTATTTGAAACTCTATCTCATGTTAAATTCTTATAATTCTTATATGTATTTTAAATTTAAGAAGTCTTTACTAATAGTTGGATTCTCTAAAATTGCTCGAAAAAAGTTTCTTTATTAATATAGATAGATATAAGATTGTATAACTTTAAGGATACATTTAATGAACGTTTTGTTATAATCTATTTGATATACTTAACTCGGACAACCAAAATAGTAACGCCCTTATTTATTGGGGAAGGTTTTGTTAAGACTCATTGGTGGGTGTGGGGTGTTACAGTAGGCACGTGCCTATCTAGGTCTACCCTCCTTTCCGCCCTGCTCCCAATACGTTGGTATATGCTCAATTATGACGGGTGTCCAACATATGATTGACAGTAAAAAAAATAAGGTTCTTAAAATGAGAACGTCTTGCTATACACAATACACCATATAATGGTCTGACAGAAAAATTACTGATGATGGAGTACAATATTCTACAGCTACTTTTACAAAGTGCACACTTAGAAAAAGAATAGTTACATTAAGGGTCCATTTGGATACAATTTTAGGAGGGAAGGGGAGGGGAGGGGGAGTGAGGGGAGGTGAAGGGAGGGGAGAGAAGGGGAGGGTAAATGAGATGTGGGTGTTTGGATAACAAAAAATATGAAGGGAAATGGAAGGGGAGGAAGGAGGGAGATGAAGAATGGATGGAGGATTGAAGGATGTTGGTGGTATAATTAGAGTCCCAAATAATGTTTTTCCCAAATCTTGCCACCATCGGAAAGATTATAGTTTGTTACATAGGAGGAAAATAAGTCTCTCATTTCTCTCCCCTTCCATTTCCTTTCTCCCATATTTTTTTTTCCAAACAAAGGAAATTAAATCCCTCCCTTTCCCTTCCCTCCCATTCTCTCTAATTCCTTCAATCCAAACGAACCCTAAAGGATCATCTTAGTGATTTAGTTTGCAGTATTAGCCCATTTGACAGCTGATCTAGCCAAAGCATCCATGGGATCAACACAGTACTTAACAAGAGGATCATCATATGGTAACAAACACTGCAATTCATCAGATGCAAGTATCACTGTATTAGCTGCTCTCACCAATAGCCCCTGTATCGCTACTCTTAACAGGTTTCGAGCTCCTTCTATGTCTTTCTTCTTCAAGCATTTCATTGCCGGCTTTATTATGCGCTCCATTGTCGCTTTATCTGGCATTGCTACTTCAAATCCCTTTATTATACAGAATAAACAGCATGAGAACGTCGAGTTGTTAGTGTTACAAGTTCATACTGTAACATAATTTACCTGGTTGTGCAATTCTTGTTGGTAAAACCCTGCCATTAAAGTAGCCTCACTCGCAATAAGCCCAACTTTAACCCCACAACCGGCTTCCAACGGCCTAAATCCAACCTCCTTGAGCTCCATAGCAACACATTGGGCTACATGAAGGAAAGGAAGTCCACACCCAAGTGTGATTTCGCCATACAAAGCATGGGACACATGACATGGCATGACAATACATCTAGCTCCACCTTGTTCAAGAAAAACCCTTTTACTTCTCAAATTCTCAGATACTAAAAACCCATCTAACCCTGTATTTGAGTAGCAGCTTGATGTATAAGCTTCCTGTCTTAACGTTGGGTCACTACAAACAATAAAAGGGACACCATTATTGTTGCCATTTCTCGAGCTCCATAATACAAGTTTTTCGAGGAAGATCAAAGTAGACAGTACAGAAACACCTCCAATGATACCAACACCATTATTTTGTCTAAGAGCGCAGCAGGAAGCAGAATCGAGCCGAGCTGATAACATCAAAGACGAGCTTAAAGAAGGCAATGATTTGATATTATGCTTATTTATATGCTTATTATTTACAAATTTGAGAGGATAATTTAAAGCAGAAAATGAATATAGTACAAGATGATGAGGTGTTCCTGTTACCTGCATATATTTACTCATGCTAGTCTTCATTATAAAGTTGAACATACCAAGAATAAACAAGAAAACATTAGAATGTAATATAGAAAATAGAATGAATGATTGCAGGATGTCACTATCAGTGTCATTGAACTATGGTCTACCAGCTTGGTACTTTCCTTTGTAATGTGTAATAAGACAACAATACTCTTAAGTCCATGCTTAATCTTTTTCTATTTGATCAAGTGTTCTAGAAATAGCTTAATGTACTATTGTACTGTGTACTTTGCTCTACTGTTTTGATAAGAAGTTAAGAACTACCAGCTCATATGCTTAAATGTACATTTTCTAGGTTACCCTTTTGTAGATTGGGAAAAGTTAACCCGCTTCGAGAAACTCCACGAAATTTACCCAAATTCCTCTAGAAATTTGGGTTTATTTTTAATCTCACCTTTTTCTTTTTAGTGTATGTTTGGCCTCACTTTTTAAAGTGTTTTTGAACTTAAAAATACTTTTTGGCCAAGCACTTCATATATTCAAAAGTTAAAAATAATTTCTCAAATACCATTTTTTTGCCCATAAAAATAGAAGCAGCAATTTGGTGTTTCTTATTTTGAAAACTATTTTTCAAAAATTAAGTTTTAGAAACAAAAACTCATTTTTAACAATCTAAGCCAAACATGCTCTTAATAATTTATTACAAACTAATTAGCTGTTTTCTAAAGTTAGCAAGTAAATTGAGTTAATCTTCAATAATACCCATCTGTATTTAATTATCGGCTTTCTAAAGTTAGCAAGTAAATGGTGGAAATAATATTTACTATTGGTTAGCCATCAATTTTGTTGGGCCTATATTTAATAACCATTGCTTAACTGGTTGAAAATCTTTACACTACGCTTCAAGGGACTCGATGGATAATTTGGTAATAATAACGTCAGTTTGCCTACTGATTAAGTAGGTATTGATTCGCTAAATTTTCAAGTTGTAATGGACAGAGTGGTCACATTTTGTGAATTAGAAGTATAAATCAAACGCATCCAAAACTTGGTCGCTAAAATCTAAAACAAGAGAGTTGTTGTTTTCAAATTGTCTGGTGAAGTTGGTATAGACGGACATGAAGACGAGTGATTGATTTCAAGCATTACGAAATCAAGTTGGTAAATTTCACAAAAGAACATACGAGTACTTCGTATGACGGTTCGACAACGGTGCAAATAGAATGGCTATAGAACATCACTTGTTTTGGCATCACTTGATTCATTCCACTGTCACCATGTGATTGGAAATAGACCTGTACTGCCCATTATAGTGTGGAATCGCTAACTCGTCATTAATAAGTCTCTCTTGTTAGGAGTATATCCGTTACAAGCTTGTGACTTATCAAATATTACCGGTAGGTTGTAGATAAAACAAAAATTAAAATACCTAAGAAATCAAAAAATGACTTGTCTTTTATCTATTCACGTGAATTTTTTTTTGACTCGTCACAAGCTTGTGACGGACATTATTAGTCACAAATTAGAAATTATGTTCTATTATACCTTGACTAATGAATTCTAACCTAGTACTTAGTCTAAATTAGGGATTATCCAAATCCTAATTAACGGGTCACTAATTACTAGAGTACTAGCATAGATCCCGCGTGGATGAGCGGTTTTTTGGATAGAAATAATAAAGAAAATAACAATTATGCAACCGATATTTAACTCAATTTGAAATTTAATTGTAAAATTTATTACAATTAATGTTTTGTATTAATCTGTGGAAAATGGAAAGTTCTATATAATCCAGTTGTAGATATAATATAATGAAAGCTCAATTACAGATATGATATAATAACAGCCTGATTACAGATATGGTATAATGAAAACCTATTTATAGCCAAATTCATTTAGGCGGGAAATTTGGAAGATCTTTTATTCTTTTAGTATAAGGGGGATGTTGTTAATCCAAACTAAAATGTGATAATATTTGTCCCAAATAGGAAGAATAATAGTGGGAGAGTCTTATCCTTATATGTGGATATACACTATCAAGTGTTAACTAAACTATAGAAGAGACACTATAGTCTCTCCACGCGCGCCGGCGTCTAGCTCGGCTCGTGACACGTGCGCGGTGGGGTGGGGCCCTTTTTGCTTTTGGTTTAAACATTTTTCTCGGATTCTAGTTATTGTTGGAATATAGGCATTAATTGCACAATAAAATCTTCACTTAACTATCCGATTTATTGTTATTGACTAGCAGAATAAATGCCATTAATTCTAGCATCTCTATGTGTCTATTAGAGTCTTTTAACAGTTATAAAAACCCTTATATATGCCCAGTTTTACATCATCAGAAAATACACAAACTTCTCTTATCTTCTCTTCTCTTCAATATTCATTCTGTCTTATTGAGAACAGTTCTCACTTCCGTCTGTGGAGTGCACCATTGTGCGGATGGAGACGTTAACCCTAGAGTTGGTCACCAAGGAACCCAAGGACCACCTGATAATGAAGCGGTGTATGATGTATCACTTTCATATATACTTTTATAGCTCCCTTTATACCGTTTTACATACCGTTTCGTGCCTATTATATCATTTATATGCTTTATTTCAATGAATTGTCGATACTGCCGCTATTTTGTGTTTTGATGCAGAAATGACTCATTATGAGTATGATCAAGCTAAGATTAGCATGGGGGAGACGGCATAGAAGAGTACACGAAGCATGGCACGGGAAACGAGGAATCATGAAGGCTAGGAGTGAAAGAAGAGAAGAAGGAACCTGTGAAGCTAGTTCCTCGATCGAGTCATCGCGACTCGATCGAGGTATCCTCGATCGAGTCACTTGCGACTCGATCGAGGATCCTCTCTCGCGGGTTTATTTCCTAATTTCCTAAAACGTTAATCTTTTGTTATAAATTAAAGACTCGTGTTTTATTGTAAACTTACGTTATATTTTGCTTGGTATTGCTGGAAAACTCTCTTAGAACCCTAATCTTCCTTTTGTATGGTACTAATCTTTCCTCACTAATTTAATCATTGTTTTATGTTCTTCAATTATTGTTTTATACTTGCAATTATGTCTTCATCTTTAATCATATTTGTTATTGTTGTTATAATTATGAGTAGCTAATCCCCTAATCTAGGATGAAGGGGATCTAGGTTAATTAAAAGGGAAAATCAATTAGTTGCTATTGATATCATTAAAGTTGTTGTTTGATTATTGTAATTCTTCTAGTTAATCAACTTGAGGCCTGAGTTATTAATTAGTGTAGCGAATCGATCCTATCGCCGACCGGGTTAGAATTGATATAGGCTGCGATAATCAAATAGAGAGTATCTAATCATAGCGACCGCATGTTAGAATCGATCTAAAGGGCATAATGGAGTCGACCGATCTTATGACCTTAAACAACTTGATAGTTTTAGTAATTGATTGATAATCCCCGACTGATTGACCTAGTGAACCTAATTCCTAGACTTTTAATAATATTGTTATTCATCCTTTAATTACATTGCAATTAGTTTGTTAGAATCAACTCAAAACAAAACCCCCCGAAATTGGTTACTTCTAGACGACTTAAATACTCTTAGACTTAGCTTTTACCGCCTCCCCGTGGATTCGATACTGTTTATCACTAGCTATTCTTGTTAGTCCTGAGATAGTTTCACTTTGATTTGGTAATACGACTTTAGCCACATCAAATTTGGCTCGTTCTTGGGAGGCAACAATTGTTTAGTCTTTTTGTGTTTATTTTGTCTTTTTGTCTCGGGGAACCCAGTTCCTTGAGACCGTTCTCACACTTTCTTGTTAGTTCCGTTTATGCCTGTGTCTAATAGGTCGCATTATTCCTTTTGATCCTGAACTCCGAGAAGACTTTTCGCTACAGACGGAAATTTAATCAAGAAGTGGGTCAAGTAGAAAACTTGAGTATACTTGACGTCGAAACGGCGAGCTCAACTCGAGACAATGATCGGTCCCTCGAAGAGGAAGAGGACGAAATTCCTATTCCTGAAATTCCAGTTATTACTGAAAGTCCTAAAGCCCCCATCATGCCTACCTTAGCCAGTCACTCTGAGCCAACCTTGGCTTCTATTCCACAAGGATTCAAGCTGCCCACTACTACCAATGGAACATTCGAGATTCGGCCATCTTACATCAATTTGGTGGAACGAAACATGTTTGGAAGGACAGTGCGAGGACCCCGCAACGCACATGGAGAAATTTGTCACTTACTTGTTGTTCTATCCCATTATCACCGGAGTGACACAAGATCGTGTGAAGCGGTGCTCTTTCCTTTCTCTCCGAAAGATGGAGCTGCCGAGTGGTTGAGGGATATGGATATGGATACTTTGAAGGAGTTACTGATCGAATTCCTTGGCTCTTGCTTTCTACAAGAGGTACTTCCCACC
The DNA here is from genome assembly GCF_048544455.1 of Silene latifolia. Lineage (NCBI taxonomy): Eukaryota > Viridiplantae > Streptophyta > Magnoliopsida > Caryophyllales > Caryophyllaceae > Silene > Silene latifolia. Next base: position 163,934 of record NW_027413173.1, on the reverse strand, counting down.
TCAAAAGACTAATGCTTTGAGGAATCAAATTACTAGCTTCAAGCAAGCAGCTACTGAAGATTTGAATGAAGCTTGGACTCGCTTCAAGCGTTTAGTTCGATCAGTTCCCCATCATGGTTTCCCAAAGTGGTTCCTTTGCAACCAGTTTTATAACGGGTTGTTTGACGATCATCGTGCCCTTTTGGATTCATCTGCGAATGGGAGGTTTCAAGATAACACCAATGATGGTGACGCGTGGAAGTTGATTGATCAGATTGCTACCCATACCGCCAGGTATGGAAATCCCAGGGGAAGCATGCGAGGTACTGGAGTTGATAGTGCTCTGGCGGCGCAGCTGGAGACTATTTCAGCTCAAATTGCTGAGATAAAGACTACCCAATCATTGGGTAGTCAAGAGAGAGTTCATGCTATGAGTCAGCAAGTAGAGGAGACTTGTGCTAGATGCGGTTTAGATGGTCATGGTGCAGCTGATTGTATGAGCACATTTGAGCGGGTTAACGCCTTTCAAAGCTTACGGACAAGGTGCACAAGGTACACCTTTCTCCAACTTCTACAATGAGAGAACGAAGGAACATCCTTTCCTTCAATGGTCTAGTCGAATGTGCAAAACCCGCAGCCTGTCAAACCGCAGAAGAATGTTTATATCCCTCCCAACAATCGTGGTAATCAGTCACAAGGGGGATATCAAAGGCAAAATCAAGGAGGCCAGCAGTTTAACAACCAATATCAACAGCCTCCGCAGCAAACTCCTCAACAAATTCCTCAACAAGCGCCGAATAATGATATGGCAGAGTTGCGCAATCTTTTGCAACAAAATTTGTCGATGCAGCAGAAGCAGACGGCTCAAATTTCTGAGCTGATTGCCCATAACAAGATGTTAGATAATCAAGTGGCTCAGATGGCACTTCAAAACCCATCAAAACAGGCCGTAGGTCTTCCTCCTCAAGGTAAACAAGCTCATGAGCAAGCTAATGTTATTCAGCTTGAGGAGCGGTACTTCTTATACGAATCCCGACCGCAAAGTCTTGAGAATGAAGTGCCCATTATCGTTGATGAAGCCCCTTACATGCATCCCAAAGGATTGGGTAATTTGGAGCTTAGTGATGATGAGAAAGAGCCTCGACGAAGTTGAAACACGAGCCGACGATAAAAGTAAAAAAGACGAAAAAGTCAACTCGCAAAGGTTCTCGACCGAGTCACAGGCGACTCGATCGAGGATCCACCCAGCTCGATCGAGTCACCCCTGACTCGATCGAGGATCCAATATTGCCAGCCGACGGTGTTTCAAAAGTTGTTTCTAAGGAAAAGCAAGCTGAGCCCATAACTATTTCTCTACCTTTTCCTCACCGACAACAAAAATCCAAGCTGGATAAGCAGTTCGGTAAGTTTATGGAGGTCGTGAAGAATCTACAGGTAAGTGTCCCTTTTACTGAATTGATTACTCAAGTGCCGGCTTATGCAAAGTTCATGAAGGAGATTTTGACAAGGAAGAGATCCTTTGACGCGGTGGAAACTATTGCTTACACTCAGAAGTACAGTGCCATGTTGCCAATTAACTCACCACCGAAATTAAAGGATCCAGGAAGTTTTTCTATCCCTTGTCAAATTGGTCATCTTTCTATTAGTAAAGCTCTTTGTGATTTGGGAGCTAGTGTCGGTGTTATGCCGTATTCTATCTGTAAAAAAGTTAAATATGGGTCCGTTGACAGATTCTAATATGACACTTCGGATGGCCGATAGAATCGTTAAACACCCTCCGGGGTGTTAGAGGATGTTCCTGTTCGAATAGGGAAGTTTTTCATCCCCGTTGATTTTGTTGTCATGGACATGGTGAAGACAACCAAATCCCTATCATCTTGGGCGACCGTTCTTACATGCGGTCATAGATGTTAGGCAAGGAGATTGACCTTAGGCCGGGGGATGATATGATTATTTTCAACTTAGAAAAAGCATTGAAAAACCCCATGATAGAAGAAACTTGTCATAGTATAGATGTTGTTGATTTTACTATTGATGAGTGTCTTCCTATGTGTTTGGACAGGGATCCTCTGGAGATTGCCCTGGTTTCTGATCCAGCTGATCAGACGGGTTCATGGAGTCCAGAAGTTCATCGAATTGAGAAGCTTCTAACTGGAGAGGAATGCCCCCATCAGAAGGTATATAGTTTGGGTGTCACACCTAAGGTAACTGAGGTAAAGAAACCTGAATTAAAACCTCTTCCCTCTCATCTCAAATATGAATTTCTTGATGACTGTGAAATGAACCCAGTGATTGTCAATGCTAACCTAACTGAAGGTCAACTATCTGCTTTGTTGACTGTTTTGAGAACTCATAAAAAGGCAATTGGGTATAGCATTGACGATCTCAAAGGTATTAGTCCTGACTTTTGTATGCATAGAATTCACTTGGAAGAAGGCCACAAGCCTAGTGCACAAGGTCGAGATTTACTAAATCCTCCAATGCAGGAGGTGGTAAGAAAAGAGGTACAGAAATTACTTGATGCCGGTATTATTTTCTCTATTTCGATTCTAAATGGGTCGATCCGTCCAAGTTGTACCTAAGAAGGGAGGTACTACGGTAGTAAAGAATGATAAAAATGAATTGATTGCTACTAGACTTGTCACAGGATGGAGGATGTGCATTGACTATAGGAAGTTGAACACGGCCACTAAAAAGGACCATTTCCCACTTTCTTACATTGACCAAATGTTAGAGAGATTAGCATGTCATAGTTATTTCTGTTACCTAGATGGCTACTCCGGTTTCTTTCAGATACCCATTCACCCCGAGGATCAGGAAAAGACCACTTTCACTTGTCCGTATGGTGTATTTGCTTATAGGAGGATGCCCTTTGGTTTATGTAACGCTCCTGCTACCTTTCGGCGTTGTATGATGGCCATATTTTCTGATTACATAGAGTCTATCATAGAGGTCTTTATGGATGATTTCATGTATATATGGTACTTGATTTTGATGTTTGCTTGAGAAACTTGACTAAAGTTTTGCAGTCACGTGAGGAGAGCAACCTTGTTCTCAACTGGGAGAAGTGCCACTTCATGGTTACTGAAGGGGTGGTACTCGGTCATTTGGTGTCAGGTAAGGGCATTCAAGTGGATAGAGCCAAGGTTGAGGTAATTGAGCAACTCCGTGCCGGTTAATGTCAAAAGTGTGCGTAGTTTTCTTGGTCATGCAGGTTTCTATCGCCGCTTTATAAAGGACTTTTCTAAAATTGCTCAACCTCTAACTCAGCTTCTTCACAAAGATGCTCCTTTTGTGTTTACTGACAAGTGTGTTCAAGCCTTTGACAGGATCAAACAAGCACTTATCTCAGCTCCTATTATCCGATCTCCGGATTGGAGCCTTCCTTTTGAGATTATGTGCGATGCCGGTGACTATGCGATTGGAGCTGTTTTGGGGCAGCGAAAGGACAAGGTGTTACATGCCATTTACTATGCAAGCAAGACTCTCGACGATGCACAAATCAACTATGGTACTACAGAGAAGGAGCTTCTTGCAGTTGTCTATTCTTTAGACAAATTTAGAGCTTATCTTGTTGGTTCTAAAGTTATTGTACACACTGACCATGCAGCTTTAAAGTATCTTTTAACCAAACAAGAGGCTAAACCTAGACTTATTAGATGGATTTTATTATTGCAAGAATTTGATTTGGAAATCCGTGATAAGTCCAGTCTTTGAAAATGTTGTTGCGAGATCATTTGTCCAGATTGAGATTCTCGGGAAGAGAGATTTTGCCCATCGATGATTCTTTTCCAGACGACCATCTTCTAGTTGTAGCTGCAAATACCCCATGGTTTGCAGATTATGCCAATTATTTGGTAGGAGGTACACTTCCTCTTGACTTATCTTATCAGCAGAAGAAGAGGTTCATGCATGATGTGAAGAGGTACTTCTGGGACGATCCCTATCTGTTCCGAGAGTGTGCCGATGGTATATACAGACGATGTATCCCAGAGGGTGAGGTACGTGCCATCCTTTCTCATTGTCACTCTTCTTCATATGGTGGTCATCATGGTCCTTCTAGGACATTTGCTAAGGTAATGCAATCGGGTTTTTATTGGCCTACTATCCTTAAGGATGCTACTAACTTTGTCCGTTCTTGTGATGCTTGTCAAAGAACTGGCAATATCTCGCAAAGGCATGAGATGCCTCAAACTGGAATCTCCGAAGTAGAGATTTTTAATGTTTGGGGCATTGATTACCAAGGGCCGTTCCCTACATCTTTTGGGAACCAATACATATTAGTAGCAGTAGATTCTGTTTCTAAATGGGTGGAGGCAATTGCCACCCCCACTTGTGATGCTAAATCTGTTGTTAAGCTGTTTCAGAAGACTATCTTTCCACGGTTTGGAGTGCCTCGCGCAGTGATCAATGATGGAGGCAAGCATTTCAATGAGCGTCATCTCAATTCCCTCATGAAGAAGTATGGCGTTACACACCGAAGAGGACTGGCTTATCATCCTCAAACCAGTGGACAGGTATAGGTTTCCAACAGAGAGCTGAAACAGATCTTGGAGAAGGTGGTAAGCAAGAACAGAAAGGATTGGAGTCGGAATGTAACACCCTCATACTCCAAGTGCCTTACCAGGACCACTCAGGTATGAAGATATTACCATCTCGGTTACCCGAGGCAATGATAATCAAACAACAATAAAAAAACAATGTTTATTATAAATAATTTAGTGAATAGATACAATCCTCAAAACCAAACCAAAAGTACGATACATTATTTCAAACGACTGTCTAATCGAAATATAAATAAACTAAAGGCTACAATGGAAGACTCCTATCATCATGTCGTGGCATCCCAAATATCCCGAAGTACTCATCTCAATACTGCTCAATATCTGCTCACCATCCCGAATGGATCACCGCAGTTTACAAAACAACACCGGGTCGATCTAATCACACAATCAACATGTATAACAATAATAAGATAAACAGACAAGCTTAATCACACACACACACACACACACACCAACCAATTCCCATCATCTCAATCCCGATCCCACGGACCCACCCCGCAGGGGGGACCGCACCGTACCCACCAAATCCCCGCTCCACATAGTGAGCGATAACCCTGTCCATTAATGTGCACATCCCCTTCCGTGGCGGGTTCCACGAAGGGCGAAACTAGGCGTGAAGTCACTCCCGCAAGTGACCCCACTCGGTAGAACGCATCTCGAGAACCATCAACAACAATCACAACCACAAACACAGTACAATCATTATATCAAACAACCAAATACAACACATCACCAATATCCCATTACGGGACTAATACGAGTAGGAAATCCTACACCGAAAGCACAACAATGATCGACGGTATCAACAACGTATCAAAAGCCTCTTCTACGAACCCTCCTCCTATCATATAACACATAGAGGCTACACATCACATACTACACACAAAACCCCCAATCTCTAAATTAGGGTTTAACTAAATCAAAGGAAAAACAATAAAAAGGGTACATAGATCTTACCCTCGACGCAAGGAACTCAACGATACGAATAACGACAAGAACTGACCGTCGAACTCCGGAATTGCTAAGAATGCGATTAGGAAGATGAACTTGTTGCTTTCTCTCTTAAACAAGGATTTAGGTTTTGTAAAAGTGATTTAAAACAATGACGACGAAACTTAAATACCTTAATCGCATAATTAACAAAACCCGAGAAAACTTCCGTAAACCGGACACTCGATCGAGTACCCCTTACTCGATCGAGTACCCTGACTACTCGATCGAGTACCCAACAGTCAGAAACTATTTTATTTCGCAACTTACCCTTACTCGACAGTAAGGGCCTACTCGATAGAGTACCCCAAGACTTATAAATACGGAGTATTACGGTCTTCCCTCCTTAAAAGGAACTTCGTCCCCGAAGTTCAAACCACTACTAAACAAAGGTACTCCCACAACATTCCCGACTCAAAAGCCAAACAAAATTTAACATAAAACATGATACTAACCCAACTCATCCCGACAAACATACCGACACTACTTATAAAAGGTGTATAAAACTCTTAAAACCGCTCGCGATCATCTCCTACCCCTAAAAGAAACAAGGTTACGTCCCCGTAACCATACATACCTGATCAAAGAGGAAAGGGTAACGCTCTTTCATAGCTTCCTCTGGCTCCCATGTAGCTTCCTCGGTCTCGTGGTTAGACCAAAGGATCTTAAGCAAAACTGTCTCACCACTCCTAGTCTTTCTAACCTTTCGGTCTAGAATCTGCTTAGGCACCTCAAGATATGATAAGGACTCATCTAGCTCTAAGCTCTCTGCCTCTAGCACATGTGACGGGTCACTCACGTACTTCCGACTACGATACATGAAACACATTATGCACTCTCTCTAACGCACTTGGTAAAGCCAGACGATAAGCAACTTCCCAACTCGCTCTAAGATCTCATAAGGCCCTATAAACTTCTGACTTAGCTTGCCTTTCTTCCCAAATCTCATAACTCCGCGCATAGGAGAAACTTTCAAAAGAACCTTGTCCCCAACCTGAAACTCTATATCCCGGCGGTGTAGATCTGCATAACTCTTTTGCCTCTCCTGAGCTGCTCTCATCCTTTCCCTGATCATCTTAATCTGTTCCACCATCTCATGCACCATCTCTGGTCCTAAAACCACTGCCTCAGCACTGTCGTCCCAACAGATTGGACTCCTACATCTCCTCCCATACAAAGCCTCAAACGGTGCCATACCAATACGGGTGTGATAGTCATGTTGTTGTAAGAAAACTCTATCAAGTCCAACCTCTGCTCCCAGCTACCACCAAAATCCATCACACAAGCTCGCAACATATCCTCAAGAGTCTTGATTGTTCTCTCAGTCTGCCCGTCTGTCGCAGGATGAAATGCTGTACTCATCTTCAAAGTTGTTCCCAACGATTCCTGCAACTCTTTCCAAAACCTCGATATAAACCTCGCATCTCTGTCAGACACTATGTCCTTAGGGACTCCATGTAACTTAAGCACATTCTTTCGATAGGCCATAGACAATTGTGCCTTAGTCCATGTATCTTTCATTGGAACAAAGTGAGCTGACTTGGTCCGACGATCCACTATCACCCAAATCATGTTATTACCTTGTTGGCTCTTAGGTAAACCCACAATGAAATCCATGGAAATGGATTCCGACTTCCACTCAAGCACCTCTAAGGACTGAATCTTACCTTGTGGTCGTCTCTGTTCCCCTTTAACTCTCTGGCATGTCAAACAACGGGACACAAACTCAGCTGTCTCTTTCTTCATCCCAGGCCACCAAAACGTTTTCTTCAAATCCTTGTATAGCTTGTCTCCACCTGGATGAACGGAATATGGTGTGCAATGCGCCTCTGTCATGATTGTCTTTTTCAACTCCTCGTCATTAGGAACACACCACCTACCATCAAACCTCAAGCTACCATCTGTATGAATAGAAAACCGGACACTGTCCCTTTCTCTACTCCGACTCTCCACTCCACTATCTTAGGATCCAAAGCCCCTTATCCCGAATATCATCATAAAACTCCGGATGTCTTGTCATATCACCCATGGCATCTCCTTTCTGCATCATATGTATCCCAAAGCTCGCTACCTCATCCCTCAGCCTCATCAAAGATAGAGCTGTACACAAGGAATGTACACTCTTCCTACTCAAAGCATCAGCAACAACGTTGGCCTTCCCTTCATGGTAGATGATTTCCATGTCGTAATCGCCAATCAACTCCATCCACCTCCTATGTCTCATGTTCAACTCCTTCTGCGTGAAGATATACTTAAGACTTTTGTGATCAGAAAATACCTTAAAGATTGCTCCATAAAGGTAATGTCTCCAAATCTTGAGAGCAAACACCACTGCACCCAACTCCAGATCATGAGTAGGGTAATTCTCCTCATAAGGCTTCAACTGCCTAGAAGCATAGGCAATCACTTTACCATTCTGCATTAACACACATCCCAGCCCATTCTTCGAGGCATCTGTATAAACCTCAAAATTCTCGCTCCCTTCAGGCAATGCTAGGACAGAGGCGTGGTCAAACGCTCCTTTAATGTTTGGAACGCCGTCTCACAACTCTCATCCCAACGAAACTTTCTCTTTCCTCATCAATGCTTCATCGGTCTAGCTATCTTGGAGAAATCTTTCACGAACCGTCTGTAGTATCCAGCTAAGCCCAAGAAACTCCTAACCTCAGCAACATTCTTTGGTGCTTCCCACTTTGTCACTGCCTCAATCTTCGCCGGATCCACAGCTACCCCATCTTTAGAGATTACATGTCCCAGAAAAGCCACTTTCTCTAACCAGAACTCACACTTGGACAGCTTAGCATACAACTCATGATCTCTCAAGGTCTGCAACACGATCCTCAGATGCTCCTCATGCTCCTCCTTAGTCTTAGAGTAGACTAAGATATCATCGATAAACACCACTACAAACTGGTCCAAGAACTGTCTGAAGATTCTATTCATCAAATCCATAAACACTGCCGGCGCATTAGACAACCCAAACGGCATCACCACATACTCATAGTGGCCATACCTCGACGTGAAAGCTGTCTTTGGTATGTCCACCTCTCTAATCTTCACCTGATGGTACCCCGACCTCAAATCAATCTTAGAAAAGACTGTTGCACCACTCAACTGATCAAACAGGTCATCTATCCTTGCAAAGGATACTTGTTCTTTATCGTCACATGGTTCAGCTCCCTGTAATCTATGCACAGCCTCAAGCTCCCATCTTTCTTCTTCACGAAAAGAACTGGTGCTCCCCAAGGCGATACACTTGGTCTAATGTATCCCTTCTCTATCAAATCATCCAACTGCTTCCTAAGCTCCTCCATCTCCTTAGGACCCATACGGTATGGTGCCTTAGAGATTGGCCCCGTCCCTGGCTTCAACTCAACGGTGAAATCTATCTCCCTCTTCGGTGGCAACCCCGGAATCTCCTCTGGAAAAACATCTGCAAACTCTCCCACCACTGGTATCTCATCAACTGTCGGAATCTCTATCCGGTTATCTCTCACATGGCACAGGATCAAAGGACATCCCTTCCTCAGATAAGACTTCAAGGTAACAGCTGCAATCAACTTAACTTTGGGTTTGACTAGAAACCCACGATAAGACACACTAACACCCTTTGGACCTCTTAAAGACACTTTCTTTTGATGACAGTCTATCTTAGCTTTATACTTTCCTAACCAATCCATCCCAACTATCATCTCAAAACCGTTAAAAGGAAATTCTAGCAAGTCTACAGGGAAATCAACTTGCCCAACTATCAAAGATACATCCCTGAACAATCTCCCACACGATACAGACTCACCCGAAGGTATGAAAACTTGCTCACTAACAGACTCGTATACTCTCAAACCCAACTGTTTTACATGACTCGAAGACACAAACGACTGAGAAGCCCCCGAATCGAACAAAACAAAGGTAGGAATACCATTAACAAGGAATGTACCGGTGATAACGTGCGCATCTTCCTCAGCTGCCTTCTTCTCCATCATGAATAACTTGCCATCGGTCTTCGTCCACCGCCCGACAAGATCTTGGTGATGCGGTCGGCTTAGCATCCGACCCTTGATTGTTGTTGTTGTTCGTCGGTGTTTTCTGATAAGGATTACCGCCGTTGCGGTTGCCTCCACTCTGGTAACTCTGACTTCCCCGGTTTGGCCATGATCCAGCCGGTGCATTGCTCGCGAAGCTCGTGCGGTCTCTCGAAAGATCCCGGTGCACTCGTGCACTCATGTCTCTTGTGGCCTACACCACCACAACCATAGCAGGTCACTCCCCAACTATTACTCACACTTCCACGGCCACGCCCAAAGGAAGCCCCACACTAAACCCCGACCCCAGAAGAAAATCCTTTAGACTGATTGTGGTTGCCTTTCTTGTGATTCGATTGGCCACCACCCTCGCTCTCAGACTTCCTCTTCTCACCACCTAACCTCTCCTGAGCCATCTCCACCAACCTCTCAGCTCTCCCAGCCCTCTCATAAGCTTCCTTAACATCGGTAAGGATCCCCACGGGTAACTTATCCATAATCTTGGTGGTCAACCCCCTCTCAAACCTCAATGCCAAATTCTCCTCACTCAAGCCCATGTCCTCAGCATACCTAGACTTCTCATTGAACAGCCTGTAGTACTCAGCCACAGACATCTCAACAGTCATCTTAAAACCATCAAACTCTTCTCTCAACTTACTCCTCACATGTTCCGGTACAAACTCCTTTCTCACAGCCCTACGAAACTCCTCCCAAGGTATAGCAGGTAAGCCTTGGTTGGTATATATTTCCTTAGCACTCACCTTCACTGAATCCCACCACTTGCCTGCTGCCTCCCTCAGATAGAACGCAGCCTGTTCCACTCTCATCTCATCAGGGCAATGAACCAAGTCTAAGATGTTCTCCATCTCTCTCAGCCAACTATCAAGAAGGTTAGGTTCCCCAACTCCCTTGTATTCTTTCGGGTTAAACCTCGCAATGTAAAGGCTGATTTTTGAATGATCAACCTCCTTCTCCTTATCCTTATTCTTGTCCTCATTCACTCTCTTCAGGGTCTCAGTAAGAGCATCCTGGTGCTCTAACATCTTAACGATGTCATCCACGGTCATAAGCTCAGCTCTCGCATACAAAGCAGTTCTCTTGGGCGGCATCTTGAAACTATACATATATAAGAAAGGGTAGACATGAACATACGTACTAAACCTCAAAACACGAAAACACGCCACCCAGAACCCACTCGATCGAGTTCCCAAACACACTCGATCGAGTAACGGGCTACTCGATCGAGTGCCCCACGTGCTCGATCGAGTACCGGACTTGAGACCCCAAACGGACCTTCCGATCTCTTACCTACTCGATCGAGTATCTAGGCTACTCGATCGAGTGACCCCTACTCGATCGAGTACCCCTAGTTACTCGATCGAGTGCCCCAAAACTCGATTCGGACTCAAAATCGCCAAAAACCCACCCGATCGAGTCAGTCCCACTCGATCGAGTAACACTAATTCGTACGAGCTACCCGCATGTTACGTCATATGCTAACATGCTAAACTTTTTAAACCACATTATATCATAATAAACATGCTACGCATCTTTTCTACTATCTACGAGATCATTTCATCATGTTATCAAATGCCACATTGTAAATCATCCAACATGTTATCATTTCATCAACAAATTCCCACATATCACCATTTTCTTTCACATGCTCAACTTCCTACTTCAACACCCAACAATTAACACATTCCATCATATTCGTAAACAAGTTAACCAAACACACATACGACTCGACAAACACTTCCCCCATGTGACCGGTTCAAAGTTGTAGGGCGACCCCTGCGACTTTAGGACGTCTCCCAAGCCTTTGCACTAGCTCCTACAACTTTTACCCCGGGTTCATTTTAATTGACTCCCTATGTTCACTAAGTTCATTGGTTACAGTTTCGGATCGTCGCTCGATACCATTTGTAACACCCCCATACTCCAAGTGCCTTACCAGGACCACTCAGGTATGAAGACATTACCATCTCGGTTACCCGAGGCAATGATAATCAAACAACAATAAAGAAACAATGTTTATTATAAATAATTTAGTGAATAGATACAATCCTCAAAACCAAACCAAAAGTACGATACATTATTTCAAACTGACTGTCTAACTGAAATATAAATAAACTAAAGGCTACAGTGGAAGACTCCTATCATCATGTCGTGGCATCCCAGCTATCCCAGTACTCATCTCAATACCTGCTCAATATCTGCTCACCATCCCCGAATGGATCACCGCAGTTTACAAAACAACACCGGGTCGATCTAATCACACAATCAACATGTATAACAATAATAAGATAAACAGAACTGACTTAATCATCACACACACACACACACACATGCCAACCAATTCCCATCATCTCAATCCCGATCGTCCACTGGACCACCGCCAGATGGGGGACCGCAACCGTACCCACCAAATCCCCGCTCCACATAGTGAGCGATAACCCTGTCCATTAATGTGCACATCCCCTTCCGTGGCGAGTTCCACGAAGGGCGAAACTAGGGCGTGAAGTCACTCCCGCAAGTGACCCCACTCACCGAGAACGCATCTCGAGAACCATCAACAAAGAATCACAACCACAAACACAGGACAATCATTATATCAAACAACCAAATACAACACATCACCAATATCCCATTATGGGACTAATACGAGTAGGAAATCCTGCACCCGGAAAGCACAACATCGACGGTATCAACAAATTTGTATCAAAAAGCCTCTTCTACGAACCCTCCTCCTATCATATAACACATAGAGGCTACACATCACATACTACACACAAAAACCCCAATCTCTAAATTAGGGTTTAACCAAATCAAGGGAAAAACAATAAAAAGGGTACATAGATCTTACCCTCGACGCAAGGAACTCAACGATACGAATAACGACAAGAACTGACCGTCGAACTCCGGAATTGCTAAGAATGCGATTAGGAAGATGAACTGGTTGCTTTCTCTCTTAAACAAGGATTTAGGTTTTGTAAAAGTGATTTAAAACAATGACGACGAAACTTAAATACCTTAATCGCATAATTAACAAAACCCGAGAAAACTTCCCGTAAAACCGGACACTCGATCAAGTACCCAAGGTACTCGATCGAGTACCCCCTTACTCGATCGAGTATCCCCGCTACTCGATCGAGTACCCAACAGTCGAAACTATTTTATTTCGCAACTTACCCTTACTCGACAGAGTAAGGCCTACTCGATAGAGTACCCCAAGACTTATAAATACGGAGTATTACACGGAAGCTCGATGACACTTTGTGGGCCTACCGTACTGCTTTCAAAACGCCGATTGGAACCTCACCTTACCGACTTGTCTATGGCAAGTCCTGTCATTTACCTGTGGAGCTTGAGTATAGGGCTATGTGGGCCATTAAAGAGTTGAATATGGATCCCTCATCAAGCGGGTGAGAAACGATCGATGCGATTGAATGAGCTAGATGAATTTATTTGCATGCCTATGATAGTGCTCAAGTATACAAGGAGCGAACGAAGAAGTGGCATGACAAGCATATCTTGCAAAGAGAATTTCATGTTGGTGAGAAAGTTCTCTTGTTTAAATCTCGTTTGCGCTTGTTTCCAGGTAAATTGAAGAGTAGATGGTCCGGACCGTTCACTTTATTCGATGTGAACAAATTTGGGTCAGTTACACTGCATTCTGACACAGGAAAGACCTTCAAAGTGAATGGGCAACGCTTGAAGACCTATTATGAAGGTGCTTTTGTGGGGGTAATAGAGGCTCTGGACCTTTTCCCCATTGATTCTTCTCACTGATGAAGAATTACGGTCGTGCGGGACCGCAAAAAAACCAGCGCTTACCGAAGGCGGCTCGGATTTTGTAATCATTAGTTTGTACTTAGGATTTAAATTCACGTATTGCTTTTGTTTTTATGTTTCCTTGAACTTGGTGAGACGAGGAGAGGGTACTTGATATGCTTTCAAGTGTCTTTTGCAGGAATTTTGACGGGATTTGAAGTTATGAGTAACAAAAGAAGAAGAAAGGAGCCCCTACCTACTTCCTCGATCGAGCCAATGGCGACTCGATCGAGGAACCTATCAGCTCGATCGAGTCACTTGCGACTCGATCGAGGAACCTGTGATGAATTTAGAAAAGTTTAAAACGAGAGTTGGGTATTCCTGAAATTGGTTCCTCGATCGAGCCAGCTGCGACTCGATCGAGGATCCAACTTGGACCGGGTTCCGCGTTTGTTTTTCCGCCGGTTTTATGCTCTCATTGCTTTACTTTCTTTCAATTCTCTTCTTCTATTTGTGACAATTCCTGCGATACTTCCTCCTCTATCACTCATTCTCTCCTTATTCATCAACAATCATCATCAAAACTCACTTGCAATTTGTGCTTTCTTGCTTATTACTTGATTGAATCATTCTCTTGTGCTTATTTTCTCCATTCTATTGCTTAAACTGCTCAGGTAAGTCGCGATTTGGTCTTTATTTGTCTCGAAAATTCTGTTTTTTCTTGCTTAAATCTTGAGTTTATTGTATTGAATCTTCCCTTGCTAGTATACAATTGCTATTTCCTTGCTTTCTAGCCCCTTACTTGTTGAAATTCATGCCTAATTTGCTAATTTGGGAATTAGGGTTCTTCAAAATCCGGGTAGAAATTTTGCATTAAATTGGTTAGAATTGTATTCTATTGCTTGGAATCTTCCATATTTGATACATACTCATGTTCCCCTAAGTTTTTGGATGCTTTCATTGTCATTTGGAGTCTTAAAAATTGATTTTTCGGACCCAAGAGTGCCAAAACCGGGACTGTTTTCTGACATTGTTGAAGTTTAATTTTCTACTTGCTCTTATGTAGATAATGTCGACTTCCGGGCAAGGAAATAAGCGGACTAGAGAAAGGAGAGCACCGGTTCAACAACCCGAAGTAATTTCTGAGGAGATTGTGTCTTCGGAGGATGATTTGTCTCCCTTAGACGATTATCCATTTATCGAATTTCGTGACATAGCACAGAAGGACAGGTTTGTGTATCTGTTATCCAAGTCTATGAGTGCCACTCGATGTGTTGATAGGAAAATTTTGCGCACTTTGAAGATAGACGACATTATGCTTGGCATGTTTAATGAAATCGGGTTGCCGGGTCTCTTCACGCTCCACGAGTTGTCTTACCCCGCTCTAACTCTTGAATTTCTGAGCTCTTTTACTTATTTCCCCAGTGATCACCTAATTAGATTTCGTTTGCTTAATGTTGAACGGTCGTTAACCTTTGGCCGTATTTCTGAAATCCTGGGATTGGATAAGCATACTGAAGGGGACTTGTATGGTGTTGGTGGGTTTTCTGCCGTTCGTTATTTTCCATTGTTTACTGGTTATATGGATGCGGACGTCAGTGCTATGGCTTTGTTAGATGTCCAACACGTTTGCCTTCGTATGTTTTTGAGGTATTTGAGCTATTTGTTGTATGGTCGGAGTGATAAGAGCAAGACCTCCACTATTGAGGTCTTAATACTTGCTAGTTACTTGAATCCTTATAGGGAGGAGACATTCCAATTCTCCCCCCCTGCTCTTATCTGTTTGGCGTTTGATAGGATGATCGGGAGGTACGGGAACCTTGACTGTGGTGCTCTTGTCACCAAGATTGCTAGGGCCGTTTGTGACTTTGAGGGCGGTGACCCGTATGAGCCCATGGCTGACTATGAGCCACTTGTTGATGATGACCACCTTCGCTATGACATTTTTTATCTTGATATTAAGAATGGGAAGGACCATTACTGGAGGGTCCGAGGTGAGTCATTTATGCTTCTTCCTTGCGCCCGTTTGCCTGCTGTTGATCCCCTCGAGGAAAGTACGGCTGTGGAGCGACCCCCACCCGTTACTTATCTGATTCCTGAGGATCTTTTGGTTACTTTCCCTGCGTCTAGTACTACTACCACCACCGGCGGGCGCCGGAGACGTCGTGCACCCACTACCCATCTGCCAGGTTCCTACCAGCCCGCTCCTCCTCCACCTCCTTCAGCCTACCCCACTTCAGGCTATGCTCCAGGTTACCATTTTGATCCCGTCATTGAACGGGAAGTGCGGATGCATACGGGCATCAACACTGCTTTGACAGAGAGGAGGATGTGGGAACAGATGGAGGCTATGACTTTGGCTTCTGGGGGGCAGTATCGCGGTGTGTCACCTTCTTACTACACTACTCCTGGTGACGATAGCCGTGTGTTCCATCTTTACGGAGTGACTCCTACGGAGTTTGGACAGTTTAGCACCGAGTTTGGTGCATTAGGCCGTCCCTTCTACACTCCAGTCCACCCCTCTCAGCCTACTTCTGTTTTTGCGGAGGACACCGGCATCCCTTGTTCCCAGAGAGGCCCGTTTGGCCAATTTGCTGCTTCTACTTCCACTGCTGCTGCTCCTAGAGGCACTCGTGGTCGAGGTCGTGTTCGGAGACCCACTCGTGGTAGAGGCCGTGGCCGCAGCGCCGTTCCTGATCCTGAGCTTATGTCTTTATATGCTGATATTGATGATTTTGATGATACTGAGCCCGAGTGACAAATGGTCACTACATCCCTCTCTTTCCAGCTGGTTTGGGGGAGGCTACTGCATTACAGCTGGTATTATCTTTCTTTTTGTTTTTGTTGCATTTCCTTTTTACCCTCTTTCCTTTATTAGTAGTGTCCTATAGGTTGCTGGTTTTCTGTGTGATTGCTATGCTGTAGGCGTCACAATGAGGACACTGTGACATTTAGGTTTGGGGGAGTGTGTTTATTTCTGTTGTGTGCTTTTATTTCTGTTGTGTGCTTTTATTTATTGTTGTGTGCTTTTATTTATTGTTGTGTGACAAAAATCAGAAAATTCAAAAAAAATTGAAAAATTATAAAATCCAAAAACATGTCTTTTATTTATTTTTGTTTATTTTGAGTCGAGTCTTGGTGAATTGTATAGCAATGATGATAACTTGCTTTGTCTTTGCATTTGAGTCTCATTTAGTTGTCCATGTACGTTGTTTTGACCTGTTAGCTATGATGAACAAAGCTCTTTACTCAAGTCTTGACCGTCACAATATGCCTTATGCCAAGTAGACTTGACTTTATTTTGTTGGTAAACCACTTAAATTTCTGAGGTCTTTAGAGCTTCCTAGGCCGGGAACATTAATAAACCGGTCTCATTGTTATTTAGGCTAATGAGTGTGGTCTCCTTGTGGTATATGTAATATCAAACTGCATAAGTGTGACATTAGTTTCTTAGCTTTTGCGCGTTCATTTGATTGAGTACATGTGGATAGGCGATTCTTATCGTTCAAATAAGCCTTACATTACCCAGTTTTGTTAGCCCGTTTGAACCGTGTAGCCATTTTATATCCTATTTCTTAGCTACATTCCAGAATTTGCCTACCTTTTTCGGGACAGTCGCAGTTGTTTGAGCCTTATTGTTGTAGCTACTTTGGTTGGGTTGGGACTTTTATTGTCATGTGGGTAGTAGCTATCTTTTTGTAGCAATTGTGTGACCTCTTATGTTGAAAAAGAGAATACTATGAAGCAGAAAATGAAAGTTAAGAAAAAGAAAAAGAAATAGAAAGAAAAAAAAAAAGAAAGAAGTTTCGAAAAAAGAAGATTCAGAAAAAGAAAAGAAAAAAAAAATGTATGCTTCGTTCAGTTTTGTTAGGAGGTCGTGTGTGGTAATTACTGGAGTCTAATGCACATTTGGAGAGCCTTTACATTTCTCTCATATGTTGTCAAAGTTGAGATTATTTCTCCAGTTGGATGTTTGATTTGTTACTTATTAGTTTTGGCTATTGGTCTAGAACTGCGACTACCGTCTGAGCCTCACATTACCCATACGTGCTTTTGCACAAGCCACTTCTATACCCATGC
Organism: Silene latifolia; assembly: GCF_048544455.1. Classification (NCBI taxonomy): domain Eukaryota; kingdom Viridiplantae; phylum Streptophyta; class Magnoliopsida; order Caryophyllales; family Caryophyllaceae; genus Silene; species Silene latifolia. Next base: position 146,524 of record NW_027413173.1, on the reverse strand, counting down.
CACTTTACCACCATTCTGTCCTTGATACATGTACTTGGTCTGTTTCGTGAATGCGTATAAGTTGGAGAATCTCTTATCACATTAGATTGCATGCATATCTCATAAGTTGAGTGAGAGTCTTACTTCTTTCTATCTTACATATATTTCACCCATTATGAGTGCATGAGTGAAACCGCGAGAATCCGACTAAATGGTCTTGCAAGGTTGAAAAGTATTTGGTTGAGTCTCGCTATCATGTCACATCTTGAGTAAGAGCTGCGTGAGTCTATTACCCGTGCTTTTGAATTTGTTTTATTAGCACAATTTTGGTCATTACTTTGTTCTAGATATGGACAACTGAGATTTGTATGTGCCTAGACATTTGCTCTGAGTTATTCATTCACCACATGTCCGTTGTTCTTTGTTTGGTCTGACTGCTTTGCTTGAGGACAAGCAAAGGTTTGGTTTGGGGGAGTTTGATGTATCACTTTCATATATACTTTTATAGCTCCCTTTATACCGTTTTACATACCGTTTCGTGCCTATTATATCATTTATATGCTTTATTTCAATGAATTGTCGATACTGCCGCTATTTTGTGTTTTGATGCAGAAATGACTCATTATGAGTATGATCAAGCTAAGATTAGCATGGGGGAGACGGCATAGAAGAGTACACGAAGCATGGCACGGGAAACGAGGAATCATGAAGGCTAGGAGTGAAAGAAGAGAAGAAGGAACCTGTGAAGCTAGTTCCTCGATCGAGTCACTCTTTGACTCGATCGAGGTATCCCTCGATCGAGTCATTTGCGACTCGATCGAGGATCCTCTCTGGCGGGTTTATTTCCGGAATTTCCTAAAACATTAATCTTTTGTTATAAATTAAAGACTCGTGTTTTATTGTAAACTTACATTATATTTTGCTTGGTATTGCTGGAAAACTCTCTTAGAACCCTAATCTTCCTTTTGTATGGTACTAATCTTTCCTCACTAATTTAATCATTGTTTTATGTTCTTCAATTATTGTTTTATACTTGCAATTATGTCTTCATCTTTAATCATATTTGTTATTGTTGTTATAATTATGAGTAGCTAATCCCCTCATCTAGGATGAAGGGGATCTAGGTTAATTAAAAGGAAAAATCAATTAGTTGCTATTGATATCATTAAAGTTGTTTGATTATTGTAATTCTTCTAGTTAATCAACTTGATGCCTGAGTTATTAATTAGTGTAGCGAATCGATCCTATCGCCGACCAGGTTAGAATTGATATAGGCTGCGATAATCAAATAGAGAGTATCTAATCATAGCGACTGCATGTTAGAATCGATCTAAAGGGCATAATGGAGTCGGCCGATCTTATGACCTTAAACAACTTGATAGTTTTAGTAATTGATTGATAATCCCCGACTGATTGACCTAGTGAACCTAATTCCTAGACTTTTAATAATATTGTTATTCATCCTTTAATTACATTGCAATTAGTTTGTTAGAATCAACTCAAAACAAAACCCCCCGAAATTGGTTACTTCTAGACAGCTTAAATACTCTTAGACTTAGCTTTTACCGCCTCCCTGTGGATTCGATACCTGTCTTATCACTAGCTATTCTTGTTAGTCCTGAGATAGTTTCACTTTGATTTGGCAATACGACTTTAGCCACATCAGTGTACTTATCTCACGTGTCGATTTGTGACTTTAGATGTCGGGTGTAACATCCCGCTTATCCGAGAGACTTAAGCTGGACATCTCAAATAAATGACGGTGTTACCATCATTTTCCATATTGTAGCTTTTTAAGCTAATGAGTCGCGCTTTTGACGGGTTTTGCATGCATGGGGATGTCTTGACATAGTGGGTGAGGGATGGATTTTTAGACAAAGTAGATTTGATTTTGACATGGGTAAGCTACATAATTGGTAAGGTAGAGCCTCCAAAAAGGCTGGTGCATCTTTACTCGATCTCATCTAGGTGTGTGTAGTTTCTCCTCTTGGTGTGCGTTACATCTATACGCACAAGTATGGTTTTTTGTTCCATTTTGTATGAGTTTAGCTATCATGATTGCTTTTAGAAGCCATTCACTTGTTTGCTTACAAATATTGCCCAAAAATTACCCTCTTTCCTAGCCACATATAACATTGCCTACCTTTGTTGAGCTAGTGATTTAGTACTTGTGTTGGGGTGCTCTCTTATTTGGGATATGGCTATTTGTCACTATTGTGAGCTATTTTTGTTACGGGATTGCTGATTCCCGTAATTTGGTGAATGGTGGTGAAGAGAAAGAGGGAAAAAAAGAGTTGAAAAAAAATGAAATAAAAGAAAGGGAAAGAAAGAAGCATGAGAAAAATGATAAACAAAGAAGAAAAAGAAATATGAGTTGCTTCCATGTTTGAAATGTATTGTTTTGGGAAGTAGTCTCTTGTGCTACAATAAAAAAATGAGTCATTATGCTGCTTTTGACTCTAGTTCTTGCTCTTGGGAAAGGTTAAGGTTCGGAATAAGCATTCTTGTACTTTTTGGTTATTTACTAGCTTGACATTATCTCCACATGACCAAAAACATTTGTCCACCTTCTTACTTATTTCTCCTAGCCTTCTTCTTTGTTATTGGCTTCTTTTCTTGTGCATATTTGATAATGATTAGCATTATCTTGTTGATTTGGAATGTCTACCATACTAGATTGCAGGCGCATTCTCTTGAGTCGTAGATAGCAAAGTGTCACATTCACATATATTTGCCTTGTTCATATTATGAGTGTGAGTGTTTTCCCATGAGGAGTCCGATGTCAATAAAGATCATGCAAGAGTCAAAATGTCCATGTAAAGTTCTTTGTGCTACACCGTCATGTAAATCTCATCTATGTTGTTGCATTTTTCCTATGCCCATATTGTTTCGGGATTTGATTCATTACACTTTAAAGTTACTTGACGGGAATTGCATTTGGATGAGATGGTTGTTGCTCGTACCCTTGTTCTTGTCATACATCATAATGTGTGCTTGCTTGAGGACAAGTAAAGTTTTACCTTGGGGGGGGGGGGGGAGGTTGATAAGTCCATTTTATATATAGTTTATGTTGGAGTAAGTGTCCTCAACAATAGTGCGATCACATGATTAAACATCATTATTAAATCTCATAATAAGAATACGTAAGGGATGATTCATTATATAGTCAATTGATCAACATTAATCGGTAATGATTGGCTAACTAGAGTTTGACATTACTGTCGTTTGACGGTGGTGATCTGTTGATCCCTTAAGGTCACACATATAGGACAATTTCCTTAATAGATAAGTTGATTAATTGTATGGCGATACGAGTTAATTAATTCCTTAAAAACTAAAAAATTTATATTTGTGAGTGAAAATTTGTATCTTATTGTAATTCGATTAAATAAGATTAATTTTAGTAATTAATATATTATATTACTAAAATTAATTATTGTTTATGAAACAATTGAAATATGAATGAATGGTTAATTATAATTACAAAATATTTTGAATTATATTAACATGTCCCATTTTATACCATGTAATTGGGAATTACTATACAATTTGTTATATGTAATTTAATTAATATATATAATGATATTTATTTGATAAATATGCATTAAATTAATTAATAACATGTTACATGCTACATGTAACATATTGTGTGACAAATGATAAATTGACAAAATAAAATGGAAGTCCATTTTATGAGTGGACCGAAATATAGAGGGATTTATAGGTTAGTGGGTGTTTTATTTAATTGTTAAATAAAACACAATGATGACCTATTTTGTAAGTAGTCTTACACCTATTTTCTTGTGAAGAACAAAAGGAAAAGTAAAGGTCATGCATTGGCCTTCTCTTGGCCTCCAAAAACCGGCTCCCCCTTTTGTACATAGAGAAATTGTTCTCTATTCATTCATTCATGCAATCTATCATTCTTATTCATCTTCTCACTACATCTCTCTAAAATAGTTTTAGAATCTCTAAAATTATTCATCAAATTCTAATATTAATACAACATTATTACTAGTGTAGTAATACATATATATTATTAGAATTATTAAGGACTACTAATATATTAATCTAGTTAATTGGTGTATTAGTTTTAAGGGAAAGTCTTGGGTGCAATTTTTAAGGAGTATCTCTATACTTGAGGTTGGAGGATCATCCTATTATTCATGGCTCAAGAACAAGTGAAGGTAAGAGACCTTACTTGTGCCCATTTCATGCTTTTCTCAATGTAAGGAAACCGTTTTTCTTATTCTTTTGTTATGCATGCAACTAGATCCATTAATGAGTAATTTATAAAATGAATTAGATGAGTCTAATAATGGGTATATGAACCCAAAAATTGGCATCAAGAGTTTTGGTGTTGCATGCGTAATCAGTTTGGTTTTTCCGAGTTAGATGTAACTTAATTAAAACTAGAATATTTTGTGATTTATAAGGATAAAAGCCACGAAATTTTTTGCATGTTATACATTCTGGTTCTAAAATATTTTTAGGTCATATTGATGATTTATGGATGATTATTGCTTATTTTAATGATTTTTAGTGAAATAATTACATTTTATTGATTAAAATGAACTTTAAATTACTAAAAACAGTTAAACTTCACTACTGACCGTGATTTTTTAGTATGAGCTTACATGAATATTTTATGTATTTTATGTAAAATTTCGTATTAATGTGATTAATATTGCATGATTTATGATTTTTATGTGATAAAAATGCTAAAAATGGAGGTTAAATGATTAAAATAGTTAAACATCGAAATAGGCCATGAAATTTTAATATGATGTCACATGCATATTTTACAGATTATATGTAAAATTTTAGATAAATGTTATTTATTATGCATGATTTATAATTTTAATGGTTAAAATGATATAAATAGTGACTATTTTTAGCTAAAATAGCTAAAGTAAATTTTGTGGCATTAAGTTTTTCCCTAGTGTTGTAGATGTGATATGAACATCAGATCTAAAGTTGCATGATTAATTTTGATTGATTTAGTATGTTTATTTATTTTTATGTTATAAAATCGATAAAAGGGCAACTTCATTAGTCATAAAAATAAATTCGAAATCCTTGGTTTAAATTTTGCCTTTTCCAAGTTCTGAAATTTTTTAAGAATGTTCAAAATTTTGATTTTGATTTTTTCATAATTTTTATGTTTAATTTGGATTAAATGGTAAAAGTTATAATTTACATGATTTATTAATGAAATAAATTATAATTATTTGTGGGCAAATTTTATTGAGTTTTTGGAATCTTGGTAATATTCCAGTATTTACAAAATTTTGATTTCGAATTTTTCCAAATTTTTATGATTTATTGGGAATTATTTTATAATATGTTATGGTTAAAAGAAGTTGCAATAATACAAAACCAAGTTGAATTATTGTCAAAAATTGAGTAAAGACTAATTTTTGAGTCCTAAGAGAGTAAGGATAATTAACTTGGGTTTAAATTTGATTTAAGTATTGATTTGTGATTTTAATAAGTTTTTTTTTTGGTGTAATGTGAGTATATTATATATCAAAAACCAAAGTAATAGATACAAGAGGTGCAGGGATCGAATCCCAGTACAAACAAATCAACTCACTCCCATAGATTGCAACCAAACACAAGCTGTTTGGTCAGCTACTGCCCTACATTTCAGCTTTACTCTCCTCCTAACATCCTCCTCTATGTGTGCTGCTACCACCTCAGGCCTCATCAGACAATCATTTACTCTAGCATTATTTCTTTGATGCCATATAGAATACGTAAATGCATTGAACATAGCAACCTTCACCTTCCACTGAATGTTATTCCTCTGAGCTGCAATCAAATCATTCACCGTGGGGAAACAACCACCATACCATTGTACTAAACAGGACTGAACTTTGACAGAATACACACAAGAAGTAAACATATGCTCCACTGTTTCAGTCTGCAACTGACAGAGCAGACATAAATCATCTGCACAGCATCCAAACCTTGCTAGTTTACTCTTCACATTCATGCCCTCTTGCATTCTAAGCCATGTAGTCATAGAATGTTTGGGAACATTCCAATTACTCCACACAATTGCAGGCCAGTCAAGTTGAATATGATCAGGGGAGAGCCATTCATATCCACTCTTGATAGAGTACCCTTTAGGACTCACAGTCCAGCTGCCATCAGTATAACCAGTTTTGATTTTTTCTTTTACTTTGCAAATATTCTTCCAAACCCAGGTAGCATCAGTAGGGGGAGCATAGCAATGCCAGTCATGATCCTTGATATACACATCATTAATCCATTTGATCCATAGTCTATCTGCTTTACAATAAATCCAGTCAACCAGTTTGCCCACAGTGGCTATATTCCATATATCAGCTCTTCTAATCCCCAATCCACCTTCCTTTTTAGGCAAAGTAACCTTATCCCAGGCTACTAGTGGAACTCTATGGTAGTCAAGGGAGCCATCCCATAAATAGTTCTTACAGATAGCCATTATATTGTTTATAATGCTCTTGGGAATAATGAACATTTGGGCCCAATAATTCTGAAGAGTATTAAGAACTGCATTGATAAGAGTCACCCTGCCAGCATAGGAAAGTTTTTTAGCTCCTAATCCTCGTATCCTAGCTACCATTTTTTCAGTGAGTGCACTACATTCAGTCTTAGTAAGTCTTCCTGCCTTTATAGGCACTCCCAAGTACCTGAAGGGCATTGTGCCTTCCCTGAAACCAGTCACCAGTTTTATACCTTCCTTAATATCTTCATCAACTCCATTAAATAATATCTCAGACTTAACATTATTCATAGTCAGTCCTGAGGCCTTAGAGAATGAGGAGAAAGCTCTCATGAGCAGCCAGATAGACTGAGGTTTGCCCTTACAAAAAAAGCAATAAATCATCTGCAAACATGAGATGAGTAAGCTCCAAGTTCTTGCATAAGGGGTGATTCTGAAATGGCCACCTGTCAGTGGCAAATCTGATTAGTCTGGTTAGATACTCCATACAGATAGTGAATAATAGTGGAGATATAGGATCTCCCTGCCTCAGACTCCTTTGTCCTTTAAAATACCCAAAATTACTCCCATTTAGTGACAAAGTGAAAGAGGTAGACCTTACACATTGCATCACCAACTGAGTAAAATGAGCTGGAAACTTAAGCCCATGTAGCATTTGCTCCACAAAATCCCACTCAATTGTATCATAAGCTTTTTGCAAATCTATCTTGAACAAGCATCTTGGAGTCACTGCTTTCCTTGCATACAGGTGGACAATATCTTGGCAGATGAGTACATTCTCAATGATAGATCTGCCTTTAATAAAAGCTCCTTGGTTCTCATGGATGATATCAGGCAAAACCAGGGCTAATCTGTTACACAACAGTTTGGAAATCACCTTATAAACCATATTACAACAAGCTATGGGTCTAAAATGGCTCACAGTAGTTGGTCTATCACATTTAGGAATGAGGGTGATATTAGTAGCATTAATCTGACTGAGCATTCTTCCAGAAACAAAGAACTCCATTATGGCACTACAAATATCATCCCCAACAATGTCCCAGGAATCTCTGAAGAAGCCACTAGTATACCCATCAGGCCCTAGAGCTTTATCTATAGGAATAGCAAACACCACCCCTTTTATTTCTTCTTTAGTAACGGGAGCTAATAAAGAAGTTGTGTGAATCTCATTGCAGTAAGGACCTGTTTGCAGTACAGCACTTCTCACCTGATCTGTCCCCTTCTGACTTCCCAGCAGGCCCTGATAGAAATTCAGGAAAGCTCTCTGATTACTGACTGTATCAGTACAGAGATTACCTCTCTGATCCTCAATTTGCACAATCTTGTTCCTCAGGCAGCGTGACTTAATGGCAGAATGAAAATAAGCTGTGTTGCTGTCACCTTCATTGAGCCACTGAGTCTTTGCTTTCTGCTGCAGGAAGCTATCCCTTGCTTTAGACCAATATTACATCTCATCCAAAGCCTGCAATTCAAGAGCTATGGGGTCAGTTCTATCATAATTATCCTCAAGTTGCAGCTGAATATTCTCCAGATTGAGTATAGCTTGACTGGCTCTGAGTTCAACATCAGAAAAACAAGCTCTATTAAGTCTCCTGAGATCTCCTTTGAGAGCTTTCAATTTCTTCACCACTTCAAACATTTTAGTACCTCTGATTTGTTGACTCGAAGTGTTCTGGACAGTCTCAAGGAAACCAGGTGCACTACCCCACATATTAAAATACTTGAAGCTAGTATTTCTTCTACCATCCAGTCTAACATTCCTGACAATACAAGGAGTATGATCCATAATCCCCTCAGGGTGGAAATGAGCATTCATATCAGGAAATTCATCTAACCATTCTTGATTGATCAAAAATCTATCAAGCCTGTTATACTTTCTGTGATCAGGATCCTGCTTATTTGTCCAGGTGAAATAGGCTCCTGTAGCATGAATATCAGTCATACCACAATCAGCCAGGCATTCAACAAAAGCTTCCATGTCCTCCTGTTTAGTAGCAGCACCCAGTCTCTCATCAGGTGATATAACCGTGTTGAAGTCACTAGCAATTGCCCATGGAGTACATGGATTTTCAAAGGTCCTTAACTTATCCCACAAATCCAATATCTCAGAGCCCTCATTAAAAGCATAATCAAAAGTAAGGAAGAAACTTTTCTGAGTAGCTTTCACAATAACTTTGGAGTGAATAAATTGTCATATTGAATAATATGAACCTCAAAAATGTTTGGCCTCCATAATAACCATACCCTTCCTCCTTTATGCAAGCTACAATTGGTTGTGACACTCCACCCCTCAAGCATATTATGAGCTATATTACCTACATTGACACCATTTATTTTTGTTTCTAACAAGCCAAATAAACAAGCTTCATTATTCTGAATAAAACTTCTAACTATTTTTTGCTTATTCACACTATTCATACCCCGAACATTCCAAAACCTTATATTATTCATTATGAGAAGAATTAATTGTAGGGTCACCAATATCCTCTACTTGAATCTCCACATCATCTAATTCCTCTTCAGTAACATCTGTAACCTTAACCACCTGAATATCATTAGCAGAATCAGGAGGACCAGAATCTGATGTTCCTGCAGCTGCATCTGGTATGGTAGTTGATAAAGGAGGCCCTGCAGTAGCTGCTGATTCAGTTGTGGACTCAATCACACGAGGAACTACCACATCAAGGCATGGAACACTTTATCGGTAGTTGATTAAAGGAGGCAGTGTCGCCAAACTTTCTTACCAACCGGCCCGACCGAACTCGCCTGGCGATCCTTTATACAATTCTTACTTTCATGCCCTAGACCCTTACATTTCTCACACAAGATTGGTTTCCACTCATATTCAACCTTTAGCTGAACAATTAGCCCATTCTCATCTCTAAACTTAACTGCAGATGGGAAAACTTGCCCTACCTTCAACTCAATCATAGTCCGAGCAAATCCTAGCCTAGTTTTCTCCACAGTTGCAGCATCAAACTTTACATATGGGCCAACCAGTCCAGCAATGGCAGGTAAACATGACCCCCAAAATTTAAGAGGCAAGCCATGTATACGAATCCATGCTGGGACTACTTTCACTTCTTCCTTTAAAAGATCAATATCCTCCTGCCATGGTTTCACTATCAAAGGTTTGTTATCAAACATATGATAACCAACATTCAGCACTTCCTCTTTATCCTTCATCTCCTTAAATCTTACCAAGAATATACCATTAGGTAAAAAGGAAATCTTGTCAATACCATGATGACCCCATATTCTATGCACATATCCCTGCACCACCTCCCACGGTGGATTTGCTCCTAACACAAAACAATAAACAATTTCCACTTTCTTCATGCATCTTCATTTGGGAATTGACAAATTATCCATTTATTCTCATCACTACTATCAACTGTCTTAACTTGGTTTACCATTCTTTTTACCTCTCTTGGTCACCCATTGTATGCTTGCATCAGGATTCTCCTCATCCTCAAAGGATAATCCAGGGACAATATTAACTTCATGCATAGATTTTGTTCGTAACACATCTTCCTCATCTGGTCCCTTCTTCTTCTCACATCCTACCTTTCCATCACTTCCTTTTACTACATCATTATTACTAGTACTATTCTTATGCTTTTTTGGTGATTTTGATGATGAAGAACGAGCCATAATCGATTTTAATAAGTTATTATGACGCATTTCCATAAAACCGGATTGTATACGATATAAGGTTTAAATAGGGCGATTTGACACATTAATTTGGCATTTTAGATCATATAATAATGCTGCATTTTTCATTGGTGAATGTCATATTTTATTTATATAATTTTGAATTATGAAATTTTTATCTTAGTATGGCCTTAGTTTTTAATCGATATTACCCGTAATGTAAGGGGATATTGATTCGGTTGTAATTTAATGTGATCTTGTATCACTTTTATTTTTACTAGTTTTTCATATTACAAATGTATAATAGGAATAGCTATGTATTTTATTATTATTTGTAATCCCGGAGTTCCTTCAAGACGGTGTCATTCGGAAAGACGTTCCGACAAAGACGGTATTCTTGGGAAGCGTGCCACTTGAAGTTCAAGGGACCAAAGGAGTTGGTTTCCGAATTTGTAAGTAGAATATTAGATTTTCTATTTTAGAAAGGCCATACTAGGAAATTTATTTACTGCTTTGCATTTATTCTTTATATGTTACATGCATTGCCAAATTACCATAAACAACACATTATCAATCTTCAATTATAATTATCCAATAATTTAGTTCACTTAAATTTGATAGATAATAAATTGACTCAACCTCACACATTTTAAAAGATTGAGACTTAGCCTTATAGTAGGAACCCATTCTCAATTGCATAAGGGGTACAATTTTTCGGGGTGTTTGTTATAATAAAATGTTATTACACTTTGAAATTTGGTTGATATGAAAGTATTAGAGGGACCCCAAAGTTCAAGATCAACTTAACGTAAATTCATCGACTTCTAATTGTAAAACCTCTTTAACTCCTTCAGGGCCTTAAATCTCACATCCAAGATTTAATATAATTTTGGGTGTCCAATCATTTATATAATTGGGTGGAGATTATTATATAAATGCTAAAACATGCTAAAATGTTTTAGATATAATGATGAATGTTTAATTTTCCACTGATTGTTTTTAATGTTGTTCTATTTCACCTCCATATATCATTCGATATGCACAAACCACTATTGCTAACAACAAGGAATCTCTTTCTAAAACTGAACCGTATCATAGGTTGTGGACTAGTTCCATAGAACTCCATAGGAGTTGTCCTATGTCATGCATATAAGATTAGCATCTTAAAATTCAAAACAAGAAATATGACTAGGGGTAATGATTAGTCAAAATATGTTTTGATTATATCTTCTATGCATCCATGGTTCAAAAGTCTTATTGCTCAACCTTAACACTTGTCATCAAGTACTTAAGTTGTTAAGAACATGACATTGTTAAATTGGTAAATTAATTTGTTAGAAATTTTGATTAACCAAATACAAATCATCTTTGTGAAGGATTAACTAGGAATTTATATGAAGATATGTCTTCATCAAGTAGAAATTCTTAAAGTCATTATTCTATATTAATTGTTAAGGATAGAACTAGGCTCACTAAAATTAAGTAAAGAACCTTCTCCAACATATTCCTTCCTGAATATCTATGACATTGGCATTGCATTCTTGCCAAATACCACATCATGAGTATTTGATACAAATTTATTGATTTCATCATATTTGGCATTATCGTGTGACGACTAACAAAAATAAGTTTAGAAATTTGCATGAATGGAACTAGGGTAGTTGTCATTTTATCCATGAACATATGAATGTTGTAGTGTACTCATTTTAGTTTTGTATTTAGAAATGTACCTCAAGAATTGTTATGATGTACACTAACTCTAAATAAGAATATAATTCAAGTTTTTGTATAAAACGAAAAGGGTTTCTCTATTATACAATTAAAACAACCGTTGTGCCCTTACATACCACAATTAAGTTTATGGTGAGACCATACAAATCAAGGTAATTATATTCAAACTAGGAATAAAATGTCATATATACTTGACTCAAGTTGGTGACCTCAATCATTTCTCAATTCTCGATTGAAAATCACATTTAGAAACTAGTTTTGACTAGTCTCCCAAACCATTTGATTGGGAATCTTGTATTCAAAGCAAGTTAATTCATGACTTTTCTGGAAAAAGGATTATGAATAGAGCAAAATATTCGCCTTATTTACACTTTGAAGTGTATGGTCGAATACAATTTCAATCAGAAAAGATTATTACTTCATCTCTTTTACCAACGAATTAGGTAGATACTTGATATCCACTTAATGAGGTAAGAAGAGAAATTCTTTGAATAAGTTCAACGAATGTTGAAAAAGTATCGAAATCTACAGATTATAAAACCAAAGTATTAGTACTTTGTTAAAATGGGGATCAGAACAATAAAGTAAAGACTTTTATTTGCACCAAAAAGAGTGTGATATCGTATCGCAAGTTCACTTTCATTATGATATGATTGAATCTTTACTTACAGTTGGAGGTAGTTTCTGTTATAAAATTTGTCTGGCGTTTAAATTTCCACTAAAATAAAACATGATTAAAGCAATCATCCACTTTTCATATGAGATATGGTTAGGCATGATACCTAAATTGTAGCTTGTTTTGATAGTAAACATGTGCTCTCTCTTCCTAAATGATCACGAGAACAAAGGGTTTGTGGCTCGTAATGCTGTCTGTTAAAGAAATGAGGAGTATTTCTTAAAGGCGGAGTGGGAGAAATATTCAAGAGCCACAAACTGAGAATAAGACCTAGGAAGATGTTCCTTCTTGGTCAAAATCAGTAATTATTTCTTCGAAATCTAAAGTGGACAGGAGTCATGGTATTTTTGAAAGTAACAAACCTGTAACTTATTAAGATGCTTTATCTAGTTTCGACTCTGCAAAAGTCCGCAATGAGCATAAACATGAAAATGTTTATTTAGCTTGGTTGGTTGGTGGTAAAGGGTTTTGCACGCAACAACAACGCTTCATTAAAATTCGAATTTTATAGTTGGATTTAAAAATCATCTTGTATGAGTTTTTTAAAATCGCAACTATCCTAAGGTAGGATGAAGTCTTAAGTATAAGTAAAGGAGTTGAATCGTATGTTTTGATCATGTGATAAACGTTTCTCGAATTGTCGAGTAGTTCTGTTTATACATGGAGTTTAGTGGGAATTATATGGTGTTACTAGTCTTATATGTAAGGGACATATTGATAATTGTGAATGATAGAAGACTTAGGAGAAGATAAATACATCTCTAAGGTATCCAGACCTATAAAGATAGTTCTAAGAGGATATTATCGCTAAATGAATATTCTTATATTGATAAGAGTCTAAACATGTTTAAAAGTATTGAACATGTAGAAATTGAATCCACATGCTTCCGCTGCGGGATTAGTTATTTACGCTAAGATGTATCACCATTCTTAAACTTCGTATACTTGGAGTATGACGAGAAGTTATAAATCGAATCTTTGAGAGAAGTTTGTATATAGCCACATAGTTCATTAGTTAGTACTCATGAAGCACTAAAGAGATGAAGCTAAAGTGATTAAATGATATGGATTTATGTGCAAGGTGTTACACGATAACCATATTCTTATCACACAAAGATGGTTAGAGAACCATCTTGACTATATTATTTAAGGAGGATATCTTCTAGAAACATCCTAGACAGTTGAACAATGAGATATACACAATGGAAATTGAGTACACTTGCAATAATGACATATGCAAAAAGGAAGGGATGATATTAGGATTCGGTTTTATGAATTGGAAGAACTATGGTAGTTTGTTCCTATAACCGAAGTTCCTATCCCTACCCACTGTGAGGACAGTGGGAGTTATTCAAAGGCAAGAGAGCCTATATCTAGATTGAATTTAGACATGTACTCAAAAGGTTTTTATAATAAAGATTATACATCACAATGGGAAATGGTATATAGTAAGGTTAGGGAAAGTGCAATGTATTGTTAAAACTTGCTAACCAAGGCTTTTTCATAGGCTAAGCATGATAAGTCATGCCATTTCAATTGAGTTGAGATGTATAGTTATATACAATATTAAGTATGGATTATAGATTATGTAGTAATTGATATGGTATCAATTTTACGTATGTCATAATACATTCATCGTCTGAGTTTTATTAAAAACTCTTTTATTACTTTGTTATATCCAAATAGGTTGTAAGGACAACGTTGAACCTTATTAAAGCGAACTGGATTAACATAGTCTTGGCCCCTAGTTGCTTATATGAGGTGACTTCTCGAAGTGACTAGAGTGTGATGCGATGGATGGCAAGTTCAAGTGCCATAGAGTCATAAGAGATGACTAGTCGATCACATAGGCAGACTATATGGGACACTCTGTCGGGCAGTGACCGCTTATAGAGTTCTGGTAATTTTTATAAAGCCTGGTCATGGGGAGAGCTACTATAGTATTCTTTTGAGTCGATTCTTTGACTAAAGACTGTTCGCCCAAGTTGGCACAGTTTCTGATTGGCTTTGATTTATGCTCTACGACTATCTTAACTGAAGTCAAATGGGTATCTTTTGGGTCATGATGAACTGTGGCTATACGAAGGGAATAGTGCGATAAGAATTGTCCACCCCCTTGTCAGGGTTATCTAAAATCTCAGGGCCACTCAAGAAGTAGTGAACTGAAAATGCATGGCCACGCTCGGAAGGTATCTACGGTAGATAATTCCGGTCAGACAGTTACTCTCTAGATCGAGGAAACCACTCAAGATATGATCAAATGCAAGTACAACCTGCAAGATACCTTGCATTGAGTGGGAGATTGTAATAGGACAAGAGAATTGGTGACAACCACTTGTCTCGGACAAGTGGGAGATTGTTGGAATAAGTGTCTTCAACAATAGTACGATCACATGATTAAACATCATAATTAAATCTCATAATAAGAATACGTAAGGGATGATTCATTATATAGTCAACTAATCAACATTAATCGGTAATGATTGACCAACTAGACTTTGACATTACTCTCGTTTGACGGTGGTGATCAGTTGATCCCTTAAGGTCACACCTATAGGATAATTCCCTATAGATAAGTTGATTAATTGTATGGCGATACAAGTTAATTAATTCCTTAAAAACTGAACAATTTATATTTGTGAGTGAGAATTTGTATCTTATTGTAACTCGATTAAATAAGATTCATTTTAGTAATTAATATGTTATATTACTAAAATTGATTATTGTTTATAATTCAATTGAGATATGAATGAATGGTTAATTATAATTACAAAATGTTGTGAATTATATTAACATATCCCATTTTATACCATGTAATTGTGAATTACTATACAATTTGTTATATGTAATTTAATTAATATACATAATGATATTTATTTGATAAATATGCATTAAATTAATTAATAACATGTTACATGCTACATGTGACATATTGTGTGACAAATGACAAATTGACAAAATAAAATGGAAGTCCATTTTATGAGTGGACCGAAAAATAGAGGGATTTATAGGTTAGTGGGTGTTTTATTTAATTGTTAAATAAAACACAATGATGATCTATTTTGTAAGTAGTCTTACACCTATTTTCTTGTGAAGAATAAAATTAAAAGTAAAGGCCATGCATTGGCCTTCTCTTGGCCTCCAAAAACCGGCTCCCCCTTTTGTACATAGAGAAATTGTTCTCTATTCATTCATTCATGCAATCTATCATTCTTATTCATCTTCTCACTACATCTCTCTAAAATAGTTTTAGAATCTCTAAAATTGTTCATCAAATTCTAATATTAAAACAACATTATTACTAGTGTAGTAATACATATATATTATTAGAATTATTAAGGACTACTAATATATTAATCTAGTTAATTAGTGTATTAGTTTTAAAGGAAAGTATTGGGTGTAATTTTTAAGGCGTATCTCTATACTTGAGGTTAGAGGATCATCCTATTATTCATAGCTCAAGAACAAGTGAAGGTAGGAGACCTTACTTGTGCCCATTTCGTGCCTTTCTCAATGTAAGGAAACCGTTTTTCTTATTCTTTTGTTATGCATGTAACTAGATCCAAGAGATAAATTAATGAGTAATTTATAAAATGAATTAGATGAGTCTAATAATGGGTATATGAACCCAATAGTTTAACCCCCTATTTTAGCTCGGTTTATTTGATTATTGCACTTCTATTAGTGTATTTGTGAGATAATTCCATGTTCTAGGCGTTTTTGCTCGTATTCATTACATTTTGTAGGAAATAAAGCACTCGGTAGTTTTTCTCCGTCAAATTAGCATTCACCCAAGTTCACGAGGCTAACAAGAGCAAGTCTTGACCATGCAAAGGTGTTTCGGGAAGCATATGGGCGTTTTGGGAAGAAATTGGAAACCCGAGCATGAATATATCCAAATGGGTCGATGGACAAAGATAACAAAGATAAATAAAATGAAGCCCATAAGTAAGTTGAGAGCAAAGAGCTTAGAATGCCATTTTGGATTCCATTTGAAGCATTCAACCGGAGGAATTATGAAGCATTAACACGCAACATTGGATTCCTCAAACAATTAAAGATGGAATTAAGAGAAAGAGCCTAAAATGCCACGACCCCGATCGGGGTGTGGTGTGTTTCATCTTTCACTTCTATATAAAGGGTGTTGATCCGGGACCTCAAACATACTTCTTACACCTCTTTCCACACACTTTTAAATATGTTTTAGCCTTAGTTTTTAGAATAGAATGTAGGTTAGATTTCCTTATTGTTATTTACATTTCCTTTAGCATTTCAAAGTTGTATTACAATTTCCATTCAAGCATTTGTTCTTCAATTCCAAGTTTCATTTCCTTTGTTGAGGTAATTCTATTTCTTGTATTGTTTTGTTATTTCATTTGTCATATCCATTATTAGTTAGTTATCATGTTTACTTTATCATTTGTCATTAGTTTAGTTTACATTATGCAAGAGTAGTTTACTTTGTCTACGGAATTAGGGAAGCCATGCATAAAAAGTTTTTGCAATTGTTAAATTGGGATGTTATTATATCGATTAAAAGTTTATATCACATGTTTGCATTGTTTTGTTAGTCTTTGATTGTTGGCCACTATTTTAGATTAAATTTTTTAATTCACTTTTATAAGTCGAGAGGCACGAAATTAAATTAGACTAAACATGTTTTAGTAGACGACCTAGTCATAGTGAGAGCTCGTTAGGACCCGTTCTATGGTTGACAATAAGGCCGAGAGGTGGTTGTCTTTAAGCCTAAAAATTAACGATATTATCAACTCCTATATTTAACTTGAGCATTTACATAATTTGCATGTGTGACCCGACCTCCCTAGACTCTTCCTTTATTATTATTGTTTCATAAACCAACCAAACCAATCGATAACCGACCTTAATAAGATTCACCCCATAACAACTTGTATAGCAACTCCCGTCTCCTTGTGTTCGACCCATATTACTACATTCATTTGTGTCTAGGTTATTTATCTTTGATTAGGTTGCAACATTCTATCAATTCTACCTTGCCCTCCAAGCCACTTCACTATAATTATAGACCTTACCTTTAGGGTTTAAGAAGAGCGGATGGATTAAGTCAAATGACCCGTCTTCCTACTACCAAATTATAGGTAGGATGGAATAAGTCACAAAATGCGACCCCATCATCTCCCTACGAGATTAAGTCGATAAGACCCTCATAGCACTATCAAAACCCAAAATCCCTTAAAGATGGAATCAAGAGATCTACGAAAATTGTAACCCTCAATCTTTCGATAATAAAATATAAATCTTGTTTTCATATAATTTTGTCCTCTTTAATTATTATTGCAGGTAAAAATTTTTATGGTTTACAAATTTGCATGCCCAGTGAGACCATTTTTAGTTTTCATCTCCATTCTCAAGGTTCAAATTCAGTAGAAGAGGTTCGAGACCAAGTTGCAACCAACATCAAATCTCTACTAACTAGTCTCGAGGGGGCATTTGTAAACACCAAAATTTTATATTTTGGTATCTATTTATTTTATTGTATCTTAATTATTGGAGATAATTATCAATAAATATTGTGATAATATATTAGAAAATTAGGATATTCTAGAATATTCTACCTTGCCCTCCAAGCCACTTCACTATAGTTATAGACCTTGCCTTTAGGGTTTAAGGAGAGCATATGGATTAAGTCAAATGACCACGTCTTCCTACTACCAAATTGTAGGTAGGATGGAATAAGTCACAAAACGTGACCCCATCATCTCCCTACGAGATTAAGTCGATAAGACCCTCGTAGCACAATCAAAACCCTAAATTCCTTAGAGATGGAATCAAGAGATCTACGAAAATCGTAACCCTCAGTCTTTCGATAATAAAATAAAAATCTTGTTTCCATATTATTTTGTCCTCTTTAATTATTATTGCAGATATAAATCTTTATGGTTTACACCATAATTTAAATTATGTATAACCTTCACCCAAACCCCAATTATCATGGTATAAACAACCCAACAACAACAACACCACACCACGTCTGACCACCAACACCCACGGTGGTCAGACCACGGTCCTAACCTCTCACGGCTGCCATATGGTCACGGCCTAGGTATATATGGCCTAGGTTAGTCCAATTACGATGAAAAAGATGAATTAAGTTAAGTCTAGGTGATTTACGATGATTATACAACAACTAAATCCGTCTTAAGGCAATTATCATCAACAATTCAAAACCCCCAATTCTAAAAACCTAGGGCTTAGTCTTTAGCATAAAAGATGCAACCTTGCTAATAATATAAGAATAACAATAGATCTTACTCACTAATAATGAGAAGAATGAAATCTAGTAAAAATCCGTCTCAAACGCGCATCTTTCCTTCTCCCTAACTCTCGCGCTCCCTTTCTCTCTTTTCTCAAGTTTCTCTCTCGGATTTAGGTTTTGTGTTTAGTTGTAAAAGTGTTTATTATGTGAGAAATATGGTATTTATACCTTTTAGAATTAATTAGAATAGAATTAGGAAACTTGTATTTAAGATAAGAAAAACACATCACTTCGCCCGCACCCGCTCACTCGGGCACCTGGGCTCGTCCAACCCCATACACACAACACGCCGCCGCCCGGGCACGACACCCGCCCGCGCGGGCGCTGGGGCTCACCCAACCTCCAATTCCGTATTTTTTTTGTCTTACAATATTATCATAAAATAAATATAAACTTACTTATCTTATAAAATATAGAATGTTATAAAATGACTTAATATATAAAATGTACTTTAAAATGTCTTATAAAATATACTTAAAATATTGGGTATTACATCGGGTGTAGAATGCAAGAGAGAAAAGAGAATAATAAGTGGACACTCGCGTCAGAAATTATGTCGTGATTAGACCTCTATTTTATACTAATTTCTTAGCACTCATGTGCCTTTTAGGCACCGCTAGTGTTCCAGAGCACCTGGAAGAGGCGTGGGATATGCTGCTCCTCAATGGGGCTGCCACGCCCTATAAAGAGGCTAAGGTAGCCCACTCCATAATGGGATGTATTAGGTTTGCGGGGATTGGATGCATAATATCTTTAACCTAGATCTGCACAATAGTTCCAAGATTCATGACATATTATGACATATGTCAATATCTTAGGATATTTTGGACTTGATTTTGATGGGTTCAGGTTTCGGAGTCGGTTTTGGGCTTGGAGTAGGTTTTTCCCAAATTAGTGTTATTTTAATGCTAATGACGTGAAAACCATTTTTTATACTCCCTCCTATTTCATATGTTGTTCCCTTTTCAATAAAATAATACTCACATATATTAGAAAAAGTGGAACAACCTATGAAATAGGTGGTAATATTATTTTTTATTTTCGAACATCGTTTTAAACCGTCTCATGAATAACTAATCTGTACACGCTTACAAAACACATTGTAGTCGGCTCATGGTCAAATAACTTTTGGAAGATGCAAATATTAGGTATCTATAATAATTAATGGCGAAAGCAAAAGTTATGAAATTCTAGGGACGTAATAAGTAATTACAAGGGCGGGATATAATAATGCCCATAGAAAATCACTCCTTAAATAACCTTGTGTTAATCCCCCTATATGCTAAGGGGGCGTTTGGTTGGGGGTCTATAAGAAAGGAAAAGAGAAACAAAGTTATTGATTTTCTTTGCTGGTGTATGTTTGACACAAACAAAGGGAATGAATCATTACCCCTCAATCCATTTAATTCCTTACCCCCACACCTCCAAGGTATGAGATTTCATTACCCTTGTTACCCTTCAACCATCTTATTCACCTACCATCACACTGGCGACTACCACCACACCAACCACCACCAAAGCACCACCATGACGCCATCACCGCTACCACCACGACGCCACCACCACCACCGTCATGATGCCACCACCTAAACCACCTGCATACCAAAACAAACCACAACCCACCAATATTCTCCCCAAGTACCCCAATTCGCCGACAGCCCACTGTCCACCCCACTGCCCCAGACCACTGGAAAAGCAACAAGATCCTAGTATTTTTAGGGGTGGGTAAGAGGATTTCAAGGGCAGGGGAGGGTCTTTTTAGAGTGAAGTGTGACCGTTGTGGCATTGGGGTGGGGTGGGGCGACGACGGCAAGTGGGCGACAACGTCAGGTGGAGCGACGCGGTGGGGTCTCAGCAGTGGGGTGGGGAGATGGTGGATCCAGCCATTTTTAAGTAGATAAGTGGTTGTTTGTGTTGGTGTGTGTTAGTGGTAGGAGTGAGAGTAGTTTGACCATTAGTTCATTTTCTTGATGTAACCAAACAACTAGCTAAGTTTTCGCTAATCCCTTACCTTTCCCCTCTTACCCTTTTTTATTTCCTTTCCTTTTCCTTTTCTCTAACTAAATGTCCCCTAAGAGAATAAAAATTCTCGAAAGTTTTGCCTACAAAAGTAATCTCGCTAAATAATGAAACACGTCTTTCTTTTATTACTTTTTTTTCTTTTATATAATCATTTAGTCCTTATATAATCTTTTCTAAACTCTGAATTGTAATCATTTTAATTAAAATAAAACAAAGCTAATATAAATCTAAAATTATAAATTTCTAAATCTTTTATTATTGTTATTATTATATATTATAGAATGACTTAACATAAAATTACCCCATATAAAAAAACTATAAAAATATTATTAGTTTCATAAAAGATAATAATCCAATAAAATTATTTGATAAAATGTATAAATTAAAATCATTAATTTTGTGGTTAAAAAATATATAATACACATTTCATGGCTTCACTCAATTCTCTTGATTTGTTTTCAAGTTCATTTTTTTTCTCATCTCCCTTTAACTAAATGTACAAATCTTACTCTAAGTTTTCCCGCTCAACTCTTTTAGGAAGGAGCTGGGCTCTATAATTGTCAATTTGTCATTATTCTATAAAAGTCGGTTCTTACATCTGATTTATATGATCTTAATATTATATCATGTATTAGTCTACCTATGAAACATGATTGCAGTACAACAAATTGCTACTCCGTAATTAATAACATTTCGTATAGATAATTTTGTAATCATATATTTAGGCCCCGTTTGGTTGCCCACTCAATCCCACTCAATTTCATGGGAATTCTAGAATTCCATGAATTGTGATTTTTGGTAGTTGTTTGGTTATCCCATTTTTTGTAAAATGGGGGAGTTTCAAACTCCATAAGAGTTTCCAACTCCTACATGATGGGAGAATTCAACTACCTACCCTTCATGGTCATTGTAAACTCCTAGGAAACCATAACTCCAACAGGGCAACCAAACACGTTTATGCAATTCATGTGAATTTTATTGTAGAAATTAAAATCACGTGTTTCACAAATTAACACATGAATTTAATTCCTGCATGAACCAAGCGGGGCCTTAATCTAAATTTTATAAATATGGAAATTCATATATATTCTCCGCTAAATATTTTTCGTAATTTTAATTGACATTGTTTATGAAGATATTCATAGAGAGTTTTAGCTTCTACTACTACAAACTTACGAATAAATATATATTCTTTCACTTTAACTTAATATCTCATCCATAGTGTGTAAATATTTAAATTCGCTTTAAATTTATCATGTTTATTTGCTAACCTCCCTAACATCCCGATTTAAAAAACCGTGCAATAAGCATGGATTTACATTAATATTAATAAATTCCTTCAGCAACTCTCCTAGGGGGCGTTTGTTTCGCGCGTGGGTATGGGTTTGGAATCAGGAATCATACGCGGGTGGTATCGGGTTGGAACTTGATACCTCATACCTTGTGTTTGTTTTAATTTGGGTGGTATGGGGTATAAATCAATCAAAGCAGAAAAATCTTCAAAATACAATATTTGTAATAATAATTTGTAATATTATTAACTCATGTAGATAAAATTTAATCAAATAAAAATATTTTTTTTTTTTTTTACAATATGACATAATTATTCTTATAACTTTTTGTTATTTTTAACTTGATACCATGGGTATCAATCTCATACCCATCCCTCTCCTTGGGTATGAGAAACTCATACCTCATGGCCGTAGAGGTGGCAATCGGGTCACTCGGGTCGGTTACGGGTCGGGTCAAAGCGGGTCGGGTCATATCGGGTTCGGGTTGTGTCGGGTCAATTTGTTCTTCAGTTCGGTTTGGTTCGAGTCGGGTCGTTATCGGGTCGGGTCAGCAGTAAGCTTGGTTCGGTTCGGGTCGGGTTGAGTTATGTCGGGTCATTATATGGGTCGGGTCATGTCGGGTCATAGTATTTAATTGGGTCGAGATCGGTTCAGTTCGGGTTTTTGTGGGTCGGGTCATGTCGGGTCAAAGTATTTAATCGGGTTAAGTTTGGTTCATTTCGGGATTTTTGTGAGTTAGGTAAAAAAACTTTAATCGGGTCGAGTTCGACTTAATTCGGGTTGGTCGTTTGTCGCCGTGTCGGGTCAATTATTAAGTCGAGTCGACACGCCTGATTAGTTGTGAATCTGATCGGTATGACTTTTGATTTTGAGAGTTAGGTCGGTGTGTTAGTCTTTGTAAGACTTAAATTTATATAAATTGCTTATTTGACTTAAGGTGAACGATTTTGACAAATCATGTATAGTGATAATATAACGTCACTAGCCTAGTAGCATTTAAGAAAGGTTAAACTAAAATAAAACAATGAG
Organism: Silene latifolia; assembly: GCF_048544455.1. Classification (NCBI taxonomy): domain Eukaryota; kingdom Viridiplantae; phylum Streptophyta; class Magnoliopsida; order Caryophyllales; family Caryophyllaceae; genus Silene; species Silene latifolia. Next base: position 123,350 of record NW_027413173.1, on the reverse strand, counting down.
TGATTTATAGGATCGAGATTTTCGAGACTAGTCATGATTTAGCCAATCCTAGAGTATTAATATGATGAAATAAGTGAAGGAAATGTAGATCTTTAAACATAAACATACTCATATATGTTATAAATTAATTTGTCATAAAATTAAATATGGATTTTATGCATGCAAACAAATGATAAAATAGAGGAGAAATCATGTTCTTACATTGGTGATTTCGGTTTTATGGGCACAAAAGAAATCTTCTTTTTTTTTGTTCTTGTGCTTTCCTATGATGGAAGAACCAAGATCCAAGTGTAGGATCTCTCCTTAGGATTAATACCCAAAGCTTACCCTTAATTTAATTAATATTACATGAACTAGTATAATATTAATCTAGTAGAAAAATGACCCAAAAATATTACAACACACTTAATATTTTCGGTTTTATGGAGAGAAGAAGAGGAGAATTATTTTTCCTCTCTAGAATTAATTTTTGGATAAGTAAGTGAATGAATGAAATGATCTACAACATTTTGTATGTTATTAGGTTAATTAGATGAAAAACCATGATGGTTTTCTCTTCTCAAAAACCGGGTGGAAGGGGGCTTTTTAGGGGAGCCAATGCATGCAAGTGTTGTTCTTTACAATACATAATAGGCTTGCAAGGCTAAATAGTAGGTAATCATTGTGTTTACTAATAAATTCAACAACACAATATTAGTCTAAAACCCCTCCCTTATTTCGGCACAATTATAATATGGAGTCCATATTATTTTTGTCAATTTGTCAATATGTAACATGTCATATGTCACATAAATTTGTTATGTATTTTTAACATATTAAAAATCAACGTATTGATAAAAATACGTCATATACAAAAACGACTTAGTAATTTCATAATTACTTGTACCAAAATATTTTACCGATTATAAATCACAACAGTTTGTATTTATAATAATTCATTCAAATTCAATTGTTTCTATAAACAATAATTTCATCCGAGTAATTATACAATTTGATTACTCAGACCGTATCTCATTTAATCACATTTCAATTTGATACGTAAATTTTACTTCCAAAATCGTCCGTCAATTTTCAAGTAATTTAATTAACTCGTAACATTATACGATTAATTAAATAATCAATTAAGAGTGTTGCTCTATAGGTATGACCTAGAGGGTCAATCGATCACCATCGTCGCATCGACGATAATATCAAACTCTAGTCACCAATCATTACCGATATATGTTGACCGATTGACGATAACAAAATTACTTCCCAATTGTATTCTTTATAATGAGATTTAAACATGTGATCATCATGATCAACAGTCGTGATCGCACTATTGTCGGAGGACACATATTCCAACAATCTCCCACTTGTCCTCGACAATTGTGCGTCACCAATTCTCTTGTCCTATTACTATCTCCCACTCAATGCAAGGTGTCTTTCAGGTCGTACTTGCAGGTGATCATATCGAGAGTGGTTTCCTCGATCTGGAGAATAACTGATTGACCGGATTCATCTATCATAGATACATTCCGAGCGTGGCCACGCATTTCCAGTTCATTACTCCTCGAGTGGCCCTGAGATATTGTTATAACCCTGACTAGGGGTGGACAATTCCTATCGCACTCATTCCCTTCGACTAGCCACAACCATCATAACCCAAAATATGCCCATTTGACCCCATTTACGAAGGTCGTAGTAACACAAATCAAAGTTAATCTGAAATTGTGCCATCTTAGGCGAATAGTCTTTAGTCAAAAGAATCGACTCATTCGAATACTATAGTAGCTCTTACCACGACCAGGCTATATAAATTTGCCAGAACTCTATAAGCGGTCATTAGGCCCGACAAAATGTTCCTAACAGTCTGCCTATGTGATCGACTAGTCATCTCACATGACTCTATGGCACTTGAACTTGCCATCAATCGCATCCCACTCTAGTCACTTCGAGACGTCACCTCATACAAGTAACTATGGGCAAATACAATGTTAATCCATGTTCACTTTAACGGGGTTCAATTGTCTCCACAACCCGTTTGGATATAATAATGTACAAGGTGAGTTAATAATAACTCAAACGACAAATGTCGACATCACACTCGGGTAGTCAATATCATATTACAACCTTGTGATGTATATCGTTAGTGTAAACACTTATTGATTGCAATAGAAGTTTAACATCCCATGTGTCCATGTGTTCAAACTTCTTACACTTGCATTTTCCTTTACATTCATGTTCTCTCTCATAGCATGAACTTTACCAAGTACACATCAAGGTTCCCGACCTCGGTTTTGGTTCTTTATCTTGAAAGAACTTCCTTATCGATTATCACATAACGACCGAATTTGTGATGAATGATATAACTTGTACTGATCAAGTACCCCATCCACACACAATGCACTAGGTATATGTTTTGTAGAGTCTTGCAACAATTTGCCAAGACGATTGGCCTAGCACTTCTCACAAGTCCTAGCATAGTTAAGAAAGATTAGTATTGAGTAACTTCTTATTCAATTAAGTACCTTTCCAAAACTTCTTATTTCTCCTTCTAGCTTGAAAGGTTAAGGATTCTCATAAATCCTCACATGTGCTCGGATTTTTATTAATATGCGCAACCTCTTGACACATATAAGAGCATTCTGACAAACACCGAAATCGCTCATCGGATTCTACTCGAGAATTCATGACGTTTCTATTATGGCTTACCAACGATCATCATGCTCTGATGCATATGATTCATAATTGGACATGTGCATGATTATTCTAATGGCGGAAACATTAGTAGCTAATAATCATGAGACCAACCGTTCTTAGGTTCAATGAACTACCATGACTGCTAATGGTAATCCCATTTTCATTCATATGAATAACCTATGTGTATGTTGATACAATGAGTATATCTTAATACAAATCCAATATCTCTCAATGTAATTGGATTCATCATAGTCCATGTTCATCCAAAATTGAAAACTCAAATACTTCTTTGTGAAGAGGATATTAGCTCGTCATTCCTTAATGAGTAATGAGTTTTATACATTCAAGGATGATAGCTCCCACTAAATTCCATGTCTTCACATGATAATTTCTAAACTCCCACTTAATTCCAGGTGTTTCGAAATTTATTACTTAATCGAAATAGCTCCCACTAAATTCCATGATGTTTCGAAATTTATTACTTAATCGAAAACAAAATGTATGTTGCTTTGCAAAGTCATTTAGATGAAGCCTTATATGTTCCTATCATATCCTTTCAAAATTCCTATTTTGAAGAGGTCTTATCTAATCCTTATGGAAAGAGTATTCAATCTCTAACTTGATCATGTCATAATGATTCGGTGCAATGTCATTTGTTTAAATAAAATAATAATATTTAATACACATCCTTCAAAATACCCTTTTAGAAGGAGGTTTAACCAATTCATATCATAATGAGGTTAAGTAATGACTTTTGCATGGTTTAACTTTTAGCAATTGAGGATATCGGTATATCAAATCTTGTAACCTCTAGTCATAAATGTCGCTTACTACTAGGATGTTACTATAATTCATTTATGCTCTTAAGTAAATCTCGGTTGAAACTATTGGTCAAAAATTTCATAAACTTAGTCAAAAACTTGTTAAGACTTTTCATTAGTCTTTTTTCTTCCAAAACTTTCTTTTGGTCTCCTCGTGTAGTTATCTTGAGAATATACTCTTATGATTACTTCACTTGGTCTCTTTAGTCATATAGAACTAACTTGAGACCATAGATCTCATCTATTCGGCATACTATGTAAATAGATATACCTTCATTCAAATCATTCTCTCTTGCGTAGATCTTCATATACACAAGTACACAATTTTATCTTGCCTTGTGTGTTGTGTCCTCATTTTTCTCCCACTCTATCTTTAGAATAAATACACTATAGATTCAAAGATAGCATATGAGACACAAATTAATGATGTTGAAGTATAAGGAGAACTATCTCATAGATAGACTAATAGTTATTGATTTCATATGTGTACTTGGTGATTGACATTCCTTTAAGAGAGTTCATAGACTCAAAATCGCTTTATAAATGATCATACACAAGCCTTAAGCATGTGGACATATAATGAAACCCGTCATTATATTTGTCTATTAGATCACTTTAAGTGAATAATCTTATGTTTCAAAGTGCAAGCATTTAAAGATGAATTTTAGAACATAAAAGGATAAATGATAAAACGGGTGACTTGGGTTGCAAACCAAGTCACCATTATCCAAAATACAAACCATTATCCAAAACACCTTTCCATGTCGAACACGGAAACTTAAAGTTCTAAAATCCAAAACATAACTTAAAATAAGACAATGAAAAACAAAGCTCCATAAAAGCTATCCCTAGCTTCTCGATGGTTTCTTATGCTTGCTTTTCCTTTCCCTTGTCTTTGCTTGGTGGAGGCCCTATTTACAATAAAAAAGGGAGATTCATTATCACAACTTTGCATCATAATACCATAGTTGAATTAGAAACATAAAAGAAGGATAGTCATTTACCTACTGGAGTGATCTTTCCAGTCTTAATATCACCAAGGTATTTGGAACAATTTCTTTTCCAATGTCCCATACCATTACAATAATGGCATTTATCAAGAGGATCCTTCTTGATCTTTGAGGTGCTAGCTTCATTAGGCTTAGCTTTGGTGAATGTGGGAGCTTGCTTTTTACCCCTTCTTCCACTCTTCTTGAATTTCCCCTTACTCTTAGTGCTTATGTTAAGCACATCCTTTGGTGGGTTTACATTTAACCCCATGTCCCTCTCGGCTTGCACAAGTAACTTATGCAATTCTTCGAGAGACACATCCTTGTCTTGCATGTTAAAATTTACCCGGAATTGCACATATGCCTTGACTTTGGACAAGGAGTGTAGAATCCTATCTACGATGAGTTCTTTGGGGATTTCAACCTTTTGAATTTTCAAGGTCTCGACAAGCTCCAATAGTTTGAGCACATGAGGGCTAACCTTTTGGCCCTCTTTGAAGTCGAGATCAAAGAATGCCGCGCCGCCTCATATTGGACGATCCGCGGAGTTTGTGAAAACATGGTCACAAGTTTGGAGTAAATCTCATTAGCATTGCCCATTTTAAAGGCTCTCCTTTGGAGGTCCGCCTCCATCGCAAATATCAAGACATTTTTCATTGCGGCGGACTCCTTTTGGTAAGCCTCATATGCTTCCCTAGTGGCCGCGGTGGACCTAGTGGAGGGTTCGGGTGGAGAGGCCTCGGTAAGGTAACGAAGCTTGTCGTCACCTTCGGAGGCTAATTTGAGTTGGGCATCCCAATCGGAGAAATTTGACCCATTCTTTTCAAGTTTACATCGATCCATAAAGGATCGGAGCCATGACGAACTAGCGAGAGGTGTGGCGTTAGGAGTTAGTGTTGCCATTTGTTATGAGAAAATAAGTGGTCTACAAAACAAAATAGAAGGAGTAAAACAAATGTCGTTTTAATAATAATACTCGTAAAAATGTATGATTTAAACAAGTTTTATGCATTTTTCTAGTGACCTCTACCCAACTAGATAAATGATTCCAAGACCCAAATTCATATTAACTTGGGCACGGTGTGGCCGATGAAACCCTTATCAATATAACTCGGTGGATTAACGTTTAATCGATTCTACTTTTAGAACTCTTGGTCGATAATATTACAATTAACATATATCTTTAGCCCAAAACACATTCAACAAGGGGACGGTGTGGCCGATAAAACCCTTATCGAAAAACTTTTGTTGAGTTCAATCCAAATTTCGAATAAATGTGTCCATGATCCAAACCCATATTTAACTTGGGCACGGTGTGGCCGATGAAACCCTTATCAATATGAATTCGGTGGATAGACATTTATCACCCACTTCCCCTACGTAACAAGGTTTGTACCCCGGTGTGGCCGAGTGCACTCCCTCACGAAATAGGTTTTCATGGTTTCTACTCTTTGGTAAGGCTATGTCTCAATTAATTGTTTTAGCGAGAGGTCATGTCAAATTATTATCTATCACGTTTTAAGTGAACTAAAGCGGTGAACTACGATAATTATATTTGACACGGTCGACGAACTCGATAAGAAGATAATGCATGTTTTAGTTATGGCGATTTAGCGATGCATGCGACATAAAATAAAATGCAAGCATAAAAATAAACAAATCCTAGTATGGCCTTTCCTAAAATAGAAAAACTATTTAACTATTACATATTCGGAAACCAACTCCATTGGTCCCTTGAACTTCGGTTGTGGCACGCATCTCGAGGTAACACCGTCTTTATGTATCGACATCTTGAAGAAATCCGTCTTTGGGAACTCCGAGATAAATAAAATTACATAATAAATTACATAATTTCCTATTATACATTTGTAACTAAAATAAAATAAATCTATTAAATTACAAAACGGTGATACGAGATCACAATAAATTACAACCGAATCGATATTCCCATACATTTCGGAAATACCAATTAAAACTAAGGCCATACTAAGTAAAATTACATAATTCAAAATTACATAAATTAAAATTATGACAATCATAAAGAAAAATGCAGCATTATAATATGTATGAACATGCCCAATTTTATGCTAAATCGCCTTTAATTAGCCAATATCGTATATTACTCGGTTTTTACGGATTTGCGTGATTTCAACATTTTTATAATCACAAAAATACATAAACTCATATTTATGCATAAGTTAATTACCCTAACCTCTTAGGACTCAAAATTTAGTCTTCACTAATAATTTGACCATAATTAACCCATATTTTATAAAATTGTTCATAAATGGACCAAAAATTACAAAAATAAGCTATAAACTTCAAATAAATCACAAAATTTCAAATAAATTCAAAATTTGAAATTTAAACTCATGAACATTCTGGAAAAAAAAAAAAAACATGACACTCATAATGTTCAAAATCTTAGGTTAAAAAATTTCAAAATTTTTCCGGAAAAACAATGTTGCGGTTTATCGATTTTTAATAAAATAATCATAAAAACATGGAAAAATTATATTCATTAACTTTTCAATTTTAGATCTGAAAAAGATAATAAAAGGCAACATTAGACGTTTTTCCTAAGTCATAGATTATGTTTTATTAATTTTTCACTAATAATGTCACTATTTATGCTATTTTTCTTCAAAAATCCATAAATCATGCAAAAAGACTTCTTTATAGCCAATTATTTAACACACATCTTGTAAAATTTCATATGACAACATATTAATTTTCTATGACCAGATTCGAAATTTAACTCATATTAACCTATTTTTCACCTAAATCCGAATTTAATAATGAAAAATCCATTTTTCGAGCATAACAAGTCCAAAAATTATGAAAATTTACAGGTTATCTCAAAATAATATATGTGACAACATATCCAAAAATCACTGGAAAATTCGAAGCATAGCTAATTTTAGACCAAAAATGACATTTTTACTCATAAAATCATATTTAAATGCCATTATTGTATAATATGAACAATAAAAATCCGTAAAATTAACCAAAATATCCTAAAACATTTTAGGACCATAAATATTAACATGCATGAATTAATTTCGTGATATATCATAATAACACAAATTTTACAAGTTTTATATGTTATTCTTATAACTCGGAAAAACTTTTAACCGATTTGCATGCAAACAACCGTGGCTCTGATACCAATTGAAAAAATGTAGATCTTTATACATAAACATACTCATATATGTTATAAATTAATTTGTCATAAAATTAAATATGGATTTTATGCATGCAAACAAATGATAAAATAGAGGAGAAATCATGTTCTTACATTGGTGATTTCGGTTTTATGGGCACAAAAGAAATCTCCTTTTCTTTTGTTTTTGTGCTTTCCTATGATGGAAGAACCAAGATCCAAGTGTAGGATCTCTCCTTAGGATTAATACCCAAAGCTTACCCTTAATTTAATTAATATTACATGAACTAGTATAATATTAATCTAGTAGAAAAATGACCCAAAAATATTACAACACACTTAATATTTTCGGTTTTATGGAGAGAAGAAGAGGAGAATTATTTTTCCTCTCTAGAATTAATTTTTGGATGAGTAAGTGAATGAATGAAATGATCTACAACATTTTGTATGTTATTAGGTTAATTAGATGAAAAACCATGATGGTTTTCTCTTCTCAAAAACCGGGTGGAAGGGGGCTTTTTAGGGGAGCCAATGCATGCAAGTGTTGTTCTTTACAATACATAATAGGCTTGCAAGGTAAATAGTAGGTAATCATTGTGTTTACTAATAAATTAAACAACACAATATTAGTCTAAAATCCCTCCCTTATTTCGGCACAATTATAATATGGAGTCCATATTATTTTTGTCAATTTGTCAATATGTAACATGTCATATGTCACATAAATTTGTTATGTATTTTTAACATATTAAAAATCAACGTATTGATAAAAATACGTCATATACAAAAACGACTTAGTAATTTCATAATTACTTGTACCAAAATATTTTACCGATTATAAATCACAACAGTTTGTATTTATAATAATTCATTCAAATTCAATTGTTTCTATAAACAATAATTTCATCCGAGTAATTATACAATTTGATTACTCAGACCTTATCTCATTTAATCACATTTCAATTTGATACGTAAATTTTACTTCCAAAATCGTCCGTCAATTTTCAAGTAATTTAATTAACTCGTAACATTATACGATTAATTAAATAATCAATTAAGAGTGTTGCCCTATAGGTATGACCTAGAGGGTCAACTGATCACCATCGTCGCGCACGACGAATGTCAAACTCTAGTCACCAATCATTACCGATTATATATGTTGACTAGTTGACAGTAACAAAATTACTTCCCAATTGTATTCTTTATAATGAGATTTAAACACGTGATCATCATGATCAACAATCGTGATCGCACTATTGTCGGAGGACACATATTCCAACAATAAGAACTACAATAATAATTGTTCAAGTTATAATATTAGATAAATCTTATGATTTTCCTATAGTTATTACATTTGATATTAACATCTAATAGTATTAATATACCGAGTCACTGACGAGTAAACATTACTATGGATAACACAATCAAGCAAACGTAATGAGCCACTGACGAGTAAACATTACTATGGATATGTTAACTCCATTAATGTGGCCATGTTTAATTTATTTCATATATACACACATTTATAAAAAGTAAATTAATAACTTCATTACTGATTCTTTAGTTGGTCTCCTGTAGAGGCTGTAGGGTAGCCTTACACTAATATAAGGTACAACAGATCCAAATATAACACTTCATTACTTCATTAGTTTTCCCGAGTACTTGTAATCTTGACAAATCTCATACACTTTAAATTATACCACTGCGATTTCAATTTTGGCGTCCTGTATGGCGTAAGGTGACTGATGGGTGATGTCGTCGGGTCACATCCAATCAAACACATTTATAATACTCAACATACAACTAGTTAGTGGTAAGTCGAGGTCGATCCATGGGACGGTGGTTACTCAAATTATTCAATCTAATTATGGTTGTGATTGGGGTTATCACAATTATAATGGGTTGATGATTCTAATCTAATAGATGCAATAAACAAGCAACAAAAGGAAAGATGTAAACAATTGATAAAAAGCACTAGGGTGTCATGGGGTCATAGGGGATGCATGGGAATTGATCATACAAACATGTTCTCAAATTATAAGCAAGCGATTATTGTTGTGATGGATTGAGTTGGGTTATATCTTACAATCTTAGGAAAGTTTGGGTCCCGGAGCCGAATCGATTAGATTGTACAACACTCACAAGTCGACTTAATCTTCCCTACTCAACAACATGCATGGTCTAATGAGACTCGAGTTGGTTTATGTCTTACAAGTCTCATTGAAAAGATAGGTGATGGGTAAAAAATGCAAGGATTCATAGGCTCACATTTCATCAAACATAACATGTGCATGAGTTGAGATCAAAACAAGCAAGCAAATAAACCATGAAAGCATATTAATTTAAGCATGAATCATTCCCCATGTTGGTTTCCCCTAATTACCCATTGACCCTAGCTAGGTCACTACTCACTCATTATCATGTTGATCATGCTAGCAAGGTTGTCAATCATACTAACAAAAGGAAACATGATGAACAAATGAAAGTAATTAACAATAATTAAAAAGGGATTAAGAGAATTATACCTACTAATGATTCCAATAATAAAGCAAAGAATAAAAGAAGTACTTGATGCTTGATTGAGAGGTTGTCAATCTCCCAATAATAACCCAAATAATCTTCAATTACCCAAAATAAAGGATGAACAAGAGAGAGATTAAGGAAATAAAACTTGTATTAAAACTTGATTAATTGTTGCTTACAATACTAAAGAGAGATTTGATTGATATTAACTACTCTAATAATTGATAAGAAGAACATGCTCTTCTAATTAGATTAATGGGGTATTTATAGTAGAAATTAGGTGGATGCATTAGGGTTAACTAAAGGCTAAACTAGTAATTACACTTTTTAGATTGAGCAGGGAGGAGCCTGTATTTTTCGAAGGAAGGGCTTCTTTCTTTGTAGCTTGGAGAAGACAAAATTTCGCTGTACTGGAATCCGTGCGTATTGGAGTCGGGACGGGCGGATTCAGGCAGGGGAAGACGGGCGTCTTCAGGGGAATCCGGGCGGATTTTGGTGGCTGCTAACCCGGGCGTCTTTGGAGGAAGACGCACGGATTGTGCTGGTGGAGGACGGGCGGATTCAGGACAATCCGCTCGGATTGTAGCTCAGCACTATTTCTTCTTCTTTTCTTCCCTTTTCTCCATAAAATCCTTGGGGATTTCCTCGGGGATGCAAAGATCCTTTCTCAACATTGCTCATCTACTATCATATGTACTAAGGCCTTCTAATCTTGTCTCTCCTTGATGCTTGGTCATTGAATTTAATCAATTTAGTCTCGTTTTGCCATGAAAATGTAAGATTTGCACTCCTTTCCTACCAAGAGATCAAAATCTCAAAGAATATGCAAAACAAAGAACTAAAGACAATAAATGACCTAAATATGCACTAAAAAGTATGGCAACAAGGCTAATTCGGGGGCTAAATATGCGCTAATTATGGTCACATCAAATATCCCCAAACCGAACCTTTGCTCGTCCCGAGTAAAGAGGTGACAAAGACTAGGACCATTATTTAAACTAACCTAATAACATAGCCGATATGAGACAATTAGCGGGTCTCACTCCGCCCCTTCAACTCACAACAAGACAACCATGAGGTAGGATGCCTTCTTGCAAGGCAAGGTGGGTCTTGCCAAAATGGCGACACATCCAAACATTAAGCACACAAAATCAAATAATGGATGCATCTACAAAAGGAATAGCCACTTCCTCATCAAGTAGCGGAGGCAACCAAGAGAGAACAAATTTAAGAGCATATAATCCTTCACAAATACTAGTTCAACAAATTACTAAGGCTAAGAGGATGGCACTAAATCACCTCCAAATGGTGTTAAACTAGACTACTTTCGTCCTCAATTTCCAAACGCGATCGGATGGTAGTGGAATGATGATCCCTATGATGCTAGTAGCATATGACATGACAAGTCTCGAATTCTCTACAAAAGTAAAGGTCATGGATCGTCCCAAGCTCGACAAAGTGGTTTGACAAAAAGGTTTTTTGGGAATGAAATGCTCAAATCTTTATAAACAAGAGTGGATATGACTAGTATTCAAAATTGTCCTCATTTAACTTTCACATTTCAAAAATTTAAGATGGGGTTTGTCCCTTCCGGGCTAGTGTCCTTTACTTTCGCCAATCGCTTATTAGGCAACCGGTTAACCTCTAGACAATAGCTTTTCGGGGTGATAGTCACTCTGTCTCTGGGCGGTCGAATTCACAACCGTGTGGGGGCCCAATTCAATGGATCCCTCTCCAAAGCACATCGAAGTGGTACGCCTCCATCAAAACAACTAAATTTCTCAACATTTCAACATTTCATAACATTTGAGGTTTCCTTAGCAATAAATTACTTCCACATGACAAAATTTTCGAAATGAGCACTTCAAACTTATTGATAGAAAGTATTTTTGGGTTGCCTTACCACAAGGTCAATCAAGGTCACCTAGACAAGTTAACCAAGTCCACATCGCATCACGGGGTTGGATAGGTGACTCACATGCAAACCCTTCACTAGGCTTTGGGTCATGGGTCAAAAGACACTAGTATGACACTATATAGGGTGTTTTACAACCATTCTAGTAGGCAAAGTCTTAAGTTGAAAAAGTATTTGTAATGGCTTAGTTGCTCTTGTCAAAGTTCTCAATTAGGCACTTTTCAAAATGTTTTATCTAAATGCAACTACATGCCATGATGCAACTAATATATACATCCTAATGCAAGTGATTCTATCTACTAATATGACATATAAACTAAATGCAAGTCCTAAATTCACATTGTTATACCGCATCAATCAAAATAAAGCCACATAGTCATTAACATAGAGAGAAAAAAGGAGATTGGAAAGATCATACCATGTTGTCTTCATGATCCTCATGTCTCGGATGTGGCGTAGTCGATCAATGTGAACAAGGATAGAACAAACACAATATATACAACAATATATACAATATATATATAACTACACTACAAAAGGAATAAACATGTTTTTGGGTTTTTCAATTTTCAAATTTTTATGATTTTTCGAAATTTTTCAATTTTTTTGGATTTTTGAATAAAAGTTAAGTTAGAATTCCCCATCCCCACACTAATATGGGCATTGTCCTCAATGGCCAAAATGATGGGAAATTATGCAAACATGATGGATGATTTCTATACTAAATGCAAGCTACACTAATCTATACTACATGATGCATGGTTTTTGTTTATGACGGAGAAAATAATTTAGATTACCTCCCGTTGTGTATGCATTAACTTCCCCAAACCGAACTAGACATTATTGCCAATGTCCTAAGGATGGGTGTAGTTCATGCACACACTATGCAATGCATGAAACTAATTTTGTCATTTTGGATTTTGAAAGGTGGGAACAATAAAATGAGAACACCTCAAAAGTACCGAGGTGTTAGTCCTCAATGGTGCTAGGACTACTCCAACAATGATCAAGAAAAATAATTAAAACAAAGAGATAAATAGACAAACCTTGAGAGGGTAAGAGCCTCCAAAGCTTGCTAATCTTCCATCATATCATCACTATCATCATCATCCTCATTAGAAGTGGTCTCATTGCCACTTCCCTCTTCACTAGATTCTTCACCTTGCTCATCATCCTCTTCTCCTTCTTCACTAGCTTCTTTATCAATGTTATCATCAACCTCTTCATTACCAACAACCTCATTATCACCCGGAACAACTCTAGATGCACTCGGAAATAGAACTTCCTTATCCGCCCAACTAGGCAAAGGACATGATGGGTCAAGTAGTCCTTGCCTATCTAAATGTAGGAGGGGTGGATATTGAGCTAAGTAAGCCTTTTCCGATCCTCAAAGGCTTGCTTGTGCATTGCTTGCATGAGAAGAGTCAAATAATCATTTCTTTCTTCAACACCTTCCGGCTTGAACTCTTGGTACTCAAAAGGGTAAGGTGGTGTGACAATGGAAGAGGAGGGCATTTCAAGTTCACCCTTTTGTTGTTGGATAATATACTCGGCCTCTTTTGAAAGGGGAAGTAGATAATTGGTCCGGTGGACATTCAATCGACAAATCTTTGAAGGCAAAATGAAAGAACTAGCCTCACTAGTGAGCCATCCATACTTGGTGTCAAGAGGGTTATGGGCAACCCACTTGTACTTGTGTATCATAGTATGCATATCAATGAGATGACCACCATCTTTCGCCTCATACTTGTTATCTTTGTTGAAGTTAGGATCAAAGTATTTAGCTAGGATAGTGACTAGGCCGCCATTCACAATAACGGTAGTGCCTTTCTTCCCACAATCAATATTTAACCATCTATCCACCAAGAGCCTTAGAAAGTTAAAAGGCTTGGTGAATTCCCTTCCAACGTTCAAAGCCGACTCAAGAAGAACAAAATCGAGTTTGGTGAAATGGTTGGTGTCTTTTCTTGCATTGATGGTGTTCCCTACGACCTTGTGCCATACTCTTATGCCCGGATGGTGGAATAAAAGAGCACGACTCGCATGAAAGTCTTCAAATTTCCTTCCGGAAATCGCCTCCCAAAGAGGGTCGGGGTCATATTTGCCAACATTCTTAAAATAACTCGGAGAATCACTAAGACCCAAAGCATTACCCATTTCCTTAAAGGAGATGCGCCTACTAACATTAACTAGACGAAACTCGATGGTCTCCATGGTCTCAACCTTTTTAACTTTCAAAGAACTCAAAAATTCTAAGGTAAGGGAGGGATATGTCAATTCTTTTGATTCAAACAATTTCTCCAACCCCATGGCTTTGAAAAAGGCTCTAGTTTGCTCAAGGACACCCAATTTTTCTAAGGTATCTTCACAAATAAACTTGGTGGATTGAAATGATTTTCTAGCAAACTTGGCAAAAGTGTCCCTATGGGATTTGGAAATGAAAATTACCTCCGGATAGTTTGCAAGTTGATCAATTTCCGGAGTAGTAGATGTTGTTGCTCCCATGGGAGGTGGTTGTTGTTGTTGCACTTCCAAGTTTGGGTTTGCTACCACCATAGCCAATGCTTTCTTTGCTTGAAGAGTCTTTTGCCTTAATGAAAGTGCCTTTGCCTTTGTTGCTCCCTTAGTCCTTGCCATTGATGAATTAACCAAGAAAAGAGTGAAAAATCTTCAATTTCTAGTACACCCAAATCGATTTAAAGATGAAAGGCTTTGCCTTTATGAATTCAAAAATCGACTCAAAGGTTGAAGATTTTGTGCTTGGTTTTGATTTTTGTTGAAAAAGGAGTGATTGATTTGTTGTTAAAAGGATGTTTTTATTTGATTTTGGTGAATGTTGTTGAGGAATCTTGTTTTTATAATGGAGAGGATAAGGGTTTTGAGGTTTATGAGTAGTGTTATGAATGAAGGAATGAAGAAATGAAGAAATGAAGGTGGGAAGGGGTTTATAAAAACCCGAAAAATTTGAACTGCAGGGACAAGACGGGCGGATTCTGCTCGGGGCGGGCGGATTCTGCCTTTTCTGGGTTTAGAAAAACTCGCCTAAAGACGGGCGTCTTTCAGTGAAGACGCTCGATTTGCAAACACGGGACGGCGTCTTCTGTAGAAGACGGGCGGATTCCTTCACATGGATTTTTCTTGTTTTCTTCAGCCAAGAAGACGGACGTCTTCCTTTCAGGACGGGCGGATTTTTGAAGACGGGCGGATTAGGATGCAGGACGCCCGGATTCGTTGACAGTCAAAAATTTCAAAAATTCAGCTCAAAATAGGACGTGCGTCTTCTACCCAATATGCCCGAATTGCCTGAAGACGGGCGGATTCTTCTGAATCCGCTCGGATTCGACCCCTTTTTACCCGGATTCGTTCATCCGTGTTCAATGCATATCCCTTGTCATTCTTCCATTCTTCTTCATATCTCGTGTTCTTCATTGTGGGGGCACTACTAAGGCATGGATAGCCTAGGCAATTGCCATCCCCACACTAAGCTAAAGCACTACACATTAATTGAAATTATTAGTCCCTCCCTCACTTCTCTCAAACATGATAATTATCTTGATCAAAGTATAAAAATCCAAAAATGACAAAAATGCAATACAAGAATTGAAATGCAAGTTAGGGAGTTAGAAATATTTACAAATGGTGGTTTAGGGAGGACTCCACCAAACTCTCATTCTTGATGAGATGTCATGGGGGCATGTCCAAGGTGTTGTTGATGTTGCTCAACACCTTGAAAAAGTAATCAAATGCTTGTTCATTATCATGATAGAGCTCTTCAATAGACCTTGGCCCTTGTTGTCGGTCTTGATCGATGACATTACCAATTTAGGGATTAAAAATCCCTTCAAATTCGTCGTCCCAAAGACCACATACTTCATTAAGTTGATCATTGAAAATCTCTTGATTTGATGGAGACAACTTTCCCATTTCCTTTTCTTGGCCAATGAGGCCATCTTCTTCATTGCTTGACTTTGATGAGCTTTGCAAGTTCTCTTTGTCACAATTCACTTGCTCTTTGAATGGAGCATCTTCAATTTTCTTCTTCCATTGGAGTTCCGACTTCTTCCTTTCATCCTTCCGACTATAATGATCGATCATAAAACACGGTTCATGTAAACGGGGAGCTCTCATAGTCTTGTCAAGATTAAAAGTTATACTCTCATCTCCCACTTCTAGAGTGAGCTCACCATGTTTTACATCAATCACCGCACCCGCGGTGTGTAAGAAGGGTCTTCCTAGAATGATTGGAATGTTGGAATCTTCCTCCATATCAACAATGACAAAGTCCACCGGGATGAAAAACTTCCCAATTCGTACGGGGACATCTTCCCATATCCCTAATGGTGTCTTCGTCGATCTATCGGCCATTTGGAGTGTGATATTGGTGCATTTAAGCTCTCTCATCCCCAACCTTTTACTCACCGAGTACGGCATAACACTCACACTAGCCCCTAGATCACATAAGGCTTTGTTGATCGTGGTGTCGCCAATGGTACATGGTATTGAGAAGCTTCCCGGATCCTTTAGTTTTGGAGGTGAACTCCCTTGAAGTATTGCACTACTCACCTTAGTGAATGCGATAGTCTCAAGTTTCCGGATCGACTTCTTCTTTGTGAGGATGTCTTTCATGTATTCCGCATAGGCCGGCACGTGATTGATTAATTCCGTGAAAGGAATTGAGACTTCCAAATTCTTCACAATTTCCATAAACTTTTCAAGTTGGTCATCAAATTTGGGCTTGGCTTGACGACTTGGAAAAGGAAGTCTAATCACAATGGGCTCCTTCTCCTTGACCTTGTCTTCATTTTTCCTTGAAATCTCTTCTTTTGATGATTCTCCATCTTTGGAGTTTTGCACAATTTCTTCCTTATCACTAGCTTCCACAACTTCATCCTCAACTTGCTTCTTCGGTGCTTCATACCTTGTACCACTTCTCAAGTGAATGGCACTAACCGTTTCATGTCTTGGGGGATTACTTTGAGGTGGTAATTGCCCCTTTTGTCTTTGTGAGCTTGAAGATGCTAGTTGAGTCAATTGTGTTTCCAACATCTTGGTGTGAGGTAGAATGTTGTTGATGGTGGTTTCCTTTGCTTGACTATCTTTTTGCATTTGAGTGAAAAACTCTTGTTGATTCTTTTGCATTTGGAGGACCGCTTTTTGAACATCAAAACCTTGGTCATTTTGGTGATTGTATGGATTTTGGTTTTGGTAACCTTGGTTTTGGTTGAAAAAGGGTCTTTGATTTTGGTTTCTCATGGGAGGTGAGGTGTATGTTGTTTGAAGGTTTTGAACATTTTGGCTTTTGTATGAGAGATTTGGATGAAACTTGGTGTTTTCATTGTAATAGTTGGAATAAGGGGTACCACTCTTGTATGCTTGGAAAGCATTCACTTGTTCATTTGTTCCCCTACATTCACTTTGGTCATGTCCCAAAGTTCCACAATTCTCACATATCCCACTTGGGATTGATGAGGATGCCGTCATGGCATTAACATGATGCTTTGGTGATTTTGAGGCTTCTTCAAGTCTAGCCATAGCTTTTTCAAACTTCAAATTGATTGTGTCAATGTGAGCACTAAGTTGAGAACCCAATTGAGTAACGGAGTCCACTTCATGCCTTCCTCCTCTAGTAGCCTTGCGAGGTCTACTATATTGTGAGTTATGGACCGCCATTTCCTCAATCTTGTTCCATGTTTGATTGTCATCAACTTCGGTGAACATTCCATTTGATCCCATGTTAAGAATGTTCCTTGAATCTTCATATAAACCGATCCAAAATTGTTGTACCAAGAACCACTCGCTAAGTCCATGGTGAGGACATGAGCGACAAATTCCCTTGAACCGCTCCCAAGCTTCATACAAAGATTCTTCATCCCTTTGCTTAAAACCCGTAATTTGAGCTCTTAGCATGTTAGTCTTTTCCGGTGGGTAGAACTTTTTGTAGAAAGCTAGAGCCAACTTCTTCCAAGAATCTATTCCGAGAGTGGCCTTATCAAGGCCCTTCAACCATTGTTTCGCGGTGCCGATTAGAGAAAAAGGAAATAAGACCCATCGAATTTGGTCTTGAGTCACACCGGTTTGAGAAATCGCATCACAATAGTCACAAAACGTTTCCATATGAGAATGAGGGTCTTCACTAGGCATCCCCCCAAATTGGCTCCTTTCGACTAATTGGATAAAGGCGGATTTGGCAATAAAATTTCCGGTCAAATGTTGTGGTGTGGGAGTACCATTGGGTAGGTTCTCTGATACTGTCGTTTCGTACCAAAAATAAATACCTAAGTACAACTAACTAATAGCTAGTAGTAAGTAGGGTCGATCTCCACAGGGAGGCGGTGTACTATCTATTTGTCTATTTATCTGTCTAAATGTCACTAATGGGGGTTTTGATTGATTGTTAACTGACTAGACTAAAGACTAAAACGAGGGAAAAAGATGAGAGAAATTAACAATAAGAGAAAGGAAGTATGCTAGGAGTCGGTCCACCGTGGCAGCTATCAGATCTTATACTATCAGTAATACTAAGGCGATTAGACTATTGATAAGAAGAGCTATGGTCGTCACCTTTCGGTCCTTAAACCGCCCTAGAGTGTAAACAGCTTAACTTTCGCCCTTACTGCAATACTCTATTGTAATTAAGCAAGCCTTCCCTTCCAATCTTTCGATCTAGGTCGGGGTTAACTAAATTTATGGTCTCCTGCATGCATTCATTCGACCGGATAACAGTTAAATTGCCTAATACAATTCCTATCGCAAGGCTAATCTATTTAATACAGTTAAAGCATTGCTACCACGGCTTCCCTAATCCTAACATACTACGGAAATTAGCTACACATGGCTCGGGGTACTACACTAGCAATTGCTAATCTGATAACATAAGACATGGCAACTAAAAGGAAAAACAATAAAAGCAATAAAAGAACAAGGAAAAATAAAAGGGAAGAAATAAATTACTGGATTAATGATCCGGAATTAAGAGGAACAAGTAACAGTGTATTGGAAAATAAGAGAGGAGAAAAGAGAGTAGTGAAGTGCCTCCTAACGTCCTCCGTCTTAGATTTATTTATAGCCTAAAAAGAAGTAAAACCTAATCTAAGCTTAACGTGAATGGAGGCCCAAAAGCTTGTAACTGCTCGATCGAACAGTTAAGCCACTCGATCGAACAGTTCCTGCGTCTGTTTACTCGATCGACCAAGAGAAAGTGCTCGATCGAACAATTGGCCACTCGATCGAACAGTTCTTCCGTCTGTTCACTCGATCGACCAAAAGATAAGGCTCGATCGAGTGGTTCCTGGTTCCAGCTCGTGTTGGTCTTGTAGTTTGGTCTTTGACTTGTCCTCTTAGCTCCCGAAATAGCTTCACGCATCCCAAGACAGCAATATTTCCCGCTCCAAATCTACTCTTTCTCCAAATGCATGCAAAATGGACGGTAAATGACTTGATTTCACCACTTTTGGGTTCATTCCTGCAAATAAGACAAAATAACCCAAAGTAGCATATTCGGGGCATTTCGTAGCATAAAACCACGATAAAAGCATAGGAATACGTGCATAAAATAGGCTAAAAATGTAACACCCCCATACTCCGAGTGCCTTACCAGGACCACTCAGGTATGGAGACATCACCATCTCGGTTGCCCGAGGTATGATAATCAAACAACAGCGATAAAGAAACAACATTTATTATTAATCGTTTAATGAATGAATACAATCCTTGAAACCCAAACTGATAGTAAAATACATTATTCCAAACTGTCTACTCAAACTGAAATGTAAATAAAGCTAAACTACAAATAAGACTCTATTGTCACGTCGTGGCCATCCCAACTATCCCGTATCATCTCTATACCTGCTCAATATCTGCTCACCATCCCCGAATGGATCACCGCAGTTTTCAAAACAACACCGGGTCGAGTACTAATCACACAATCAAAATAAGCAACAACAATAAGACAAATAGACAATGAAATCTGTCACACACACACAACCACATCCAACCAACCGTCTCAATCACCGATCGTCCACTTTGGACCACCCTGCCATGGGGGACCGCACCGTTCCCACCTAAGCCCCGCTCATCGTACGAGCGATAACCCTGTCCATTAATGTGCACATCCCCTTTCGTGGCGGGTTCCACTAAGGGCGAAACTAGGGCGTGAGATCACTCCCGCAAGTGACCCCACTCGGTAGAACGCATCTCGAGAACCATCAACAACACAACCACAATCACAAACACAATTACAATCATCAACAAATCAATTAACTAATTACAAAGACATCACCAATATCCCATTATGGGACTAATACCGAGTAGAAATCCTACCGGAAAGCACACAAGCAGACGGTGTCTACAGCTGTCTCAAAACGCCTCTTCTATGAACTCTCCTCCTAACATAAACATACGAATACTACTATTCAATCACTTATTCACAAAAACCCCCAATTACTAAAATTAGGGTTTCACTAATCTTATCAAAACGTTATAAAAATTATGCTAGAAGCTTACCCTCGACGCAACGAATCCAACGACACAAACTACGATGCAATCCGACCGTCTGATCTCCGGGAATTGTTAAGGACGCGATTAGGAAGATGATCGATCGCTTTCTCTCTTAAACAGGTTTTAGGTTTTGGTAAAAGTGATTTAGAATAAAGACGAATTGGTTTAAATACCTTAATCGCATAATTAACAAAACCCGAGAAAACTCCCCGTAAACCGGACACTCGATCGAGTACCCAAGGTACTCGATCGAGTACCTACTCGATCGAGTGCCCCACTACTCGATCGAGTACCCATCAGTCGAAACTATTCTATTCTCATGACACACCCCTTACTCGACGAGTAAGGGCCACTCGATAGAGTACCCCAAGACCATAAATACGGAGTATTACAGTCTTCCCTCCTTAAAAGGAACTTCGTCCCCGAAGTTCAAACCACTACCAAACAAAGGTACTCCCATAAGCTTCCCGACTCGAAGGTCAAAAATAAACACAACGTAAAACATGCTACTAACCCACTTATCCCGACAAACATACCGACACAACATAAACAAGAGGGTGTAAAAACTCTTAAAAACTCTCGCGATCACCTCCTACCCCCCTAAAAGAAACAAGGTTACGTCCTCGTAACCATACATACCTGATCAAAAAGGAAAGGGTAACGCTCTTTCATGATATCCTCCGCCTCCCATGTAGCTTCCTCAGTCTCGTGGTTAGACCAAAGGATCTTAAGCAAAACTGTCTCACCACTCCTGGTCTTTCTAACTTTTCGGTCTAGGATCTGCTTAGGCACCTCAAGGTACGATAAAGACTCATCCAGCTCTAAGCTTTCTGCCTCCAACACATGCGACGGGTCACTCACATACTTCCGCAGCTGCGATACATGAAACACATTATGCACTCTCTCCAAAGCAGCCGGTAAAGCCAAACGATAAGCCACTTCCCCAACTCGCTCTAAGATCTCATAAGGCCCTATAAACTTCTGACTTAGCTTGCCTTTCTTCCCAAATCTCATAACTCCGCGCATAGGAGACACTTTCAGAAGAACTTTGTCCCCAACCTGAAACTCTATGTCCCGACGATGTAGATCTGCATAACTCTTCTGTCGATCCTGAGCTGCTCTCATCCGTTCCCTGATCATCTTAATCTGTTCCACCATCTCATGTACCATCTCTGGTCCTAAAACCACTGCCTCGGCACTATCGTCCCAACAGATCGGACTCCTACATCTCCTCCCGTACAAAGCCTCAAACGGTGCCATACCAATACTAGTATGATAGGCATTTGTTGTAAGAGAACTCTATCAAGTCCAACCTCTGCTCCCAGCTACCACCGAAATCCATCACACACGCTCTCAACATATCCTCCAAGGTCTTGATTGTTCTCTCGGTCGCCCATCTGTCGCGGATGAAATCTGTCGTACTCATCTTCAAAGTTTGTCCCAACGATTCCCTGCAACTCCTTCCAAAACCTTGATATAAACCTCGCATCTCTGTCAGACACTATGTCCTTAGGGACTCCATGTAACTTAAGCACGTTCTTTCGATAGGCCATAGCCAATTGTGCCTTAGTCCATGTATCTTTCATTGGAACAAAGTGAGCTGACTTGGTCAACCGATCCACTATCACCCAAATCATATTGTTACCTTGTTGACTCTTAGGTAAACCCACAATGAAATCCATGGAAATGGATTCCCACTTCCACTCGGGCACCTCCAAAGACTGAACCTTACCTTGTGGTCTTCTCTGTTCCCCTTTAACTCTCTGGCATGTCAAACAACGGGACACAAACTCAGCTGTCTCTTTCTTCATTCCAGGCCACCAAAACGTTTTCTTCAGATCTTTGTAAAGCTTGTCTCCACCCGGATGAACTGAATATGGTGTGCAATGCGCTTCTGTCATGATTGTCTTTTTCAACTCCTCGTCATTAGGAACACACCACCTACCATCAAACCTCAAGCTACCATCAGTATGAATGGAAAACCGGGACACTGTCCCTTTCTCTACTCCAGCTCTCCACTCCACTATCTTAGGATCCAAAGCCTGCTTATCCCGAATGTCATCATAAAACTCAAGCTGTACTGTCATATCACTCATGGTATCTCCTTTCTGCATCATATGAATCCCAAAGCTCGCTACCTCCTCTCTCAACCTCATCAAGGATAGAGCTGTACACAAGGAATGTACACTCTTCCTACTCAAAGCATCAGCAACAACATTGGCCTTCCCTTCATGGTAGATGATTTCCATGTCGTAGTCGCCAATCAGCTCCATCCACCTCCTCTGTCTCATGTTCAACTCCTTCTGCGTGTAGATGTACTTGAGACTCTTGTGATCCGAAAATACCTTAAAGATTGCTCCATAAAGGTAGTGCCTCCAAATCTTGAGAGCAAACACCACTGCCCCCAACTCCAGGTCATGAGTAGGGTAGTTCTCCTCATAAGGCTTCAACTGCCTAGAAGCATAGGCAATTACTTTACCATTCTGCATCAACACACATCCCAACCCATTCTTCGAAGCATCGGTATAAACCTCAAAATTCTCGCTCCTTCAGTAATGCCAAGACGGGAGCTGTGGTTAAACGCTCCTTTAAGGTTTGGAACGCCTTCTCACAACTCTCATCCCAACGAAACCTGTTCTCTTTCCTCATCAATGCTGTCATCGGTCTAGCTATCTTGGAGAAATCCTTCACAAACCGCCCGTAGTACCCGGCTAAACCCAAGAAACTCCTTACCTCGGCGACATTCTTCGGTGCTTCCCACTTTGTCACCGCCTCAATCTTCGCCGGATCCACTACCCCCCATCTTTAGAGATTACATGCCCCAGAAAAGCAACTTTCTCCAACCAAAACTCACACTTGGACAACTTAGCATACAGCTCATGATCTCTCAACGTCTGCAACACGATCCTCAGATGCTCCTCATGCTCCTCCTTAGTCTTTGAGTAGACTAAGATATCATCGATAAACACCACCACGAACTGGTCCAAGTACTGTCTAAAGATCCTATTCATCAAATCCATAAACACTGCCGGCGCATTGGACAACCCAAATGGCATCACCACATACTCATAATGGCCATACCTCGACGTGAAAGCTGTCTTCGGTATGTCCACATCTCTAATCTTCACCTGATGGTATCCCGATCTCAAATCGATCTTAGAAAAGACCGTTGCACCACTCAACTGATCAAACAGGTCATCTATCCTTGGCAAAGGATACTTGTTCTTTATCGTCACACGGTTCAGCTCCCGGTAATCTATGCATAACCTCAAACTTCCATCCTTCTTCTTCACGAAAAGAACCGGTGCTCCCCACGGCGATACACTTGGTCTAATGTATCCCTTCTCTATCAACTCATCCAATCGCTTTCCGAGCTCCTCCATCTCCTTAGGACCCATACGGTACGGTGCCTTAGAGATTGGCCCCGTCCACCGGCTTCAACTCAACGGTGAAATCTATCTCCCTCTGCGGTGGCAACCCCGGAATCTCCTCGGAAAGACATCTCGCATACTCTCCCACCACTGGTATCTCCTCAACTGCCGGCTCTCTATCCGATCATCTCTCACATGGCACGAATCGGAGGACATCCCTTCCTCAGATACGACTTCAAAGCGACAGCTGCAATCAACTTAACTTTGGGTTTGACTAGAAACCCACGGTAAGACACACTAACTCCCTTAGGACCTCGTAGGGACACTTTCTTTTGATGACAGTCTATCTTAGCCTTATACTTCCCTAACCAATTCATCCCAACTATCATCTCAAAACCATTAAAAGGAAACTCTAGCAAGTCTACAGGGAAGTCGACTTGCCCAACTATCAAAGACACATCTCTGAACAACCTCCCACACGTTACAGACTCACCTGAAGGTATGAAAACTTGCTCCCTAACAGACTCATATACTCTCAAACCCAACTGTTTTACATGACTCGAAGACACAAACGACTGAGAAGCCCCCGAATCAAACAAAACAAACGTAGGAATACCATTAACAAGAAATGTACCGGTGATAACGTGCTCGTCCTCCTCAGCTGCTTTCTTGTCCATCATGAACAGCTTGCCACTTGACTTCTGCCCACCTCCCTGGACAAGATCTTGGCGATGCGGTCGGCTTAGCACCCGACCCTTGATTGTTGTTGTTGTTCATCGGCGTCTTCTGATAAGAATTACCGCCGTTGCGGTTGCCTCCACTCTGGTAGCTCTGACCTCCACGGTTTGGCCATGATCCCGCCGGTCTGTTGCTCGCGAAGCTCTGCGCAGGTCTCTGGAAAGATCCTGGTGCACTTGTGCACTCATGCCTCTTGTGGCCCACGCCACCACACCCAAAGCAGGTCACTCCCCAGCTGTTGCTCACACTCCCACGACCTCTCCCAAAGGATGCTCCAGCACTAAACCCGGACCCAGAAGAAAATCCCTTAGATTGATTGTGGTTGCCTTTCTTGAAATTAGATTGGCCACCACCCTCGCTCTCAGACTTCCTCTTTTCTCCACCTAACCTCTCCTTGGCCATCTCCACTAGCCTCTCAGCTCTCCCAGCCCTCTCATATGCTTCCTTCACATCAGTAAGGACTCCCACGGGTAACTTATCCATAATTGTCGTGGTTAGCCCTCTCTCAAACCTCAAAGCAAGATTCTCCTCACTCAAACCCATGTCCTCGATACCTGGATTTCTCATTGAACTGCCGCTGTAGTACTCGACCCACAGACATCTCTCAAATCATCTTAAACTTGTCGAACTCCTCCCTCAACTTACTCCTCACATGCTCTGGCACGAACTCCTTCCTCACAGCCCTACGAAACTCCTCCCAAGGTATAGCAGGTAACCCCTGGTTGGTATATAACTCCTTGGCACTCACTTTCACTGAGTCCCACCACTTGCCAGCTGCCTCCCTCAGATAAAATGCAGCTTGATCCACCCTCATCTCATCAGGACAGCGAACTAAGTCTAGTATGTTCTCCATCTCCCTCAGCCAACTATCAAGGTGGTTAGGCTCCTCAACCCCCTTGTACTCCTTCGGGTTAAACCTCGCGATATAGAGGCTGACTTTAGCATGGTCAACCTCCTTCTCCTTACTCTTATCCTTGTCTTCATTCACTCTCTTCAGGGTCTCCGTAAGGGCGTCTTGGTGTTCCAACATCTTAACGATGTCATCCGTAGTCATAAGCTCAGCTCTCGCGTACAAGGCATTTCTCTTGGGCGGCATCTTGAAGCTATAGAAGAAAGGGATAAACATAAACACGCGTACTAAACTTCAAAACACGAACACGCGTTGCCCAGCACCTACTCGATCGAGTATCCAAACCCACTCGATCGAGTAACGGGCTACTCGATCGAGTGCCACTATGTACTCGATCGAGTACCCAAACTCCAGAACTAAACAGACCTTCTGATCTCTAACCCACTCGATCGAGTATCTAAGCTACTCGATCGAGTGACCCCCTACTCGATCGAGTACCCCTAGTTACTCGATCGAGTGCCCCAAAGCTCGTTTCTGGACTCAAAATCGCCAAAAACTTACCCGATCGAGTTAGTCTCACTCGATCAAGTACCCCCAATACGTACAAGCTACCCGCATGTTATTCGTATACCAACATGCTAACTTTATCAAACCTCATTATATTCTAACAAATAGGCTACGCATCTATTCTACTAATCAACAAAATCAATTCATCATGCTATTAAAGCCACATTATAAACATCCAACATGTTATCGTCTCATTAACATGTTCCACATATAATTATTTCCTTTCACATGCTCAACTTCCTATTTCAACACCAAACAATCAACACATTCATCACTTTGTTGCACAAGTTACTAAGCACACACAAGACTCAAACACATTTTCCCCACGTGACCGGTTCAAAATTGTAGGGCGACCCCTTGCGACTTTAGGACGTCTCCCAAGCCTTTGCACTAGCTCCTACAACTTTTACCCCTGGTTCATTTTAATTGACTCCCTATGTTCATTAGGTTCATTGGTTACAGGTTTCGGGATCGTCGCTCTGATACCATTTGTAACACCCCATACTCCGAGTGCCTTACCAGGACCACTCAGGTATGGAGACATCACCATCTCGGTTGCTCGAGGTATGATAATCAAACAACAGCGATAAAGAAACAACATTTATTATTAATCGTTTAATGAATGAATACAATCCTTGAAACCCAAACGATAGTAAAATACATTATTCCAAACTGTCTACTCAAACCGAAATGTAAATAAAGCTAAACTACAGCGGAAGACTCTATTGTCACGTCGTGGCCATCCCGCTATCCCGTATCATCTCTATAACTGCTCAATATCTGCTCACCATCCCCGAATGGATCACCGCAGTTTTCAAAACAACACCGGGTCGACTAATCACACAATCAAAATAAGCAACAACAATAAGACAAATAGACAAATTAACTCACACACACACAACCACATCCAACCAACCGTCTCAATCATCGATCGTCCACCGGACCACCACGCGCATGGGGGGGACCGCAGCCGTTCCCACCTAAGCCCCGCTCATCGTACGAGCGATAACCCTGTCCATTAATGTGCACATCCCCTTTCGTGGCGGGTTCCACTAAGGGCGAAACTAGGGCGTGAGATCACTCCCGCAAGTGACCCCACTCAGCCGAGAACGCATCTCGAGAACCATCAACAACACAACCACAATCACAAACACAATTACAATCAACAAATCAATTAACTAATTACAGCACATCACCAATATCCCATTATGGGACTAATACCGAGTAGGAAATCCTACCTGGAAAGCACACAAGCAGACGGTGTCTACAGCTGTCTCAAAACGCCTCTTCTATGAACTCTCCTCCTAACATAAACATACGAATACTACTATTCAATCACTTATTCACAAAAACCCCCAATTACTAAAATTAGGGTTTCACTAATCTTATCAAAACGTTATAAAAATTATGCTAGAAGCTTACCCTCGACGCAACGAATCCAACGACACAAACTACGATGCAATCCGACCGTCGATCTCCGGAATTGTTAAGGACGCGATTAGGAAGATGATCGATCGCTTTCTCTCTTAAACAGGTTTTAGGTTTTGGTAAAAGTGATTTAGAATAAAGACGAATTGGTTTAAATACCTTAATCGCGTAATTAACAAAACCCGAGAAAACTCCCCCGTAAACCGGACACTCGATCGAGTACCCAAGGTACTCGATCGAGTACCCCCCTACTCGATCGAGTGCCCCAGCTACTCGATCGAGTACCCATCAGGTCAGAAACTATTCTATTCTGCGACACACCCCTTACTCGACAGAGTAAGGGCCACTCGATAGAGTACCCCCAAGACCATAAATACGGAGTATTACAAAAAAGACTATATAAAATGCACGTATCAAATCTCCCCAAACCAAACCTTTACTCGTCTCCGAGTAAACTAAAATGCAACTAAAGGAACGGAAAAAGATAACTCAGAGCTAGCTACAAATGCCCACTTAAGCCAATTTAATGCAAGAAAACTAAAACTTATAGCTAAACAGTCAAATGCAAACGAGTTATAAGATGTTTATAAATAAAGCTGAACCGTCGACCTTGCAAGACCTTTAACAATGGACTCTCACGGGTCACTCTTCTCTCATGAAGCAAAGGGGTGAACATATATATGTAAGAGAGGAAGAAAAATAGTCGCTCACCTAGACTACGACCCACATAAACATGCATGCAACTAATATGATAGACAATTCTAGCTACCGTTCATAAATTCCAACCAAACAAGGTCCGTCACAGCCGAGGGCTTACAAAGATATGGTAAAGTGAGGCAATGGGTAAGAAAAGGCAAAACATTTATGGGAATGTGGAGGTATAGGTGATCAAGCTAGTACCTAAACAGAACCATATGACAACATCCAATTCTCAACTCAATTATGGAATAAGCACATGCCCTTCATTTGGCATAAAATCTCACCAAACCAAACTAGAAACACTCCTCAAATTATATAAGATAGAACATAGGAGCAGAAACTGTCAACCAAACAACATCTTTTTCTTTCTTTCTTTTGTTTTCATTTCTTCGGTTTCTTTTTTCTTCTTTTTCGAATTTTTTTTTCTTTTTCATTTTCGAATTCCCTTTTTTTTTCAACTTCTTTTTTCCACTTTTTTTTCTTTTTCACGTCATTTTTCATCATCCTCCCTTTCTTCATAAATTACCAACTCCGAATCAATAGATGCAAGCCAAACTCGATACAATAGACAATATACCGCAGAAACAATCTAAACTAGCTTGACAAGGCAGGCTAAATTTGGAATGTAGCTAAAGGGTCAACAGGCAAATTTGGCTAATGTGGAGTTTATGGGTAAAAATGAAAGAAAGGGAAATGTTAGCACCTCCCTGCATGTGACACCAACCACTAACCTGAATGTACGACGGCAAAAAGCAATTGAATTTCATATATGTGCAAATTATTGATACATGTTATGCAAGGAGTATACTACTCACAATCCTACATGAAACCGGTCATAAATGACACCAGTTTATAAGGCTCTAATCCTTAGAAATTATAAGTAGGTTGCCAAAATTTCAGGTCAAGTCTATTCGTTCAGCTAAATTTAAACATAAACTCGTAGATTATGCAAAGAGACAAAGCTAATAAGATAATAGTTTAATGCAAGGCTTAAGCAAAAAGACAGTTATAGAGCAATATCATCATGGAAATCTACCGTTCCGACTCAACCTATATGCTAAAATAAACGTGAAATTTTTTTGAATTTTAACAATTTTTCAAATTTTTAGGGAATTTTATGCATTTAAACATAAATAAACAACAATGCAAACATAAATGAAACGTGATAACTGAAATGCAGTAAAAACAATATGCAGACGTAGATATGGATGCATAACCTCCCCAAACCAAACTGTACAATGCCCCCATTGTACCAAAACATGGAAAGGAAATGCAAACTAAAGGAGGAAAGGAGTAAAAGCGGAAAAACTCACAAAATGCGCGAATAAAGGGGACCTCCCCAAACCGACCATGAAATGGGAGGTTGCTAAGGCCCGGAAAACCGTCTCAGGAAGCTAATCCAAGTCAAATACACTCGATATCCGTCCAACAGTGGTCGATCGAGTGAGTGGGCATCCAAGAACAACTCGATCGAATGGTGATGTGGTCGATCGAGTGGTTTTGTTTCTGCAGGTGGTCGATCGAAAGGATTGACTGCTCGATCGAGAAGATCTCTCAGCTAAAGTGCTCGATCGAGTAGAATGACTACTCGATCGACTGTCCTCGATGTAATTCCTGCAAAATGGAACTAAAACAGCCCGCAAACTAACAGAAACAAGCTTACTGAGATAGTTTTATGGTATAAGAACCATTTATTACAACTGAAATTGAATAAAAACAAAATAAAATCTCCGGTTGCCTCCTCAAGGTAGCGCTAACTTGTCAGTCCCAGCTCGACCTTCCTTTTCTTCGAGCCTTCTAATTAATCACGATCAGAACAGCTCAAAGCGCGCAGCATCAAATCATACATCTGCGCATGTGCTACACAAAAGCATAAGTAGCACAAGAGTGGAATAGCAAGGTAGGAAATAAAGATATGTAGACATTTAAGTCTAACAAATTTCCTATGGGCGCTCCTAAATTTATCCACCAAATAAAGGAGCGCGGGAGCAATTGTCAATAATTTAGGGCTCCAAATTAGATTAACAATTTTAAAATGACAAGGATGGTGAGAAATTGCTAATTTATGCGTCCACATATGAGGGGGTATAGCTTTGAAAAAGGAAGCATGAATAAGACGAGGCAATTTACAAATAATAATAAAATTACCGTTTACTACCTCAGGTGGATCACTCTTAATGACGGAATCATAGATAAAAGAATTTATTACCTCTTCCGTGCTAGGAGTAATTACCGACTCAAATTTGTCCTTTTGTCGCCCTCGGTGGAATCCGTCCCGTAAATCTCACCTCAAGTGCATCCAAATTTCGGCTTTGAATAAGGGAGACTCACCATAACCGTTGTCATCATCAAAGTCGCCATCCAAATCAAGCCTAAATGACGAATTACAGCTCCCAATGGCCAAATCAGTCGATCGAGCAGAGTTATTACTCGATCGACCAATTTCTTCCCGCAATTCACTCGATCGAGTGGCAGAATCACTCGATCGAGAACTATCCTCCTGCATTCCACTCGATCGAGTAGAATTTTCACTCGATCGAGCAAGTTCTTCTGGAAAGTCACTCGATCGACCAATAATTGTCACTCGATCGAGTGATTCCTCCCGTCTGTTGAAATCTTCGCGTGGGTTAGTGAAATATGATAGGAACTCGTCGTCCGAGTCATAGAAGTCATCCTCATCATTGGGCAACACGGTTTCCTTACGAAAAAGCGCTCTCAAAGATAAACCTCTTCTTCTTGCATCTCATTGCTAACCGAGCTATTTGTGACTCCGGTTCGGGATTCGAGCATCCATATATCTATCACTCTCTTGCATTTGTGATACAAGCATTCTCATCAAATATATCGACTCCGCGATCTCTTCTCTCTCCATCTCAGGTGCTAATTGAGCAACTGCAGACTCGAGCTCATCAAATCGCGAGACATATTCTTGCACTTGGAATGCAAGTTCCTCCATCAAGAATTTCAGCTCTGCAAGGTCTTCTTCTTGTATATCAGAGGAATCTTGTTGCGGTGGCCATTGACAGGGCGGATGTGGCGGCACAACTACAGGTGCATTGTGCTCGCAGAACCACATCTCCGCGGCGGATCACCATTGTTCCATATAATGGGACATCGGTGATGGGTCAAAGGTACTCAAGCCTTCCCTTTGATCTCTTTCACCTAGAACTGTCTAGGTAGTACCTGTAAGGCCTATCAAAAAAGCACTAAACAAAAGATTAAAACGGCCTCAAGGGAAAAATCCCCCGAGGCTAAAAAAATGAATAAAATTTAAACAAATAAATAAATAGATTGCCTCCCCGGCAACGGCGCCAAAATTTGATACTGTCGTTTCGTACCAAAAATAAATACCTAAGTACAACTAACTAATAGCTAGTAGTAAGTAGGGTCGATCTCCACAGGGAGGCGGTGTACTATCTATTTGTCTATTTATCTGTCTAAATGTCACTAATGGGGGTTTTGATTGATTGTTAACTGACTAGACTAAAGACTAAAACGAGGGAAAAAGATGAGAGAAATTAACAATAAGAGAAAGGAAGTATGCTAGGAGTCGGTCCACCGTGGCAGCTATCAGATCTTATACTATCAGTAATACTAAGGCGATTAGACTATTGATAAGAAGAGCTATGGTCGTCACCTTTCGGTCCTTAAACCGCCCTAGAGTGTAAACAGCTTAACTTTCGCCCTTACTGCAATACTCTATTGTAATTAAGCAAGCCTTCCCTTCCAATCTTTCGATCTAGGTCGGGGTTAACTAAATTTATGGTCTCCTGCATGCATTCATTCGACCGGATAACAGTTAAATTGCCTAATACAATTCCTATCGCAAGGCTAATCTATTTAATACAGTTAAAGCATTGCTACCACGGCTTCCCTAATCCTAACATACTACGGAAATTAGCTACACATGGCTCGGGGTACTACACTAGCAATTGCTAATCTGATAACATAAGACATGGCAACTAAAAGGAAAAACAATAAAAGCAATAAAAGAACAAGGAAAAATAAAAGGGAAGAAATAAATTACTGGATTAATGATCCGGAATTAAGAGGAACAAGTAACAGTGTATTGGAAAATAAGAGAGGAGAAAAGAGAGTAGTGAAGTGCCTCCTAACGTCCTCCGTCTTAGATTTATTTATAGCCTAAAAAGAAGTAAAACCTAATCTAAGCTTAACGTGAATGGAGGCCCAAAGCTTCAGAATCGCTCGATCGAGCGGTTAAGCCACTCGATCGAGCAGTTCTGCGTCTGTTTTTACTCGATCGACCAAGAGAAAGTGCTCGATCGAACAATTGGCCACTCGATCGAACAGTTCTTCCGTCTGTTCACTCGATCGACCAAAAGATAAGGCTCGATCGAGTGGTTCCTGGTTCCAGCTCGTGTTGGTCTTGTAGTTTGGTCTTTGACTTGTCCTCTTAGCTCCCGAAATAGCTTCACGCATCCCAAGACAGCAATATTTCCCGCTCCAAATCTACTCTTTCTCCAAATGCATGCAAAATGGACGGTAAATGACTTGATTTCACCACTTTTGGGTTCATTCCTGCAAATAAGACAAAATAACCCAAAGTAGCATATTCGGGGCATTTCGTAGCATAAAACCACGATAAAAGCATAGGAATACGTGCATAAAATAGGCTAAAAAGACTATATAAAATGCACGTATCATTCTCCTCGGTGGGTACAGAATGTGATGAAAATTTAGGCATTGTAGGTTGATTTTGTGGGGTATTTTGTGTTGGGTTCTCCTCACCTTCTCTTGCAAAAGGGTTGATGAACTCAATAGTTGGTTGAATATCCACTACCTCACTAATACCTCTCAAATTCCTCCTAGCAAACCTCCTATTGTTTGTCAAGGTAGTTCTTTCAATTTCACGATCAAAAGGTAACAAATCACTTTGTGACCTTCTAGACATGCAAAATATCAAACAACTCGAAAACAATTAGAACAAACCTTGAGGAGTTTTACTTCCTCAAGGCAAAGAAAGACACAACTAATAACAATATAAGAAAATCTAAATCAAGTTAACACCATCCCCGGCAACGGCGCCATTTTGATGGGTGATGTCGTCGGGTCACATCCAATCAAACACATTTATAATACTCAACATACAACTAGTTAGTGGTAAGTCGAGGTCGATCCATGGGATGGTGGTTACTCAAATTATTCAATCTAATTATGGTTGTGCTTGGGGTTGTCACAATTATAATGGGTTGATGATTCTAATCTAATAGATGCAATAAACAAGCAACAAAAGGAAAGATGTAAACAATTGATAAAAAGCACTAAGGTGTCATGGGGTCATAGGGGATTCATGGGAATTGATCATACAAACATGTTCTCAAATTATAAGCAAGCGATTATTGTTGTGATGGATTGAGTTGGGTTATATCTTACAATCTTAGGAAAGTTTGGGTCCCGGAGCCGAATCGATTAGATTGTACAACACTTACAAGTCGACTTAATCTTCCCTACTCAACAACATGCATGGTCTAATGAGACTCGAGTTGGTTTATGTCTTACAAGTCTCATTGAAAAGATAGGTGATGGGTAAAAAATGCAAGGATTCATAGGCTCACATTTCATCAAACATAACATGTGCATGAGTTGAGATCAAAACAAGCAAGCAAATAAACCATGAAAGCATATTAATTTAAGCATGAATCATTCCCCATGTTGGTTTCCCCTAATTACCCATTAACCCTAGCTAGGTTACTACTCACTCATTATCATGTTGATCATGCTAGCAAGGTTGTCAATCATACTAACAAAAGGAAACATGATGAACAAATGAAAATAATTAACAATAATTAAAAAGGGATTAAGAGAATTATACCTAC
The DNA here is from genome assembly GCF_048544455.1 of Silene latifolia. NCBI lineage: Eukaryota > Viridiplantae > Streptophyta > Magnoliopsida > Caryophyllales > Caryophyllaceae > Silene > Silene latifolia. The sequence goes on along the minus strand of NW_027413173.1, from coordinate 89,271 downwards.
TAATGATTTCAATAATAAAGCAAAGAATAAAAGAAGTACTTGATGCTTGATTGAGAGGTTGTCAATCTCCCAATAATAACCCAAATAATCTTCAATTACCCAAAATAAAGGATGAACAAGAGAGAGATTAAGGAAATAAAACTTGTATTAAAACTTGATTAATTGTTGATTACAATACTAAAGAGAGATTTGATTGATATTAACTACTCTAATAATTGATAAGAAGAACATGCTCTTCTAATTAGACTAATGGGGTATTTATAGCGGAAATTAGGTGGATGCATTAGGGTTAACTAAAGCCTAAACTAGTAATTACACTTTTTAGATTGAGCAGGGAGGAGCCGGTATTTTTCGAAGGAAGGGCTTCTTTCTTTGTAGCTTGGAGAAGACGAAATTTATTGTGACTTTGAATCCGTGCGTATTGGAGTCGGGACGGGCGGATTCAGGCAGGGGAAGACGGGCGTCTTCAGGGAAATCCGGGGGGATTTTGGTGGCTGCTAACCCGGGCATCTTTGGAGGAAGACGCACGGATTGTGCTGGTGGAGGACGGGCGGATTCAGGACAATCCGCTCGGATTGTAGCTCAGCACTATTTCTTCTTCTTTTCTTCCCTTTTCTCCATAAAATCCTTGGGGATTTCCTCGGGGATGCAAGGATCTTTTCTCAACATTTCTCATCTACTATCATATGTACTAAGGCCTTCTAATCTTATCTCTCCTTGATTCTTGGTCATTGAATTTAATCAATTTAGTCTCGTTTTGCCATGAAAATGCAAGATTTGCACTCCTTTCCTACCAAGGGATCAAAATCTCAAAGAATATGCAAAACAAAGAACTAAAGACAATAAATGACCCAAATATGCACTAAAAAGCTTGGGAACAAGGCTAATTCGGGGGCTAAATATGCGCTAATTATGGTCACATCAGTGACAATATGACTAAGCGTCCTCAGTATAATGATAGTGTTACGTTACAAAGCTTTAACTAAAATGAAATTATTAACGAATCAATAGGTTCGAGATAACACAATGAGTTAGAGTCACTAACGGTTAAAAATGTTAATACTGATCCGATTTTAAATAATTTTTTTGTGTAAGAACGTCTTACACAATTGAACGTTGAAAACGAAACGAAAAACGAAATAAAAACGAAAATTGAAAACGAAAAGTTTGAAGTATATATATTTCAATATTTCAAGTTAGCGCAAATTGAAAAATTGAAAAATTGAAAATGAAAATTGGAAAAGTGTAGGGAAATGTGAAAGCCTAATCCTAAGACCTAATTCATCAAAACAAACATGAAACATCCCATATTCTCAATTGTCGCACCTCTCTTCTTTTCTTCCTTTCTCCAAACTTCATCACACAATAGGTCATGATGTAACCCCACCTCTTTTCTATTTTTTTTCCTTCTTTCATTTCTCCATCGTCCACCTCTTTCATTCTTCCTAGTACATCAACAACACTTACGTTTTTTTTTTTTTCATTTTACTGCAATTATCTTTCCTTTCTTCAACTTAATGAACAAGGGTTTCCCAAAAAAGACAGAAATCAATGTATTGAAACAACAATTTACAAGACAAATGCAAATTAAAAGTTCCAGAACACAAATTAATTGAAAATCGTTTTGGTACTTTACTCGGGATTCAAAAATATCGGTTTGAGCTATGAGATTTTATCGTCAATTAAAAGCAGTAAGAAGATCGTCTGATTTGTGTTTTTAATTGAAACACAAATTAATTGAAAATCATTTTGCTCCTTCACTCCGACGGATTTGTGGGACAAGAAAGAAACAGCAAGAAGATCGTCTGATTTGTGTTTTTTTAATGTTTTACATGAATGGTTGTCGATTGTGAGGTATGATGTCGATGTTAGAGAATGGTGCGTGAAGCTAGAAGCAGGTGGTCGACTTTGGTGACGAAATTGGTGGATGCAGATGGTGAACATGAGGGTAGAGAGCTACCCCAAAGAGGAGGAGTCGGTGCTGCTTGCTTTGTGGCCCGAAGTTGGTGTTGACGGAGTCCAGGATAGTGGTGATAGTTGGACGAAAGTAGAGGTGAGATCCGCTCCGCTGTCGGGTTTTCGGTTCAGAGGTGGTTTCGGGTTGGCAGGGATGGTTGTAGTGCGTTGTGGACGAAGGTGAGGTGTAGGAGGGTAGATATGGTGATGTCGGCGGCAGTTGGATGGCGGTGGTTGTGGTGTTAGTAGCAGTTGGATGGCAAGAAACTAAGGGACAAAATAAGCTAATTAACAGGTTTAACACAAAGGTTAACCTTTTTAACAGGTTGTCGTATCAAAATAAGTTAAATGATAGTAGGAAAGATCAGATTAATACGTGATAATCAATATGTTGGATTAAATGGGGAAAGAGAGACTTAGATTGGATTATTGTCATTAAATAACTTTATTTATTATACAAAAAGGGGAAAACATCATTTTCCCTAAAGAATCTTACTATGACTCGTGTACAACAGGCTCTATTAGTTATTAGTTGCGACTTTACGAGTATAACATACAACGTAAAGTTATGACAAATTGACAATGCCATTTTTTTTTCCTCTTGGACTCACCCAGACCTTGTTAATTAGAACATGGGTACCCTTATAACATATAAGCATATAGCACAAAGTTGTTTAATTAAGAGAAAACATAATAATTCATTTATTTGATTAGTCATTTTGGAGTTTGTAAATTTAGAATTTTTTTAAATCAAATTTGATTACATTTTTTTTTATCAAATTGGGCTAGGTTTAGAATGGGTCAAGTCGGATCTGGTTGTAAATCGGGTTACGGGTCGGGTCGGGCCGGGTCATGTCGGGTTATGGGACAAATCGGGTTGCGGGTCGGGTCGGTTCGAGTCGGGTCATGTCGGGTTATGGGATGAATCGGGTTACAGGTCGGGTCGGGTCGGGTCACAGTTCGGTTCGATTCATACAATTTCAGGTTGTATCGGGTTTCAGTTTAACCTCGGGTCGGGTCGAGTCGGTTTCGGTTCACCCAACTTTCGGGTTCTATCAGGTCGGGTTTCGGGCGGTTCGGGTCGGGTTCCTCGGGTCGGGTCACCTTTTGCCAGCTCTACTCATGGGTTTGAGGTATGAGTGTGAAACCTTCATTTTTGTCAAACAAACACATGGTATGAATTTGGTTCATTCCAACCCCATATTATACCTATATTGGATTATTGGGTGAACCAAACACCCCATATAGGACCGTCCTATAGCATAGGGCTGACCCAAAAGGAGTATAACCCAGAATTAAAATTTTATTTTATTTATATTTTAACTTTATTTTGATTAGTCGACATCTTACGATGAATACTGGCGCATTTAAATATGAAAGTTATCAATATAGGATCAATTGATGAAAACACCCTTTAATCTTGCACTTTTTACAACTTAACACCTTATGAACAGTTTTTTAAAACTTAATAACTTAATGTGCACTTTATTCACATTTTGGTACCTTAAGTGAATTTAGGCAAAAAAAAAAAAAACTGTGAAATACTGCCGAGATTGAATCAACCGTGACTTGTAGCTATAAGAGGGAAGGGAAGAGGTTGAAAATGTGAACGAAGTGCATCATAAATACGTTGCCATGTTTTTAAAAAATGGCCGGAATATTCCATTTTTTTGGCCTAAATCCACTTAAGGTACCAAAATGTGAGTGAAATACACATTAAGATATTAAGTTTTAAAAACTTTTCATAAGGTGTTAAGTTTTAAAAAGTGCAACATTAAAAAGTGTTTTCATCAATTGGTCCTATAAAATATTAGGTTATCAAAATAAAATATTTTAATATATATTTATCAATTACTCCCTCTGTTTTTTTATATATGACTTTCTCTTATTTCGAGACACTCCATTCTCTTTTCAATATCTCTTAAAATATAAGACTAAGACCCTGTTCTTTTGGACTGAAACTTATAGGATCTCGAAATCGAATGATAAGATCTGAATCGATTAGAATCAACTTATAGGATCCAATTTATTGGATCTCGAACTTAATCGAACTTATAGGATCTCAACTTAATCAACTTATAGGATCTGAATCAACTTATAAGATCAACTCAACTTATAGGATCTCGAATCAACTTAAATTAAGTGACGTAAGGATTTGAATTAACTTATAGGATCTTTTTTATCCGAATCAACTAATAGGATCTCGAATCGAATCGAATCGAACTTATAGGATCCGAATAAACTTATAGGATCTCGAATCAACTTATAGGATCTCGATCAATCAATCGAACTTATGTGATCTAAAGTGAACTTAAATTAAGTGACTTTAAGTCCAAAAGAACATGACCTAAATATTATGATATGTATACTCATATGAAAGAATTTTTCGTAAGGAATTTAATGGTACTATTTTTATATTTTTTTTGAAAAAATATATTTTTGTAAATATTAAAATCAAAGGTTTATCTCGTAAATGCAAAACGTCATATATAAAGAAATGAAGGGAATAATTTTATTGGGCTTTCTCTTGTTGGGTTAGTCTTAGAGCAATAGCAATAGTGGTTCTTATTCTTGGGGGTTGTCAATAAGAACCCAAAATCAAAAGTTTATCTATTACAATTACAAGCTGGTTCTTAATTTTAAGAATTAAGTTCTAAAATAAGAACTTAACTAGATTTCAAGCCCGGGCGTTGCCCGGGTAATATCATAAGTTATTCACAACAACGATTTCATAATATTTATCTTGGGGCTAATATTAGAAAAATGCCCTTCTACTTGATAGTGTCTTTTATAATATCTTTAGTTATATCCAACGATTCGAAATTATCTCGTGAGATTGATATATTAGAAAAAAACAATAGTTTACTAATATATAGTTTTATGGTTTACCTTAAAAATAACGATCAATCTCCTATTGTTAGTTTTATGTTAGTGGTAGTGCTTGAATTTTTTCTTCTTCTTTTTCGTTCAATCCCTTTCAATTGTTGTACGCGAAATGACCTTATCGTTAATGACTTCTTATCAAATTGTTCAACCAATACGTGCTGTACCTAGACAAAGAGAGGGAGTCATTCGAATACGATTATTTTCAAGGGTAGAAGCCTTGGTTGTACCTTGTACCAATTTTGTCGATATTACCCCCATAGCCTCATTGTATCCGAATTAACCCGATTAGTATGATCCCTTTGTGGTTTTGACATAATGAGTAAAACAATAATAAAGTCCAACTAATATCATGTGCATGCAAAATCCTATTTGTGCATGTACTGCTTATTCCCATCACATACATACATTTGCATTTTCGTTTTTCAGAAGATTAGTATTTGAATTGGCTTTTAGAATAATCATTAGCTAACTTCTTCCTTAATCCTTACATAGTTACGTATATTTAGGTTCATTGACATACTATTTTGAACTATTTATTTTAATTTTAATTAATTGATCTACTTTTAAAAAATTTCTATATTTTAATATGCAAGTAGTTTAGAATAATTGGAGACTTTAAAATCGCTCAAAAAATTTATCTTTGGACCCTAAAGTGGGTAACACTAACCACAAGGAGATTTAAGCATCAAAATATATCAACATTGAACGCACCATTTTTTCGTTTTATTTGTGTATCAATTTTTCATTATAAGACAAACTCTACAATCGATTAAATGAGATTATTTTATTCGCAATATTTGATGGCAAAGTAAAGAAACTATTTTATTTACAATCTAAATCAATATTGATAAATTAATTTGAGCTACAATCTAGATTCATGAAAAGAATTTGAGAAAGTGAATCAAACTCTAGTGCATCTTGATACATGTTTTATCTGATAGTTGAAAAATAATCATGCAAGACACTTGAAAAACTCTAGTGCATCTTGAAGTTGAGCGAAATCGTATCGAATCCGGTTTTTTATTTGATGCAACCGTCATCAATGTAACACAAACTCACAAAATAAGTTCATCATTACTTCATCGGTAATTCTTGTGGCTAAACACAAATAAAAACTAAGCGCTTTTTGTCAAGAGTACAACGACAAAATAGTAACATGTACAATAGTTGACGAATGAATTAAGTAGAGCAAAAATCATCAAATTAAAACCAAGTATATATGTGAGAATTCAACTTTTCAATAGGTAACTCAAGATGAATGCGTGTCTTTCTTAAGACTATTAAATCTAGTGTCGATCAATAACTCACGTCTTCCGGTATTCCACCCAAATAACTTTTACCTAACGCATGTAAAATAAAGAATAAAGAACTCATATGAAATGTAATTTGAGTTTTCGCTACAATATATAGTGGATAAAGGATTGAAATACCTTGTAAAAAAGTCGATCAAAGTCTTTTACAACACATTAAATATATATTATAAGCAATGACCTGCACATTCACCAAAAAAAAAAAAAATTAGTCTTACGAAAATCAAAACATCAATATCAACATTATCAATTTATCATGCCTAGAAACGTGAAAATATAAATAATAATGGAGCATTAGAGGGATGATAGTAAACATCATCTAACTATTTATAATGATCGGTGTTGATGAATTTTATGTGTTGTAGGACTCATATATATTTTTGGAGTAATAATAATATTATTCAAATATAGCTTGGTTCCTACCGAAAAAATCTGACCAAGTTTTTGTATCAAATAATTTTTGGGCCTCGTGTTCGTATAAATTATGAAAAAATTAGTCATATATACATAATAATAATCTCCGTGTATTATTAAAATGTGATAAAGACATTGGTGAAAACATGTTTATTCTTGCCAACCATGTTCGAGCCTTGCCATGACCATTTTTATTTATTTTCTCAAATTTTAAGGGCCTCCGTTTTCATTTTGCACGGGGCCTCCGAATTATTCGAGACGCCCCTGGTTCCTACGTTTCTAGGCTTCCATATTTTGTTGGAGCTAGTGTTTGATCCATAATCTAATTCATAAAATTATTAAATTTATTCTTATTGAGTTGTACAAAGTTTTAATTTCGTAATTTTAAAAACTTGGACTGTCTATGTAATTATAATTTAAATATGGACTAATCTTTATTTTAATTATTTTTTATTTATACACATAATCAATATATATACTTTAATTATTTATTCAACAAAAGCAATAGCCAATGAAATCGCTCCAAAAGTTCCTCTTTTAAGTATATATATTGATATTGATTGATTATACATGGGAAATTCCTCAATCTGATTTTACAAGCTGGTGACCAATAAAATAATTTGTGAAATTCCTTTTAGTCCGCTCAGTTGATGGTCTCGATTTCATTTCAAATTTACTCAAAAAAAACCCCTCAATCTGATTTTTGAGATACTGCGTTCTTGAGCGGCGTCAAGTTTCTTCTCATGTAAGTGTAATCCCTCTAATCCTTTTCTTCTCAGTCTTATCCTTTTGCCTTTTGTTCAATTGCTCTCAACATCTTAGGAGTTTCCCATTAGTTACTACTTTATAGAATTACCCAAACTTTGCTTCAACGGCATATCATGAAGTCTTGGTGTTTCCATGTTGCCAGTTTTTTGTATGTGATTCACTGATTTGCGGATTGAAATGAAAACTTCTATATGAACTAAGCGCTCTTTGGAAGGTTTAAACTTGTGAGAAACCCAACTTTTGATAAAAACACTAATAAAAATTCTCATTTCAGACGGGCCATATATGACCATTTTATAGTATATGACCATTTAAAAATGATCACATTTCTACCTAAAAAAGTGACCATTTTTAAATGAATTTGGATCCTCTCCATTACTTTCTCTCCATTACCTCTCTAATACACTCTTATTATAATATATTTTCTCTTTTCACTCATTTAAACATTACTTTTATGAAATAATTACAACCATTAGATCGTCCCAAGATTTAATCCGGACCGTTTAAAAGTAATGGAGGTCTATTTCTTTTTAGGTAATTGAGAGAATCCGGACCGTTTTTAAATGGTCACATATAGCCAGTGTGAAACCTTTAGATGAAAATGAAAATGACTGTCTTAAGGGAGACCTACTGAAACACCAAATGAGAGAGTAACATTTATGCTTAGATAAGCAGGAGTTTTCTAGTTCGAGTATGCCATACATTTCTGGTGGGGTCAGTCAGGTCATTGTGGTTTTGCATACAAGTTATTCGTGTTGTGGTTTTATCCAGTTATGTTGGATTAGATTATTTTCAAGCTACTGCTGAAATGAGTTCCTTTGTTATAGTGCGCTTTTATTGGGTCATGTCGGATTGGGTTATTTTCAAGCCACTGGTGAAAATGAGTTAATTAGTCTAAATTTGACGAATAAAGAGATTTGAAAAATTAATTCATTATGGAATGTGTGACAATTATACATTATTTTCACATAGGTCATATCAATTGTGATTTATAGCTGGTTATTTCGGGTCACACATTTAGGTCATTTCAGGCCACGCCAATTATGAGTCAGGTGGTTTCAGTCAGCTTAATTTATGGTTGACCAAAACTCGAGCCATTCTGATTGTGTTGGTTACTTGGAGTCTTGTTATATATGTGTTGTGCAATTCGGGTCATTTTTAGGTTTCAGAGCCGGTCGGACTAGTTTAAGCAGCCAAGTCCCTCCATGTTGTAAAAGAGAGATGCTTGCAGAAAATGAATCAACATAATGACTTGTTTTAAAAGTAGTGTGGTGATTGATACTACAAATTTACTAAGCATGATGAAATATAAAGGATATCCGATATCCTTTGAAAGGCTCTGCTTTATATATGTGTCGCTAAACATTACTTATATAAGATATATTCTAGGACATTTAGGTCTCTGCAATTTCATACACTTCTATGATTTAATTCCTTGCTTGTTAAAAATTGTGTTCCGTAATCTGTCATCAGGTGGTCTTATTGAGAGAAGCTTGATAACAGGTAGTGATTAGTGAAGTCATGAGTCGACCCCTGAAATGTGGTAAGCTTTCAGAAGTTGAAGATCAAGAAAATACGGATAAGATCAGCAGTTTACCTGATGACTTACTCGGGCATCTGCTCTCATTTCTACCAACAAAAAACGCTGTTAGCACGAGCATTTTATCGACTCAATGGAGGTGCCTCCATATGCTGACAAATTGTCTCTCTTTTGATTTACCACACGTCTATCGTGAAAACGAGATTAAATCCCAGAAAAAGAAATTTAAGAAGTTTGTGAATAGGGGTCCTGTTGTTGCACAAGGTATCGCCCATCAAGAAATTCCATTTGAATTGTGGTGAACACACTTATGATGATACGCATCTTCATGCATGGGTTAGTGTTGCATTATTGAAACGAGTTGAACAGCTCAATCTTTCTTTCAGAGGACAGTTCAATGCGCTGCCTCATTGCCTCTTTGTTTGCCAGACAATAGTCGAATTGAAAATATGTTGTATAAAAGGTTTTCGAGTTCCCAACTCGATCCACCTGCCAAGCTTAAAAATCCTTCGTCTCACCAGTAAAAATTTTTCAGATAGAGATTCATTGGGCAAGTTTGTCTCTACTTGTTCATTGCTGCAAGAACTAATTGTTGACCAATGTGAATGGCATGTGGACTCTGATCGTCATGTTTGCCTCTCCTCACAATCGGTTAAACATTTGACAATAATTTACTGTAAGGATCGATTTGAGGTTGATGCCCCAAATTTAGTTTACTTACAGTACTACTCCACTGAAGATGTAGATGTAGCTTTGTCACTGAAGAGTGCAGACCGTCTTGTGGAGGCAAACTTAGAATTCTCCTTCACTGACAATTCTGATTTAATTCAACTTGGCCTCGCACTTATTAAAGCTGTCTACCATGTCAAAGAACTATATTTGCGTGGTGATGCTATACAGGTACAGCCTATGCGTCCATCTTTTTTTTTCCATGTGCGTTCTACATTTTGCCGTAAAGTGGCTCACTACACTCTTAATACTTGTATCATGAAGTATTAGAAGAGTAGTTGGGCAAGGCAGCTTATACCCGATCTCTTACCTCGCAACAGGCGGGCGCTATCTACTTTTTGCGCAAACTAATATGCGGTTTTCTTTGATTGAAGTTTCTTACCCGTACTGAAGATGATCAGATCCCTTTGTATCCAAACCTGGTAAAGTTGTACCTAGGTCTTTGTACATATGATACTTGGAAATATGTAACTTACTGGCTAGCCAACTTACCTCGGCTTGAAACGCTCATTTTTTATCAGGTTAGTTTAGATTGGTTGTACCTTACCAATATGCTGTATTCTTTTAACATTTCGCCTGCACTATTTTCTACAGCCTTACCGATGTTTTCTATCTACTAGGGACTTGTTGATGTGTACTCAAGGGCAGAGAAGTGGCCTTCAAACATTGCATTGATCCCTTTTTCATCTCGTGTCAAGGTGATTGAAGCCTGCAGTTTCAATGGTACAACGACTGAGCTAGTAATTCTGAAGTATTTACTTAAAAATGCCCGAATATTGAAGCGATTGATCTTATATAAAGTCTTGGAGAATTTTTCGAAGAAGCAAGAATTACAAGCAAACAAGAAATTGTTGATGTTTCCAAGGGCTTCAAAAACATGTGTTGTACAATTGAGGAAAGAAGAACAATATTGATAAAAGAATCATCCAGATATCTTTCATAACGATGTCTTGAACACTTTTATCCAATTTTTCTCTTTGGTGCGCTTGTTAAGTAATAAAGTTTTTTTTTTTTTTTTTTTTTTTTCCGACAATAGTAAAATCATATATTAAATTAAAAACGTAAGACTACAAGTGTAGGTAAGTACCAAGATCGTTGGTCATCCGGTAGCCAGGCTAACAGACCAATTTCGATGTATGTGAAGTAAAAGGCGAATTTCACGTAAGGAATTTCGCGCATCTATTGATACAGGTGTATCACTAGCCAGAACTAAAGATAGTTTCCTAGATGTCGCCCAAGAGGTGATAGATGGAGGGGATTCGGTGCGTGCCCGCAACATAATTTGAAGCAAAGCTCTGGAGTATGCCACGAACGCAGAAGTGGCACAGACGTAGAAACTTATAGTCGTGCTAGAGAGGGAGTTCGACAAAGAAGATGTGTAGCAATCCGTAAAAGATTTCCTGTACACGTAAATTTAGTAAGACAAAACATGCAAGGGGAGCGAATGAACGTTACCAGTAGTTGTTGTTAGAGAGTAGGGCGGGAAAGAACATAGTCTTAGAGTAGGTAACTTTAAATGTGTTGCTAATATAGAATCGACCATTCGAAGGATGTGTGTTGGATTGGCAATGCTGGCATCAAACACGACAGAGTTGGGCACCATCCAGATTGAGCGCAAGATATAGAAAAAACAAAGCAAATTATTAAAACTAGACGAAGAGAGACGATGAAGGTATGATATGTGGTCAACAAGCCATCGCAGGAAAGGTACTCCAGGGTCGGCAAAAGAATTTATACCAAGCACAAAAGAGCGCTAGACATGTTGAATTACTTCACAAGAGCGAAATAAATGGTCAGGCGATTCAGGGCATGTCCGACAGAAAATACACGTTGTATAACCTGAATGTCGCGGTGAGAAAGAGTCAGCATCGTTGGTAGGATATTATGTGCTACTGTGCTAGACGCTAGATGAAAAGGGCAAATTTGTGAGCAAGGGTATAGAAGGAGGAAGTTTTGATCGAGATAAGAGATAGCATACCCAAACTGAACACTATAACGTCCATCTTCGGTATATTTCCAGTAAAGAAAGTCATCCGAATCTAGTAAAGGTGGTTCCATAGAAAGGATAACTTTAACAGTTGAAGGCGAAAAATAATTGAAAAGAACCCGTGGATTACAGGAACCATCTGATAAGACAGGGTCAGCAGTCTCCGGAGTCCAAGAAGGTGCGGACTGGGATAGCACATGTGGTGGTCTACCCTGCACCCTTGACTGGAGAGGAGGTCAATGGAATTTCCGTTACCAACTTTCCATGCCAAAGCGGGAAAACAAGTAGATATGGCAAACGGGTCAACCAGGTCGGGTTTGAATTAGGCCACTTTTGTATTGTGGACTTCGGGTTGGGTTCGGGTCAGACCGGGTCATTTCGGGATCAAGTCATTTTTGAGTTGGGTATTATTCAATTATTCATGGATAATATTTAGTGTGCAATAATACACATTCGGGTCGGGAATATTCAGGTTTGGATCAAGCTCGGGCCTTGAGTTTGGTGTCTGCTCGGTTCAGGTCGGGTCAATCGGGCCGGCACAATTTTGCCAAGTCTAGATACAAGCAATAATTAGTTTTAGTACCCAGCATCAGTAGTTCTTTATACCTAGTTATAGACTTGTCACGTTGTCAGACGGGTCGAGTTAGAGTTAGAATACATTTAAGTTTCTAAGACTTTTTTTTTTACCATTTTTTAAGTCGAAAAGAAATTTATGTTTTTAAAAATTTATAGAATAATTAATAATTATAATTTATATTAATTATATTGAAACAAGTACATAAATTAAGTTATTTTAATAATTATTTTATGATTAATGGTGATAAAATTGAAGTAAATATATTTTTTAATTCTTCTAGTTGTATTTTAAAGTACTTAAACTAATAATTTTTTATTATTATTTCAATTATAATGTATAAATATTAATATTTAATAGTATTTTTGATTTATCTTTGATCCAACGGGTCGACTTGTTCGGGTTGGGTTTAGACCCTAAATTAACGGGTCATTTTGGATTCGATTGAGTGGGTCGCGGGAATATATTTTTGAGTTTTGAACCTGAAAAAAAAAAGTCGAATTTACAGTTCGCGTCAAATTTTGACAGTTCTACCTATGAACTTTGATTATGTTTTGAAATAAAGCTACTAGCTCATCTTTTATATTGTTTTACCATTGTAAAATGAAGTTGATTTTTAGAATTTTATTTTGAAAAAGGCTCAAAACTAAACTAATTGGTTGTTTAAGGCTTTTTAAAATTTTTTCTTTCCATAAGGTTGATGTTATTACTTTTTTTTTTTCTCTCTTGATTTTAGATAAGTCTCTACTTAATGTAGCAATTTTACTCTTTTGCGTGTTGCCATAACAACCCGTAAGTTGGGTAATACTTTAGAGGATAGTATTGCTACTTCAAGTAGCGATTTACCTTTGTTACTCATTAAAGAAACACGTGTTATATATGGGAAGGCTAAATCGCTACTTCAATTCCCTTGAGTCGTCCCGCGTCGCCATTGTCTTCATCAGGTGTAATCTTCGGTTGACCTGAGGGTACTTTAACGTTTGTCTTGTCCAATCCTCCGTCAAAGTGGGGTGATATAAAATTTTCTCACAATTTTACCTTTTAGAGATAAAGTTGCAGCGGAAATAAAAACAATAAAAAAGGATATGAGTTAGCTAAGAAAATCTCGCAAGACCTTTCAACTAAGACTAGAATTAAACTAACAACCTCACAATACTACTCGAATAACTCGTTTTTATAACTTTCAACTTCACAAAGAATAAAGTTAACACGATTTTAACCTCGCAAGGAAGAAAACAGATTATTAAATTTGGAAGTCTAACAAACACTTGAATTTTATTAATTCGCTCGAAAATGACATACATAATAAGAGCTGCAAAACTCTTCTATTTATACTACTAGTATAATCTTAAACTAACTAGAAAATAATAACATAACAATTACTACCTACGAAGTATATCAGAATTAGGAAAGTAATAAACTCTCCTACACTAACAATAAGACTCAATTTAGAAAAGTAAACTTGAGAACAATTCCAACAAAGCTTCCATCTTGCAAACATGTTGAAGTTAATTTGCCAAATTTGCTTCACTTGCGTATAATCTGTACAACTCAACTCAAAATGGCCATATCTCCTTCGTTACTTAACCGAATAAAGCGTGTGACCACTTGTTAGAAAGCTAACATCATGTACTTTCATTTAAAATAAGAATTAGACCAAAATTAGCTATATTTTCGGATATATTTAGCTTTTAAATCAAGTGAACGAATCTGAAATGTCAAGAGTTATTTGAACTTGCATTTTGATCATATACCCATGTCCCTCATGCATCATTGGGGGGGGGGGGGGGGTGTTCTGTAGACACCTCGGTTTGCACCTCTCGCATCCACTAGATGATGATCGGACGACATGTAACACCCAGACTTACTAAGGAGCCTTAACAATACCTTCCGTAATAAGTAAGGGCGTTACCATCTCGGTTGCCCGAGGTAAGTATATCAAATAGACCATAAAAGAGCATTTAATAAACTCTATTACAACTTACGGCGGAGACTAAAAATGGTAAACAACTCAGGTATAAAAAGTACTATACAACTGGTGAACTACTATCGTCTAACAACTGGCTCGATGTCATGCAACCTCTCCCACCTAACAGCTACATCAAGGCAGCAACCAACCACAAGCACCTGGAAAGTCCATCTGCTCACCATTTACCGACAATATTAAATGGATCACCGCAGACACAGACAACAAGAAGTAACACCACAACACACCACACAAAGTCAGTAACATGATATAATAACGGTAAAGCAAAGCAGTTCAAAGAAACAATACAACTCATGACCACCGATTGCCGAACTCTAACACAACATGATAATCGAATTCCAACAATATAACACCCACAATAAAGGCTAACACAACAGCAATCAATTAATCAAACAATAACTGAAACTGAGTAGCAAAACCCTACCTTTTTGCTACTCCATAGAATTGAATCAATCACAACTTGCCTAGCAAGAATCCACATCATACCCTTGAAGAAAAATCAGATGCCGAAAGCGGCGATGACCCAACTTGATGACTCCATGCATAAGCTATCTCCCTCCCCGGATTAGGGTTGAAGGCTAAATCATGATTGGGTGGTGAGAGATGAGAGAAGGAGAGTTAAGTTAGAATGATGAAACATAGGTATAAATGAATTAAGTCGTAACCTCCGTGTTATATAATAACACGTTGTCAGAAGCGTACTCGGTCAAACATACTCGGCCGAGTGCACTGCACTCAGTCGAGCACCAAGGCTACTCAGCCGAGTGACCCTTACTAGGTCGAGTATCCAGACAAGAACGTAATGTAACTCCCCCTTCCATCTCTACTAAGGGTCCCACATGGTCAATAGGTCAGTCAACGGGTCCCTAACATGGCGGGTATTATCAAAATCTGCAGCAAGTGCTAAAACAAACAACAACAAAGACAAATCTCAAGGGTCCATGCCCACATCATCATCCATGCCATCATCACCAACTGCACCCGACGTTCCACCTCCAAGATATGCTCCAGCAGCTGTGCCACCACTAATCCATCTCCCCTCCTCATCCAGATGGCTAACATAGTTAGCTCCCCACGACTCTGCAAGACAACCATACTTGTAGCTAGTCGGGTCCCTCCATGTTGATCGGTGCATCCCATAGCTATCGAACACTCCACTGTCATCCCCCACTCCTCTTCACCACACTGGCTGAGCAAGGTCATTCCCCAAATTCTGAAAATGAGTCATCTCGTGTATGTTCCTCAACATTAGAGTGGTGGACAACCTCTCAGTGAGCTCGCTAATCTGCATCCCAGGGTCATGAATCGTAGGATAGGTGTAGATACCCAGTATCCGCACCTTCCAAAAACCACCCCATGATGATCGGACTATAACGTGTTTTTGATATGCGTGCGTGGATTGGCTATACATGAGACGGTTTAATGCACTACTCGGATATGAAAAATGATTTCAAAAGTTTTCTAACTTCATTTGCATTAAAATAACACTATTTAGAGTTAAAATCGTCTTCGGACCCAAAACCGACTAAGAAACCCGCAACTCGAGTCAACCGAGTCAACCCAAATCTCGGATGTCAAAAATAATGCCATGAATGTCTTCATCATGTCATTTCCATTAAAATGACCCTATTTAGAGTCAAAACCGACACCGAGCCAAAAAACTGACTCGAAATTCAAATCCCGACTCACACGGGTCAAACTCGAGTCAAAGACACAAAATACCTACCCCAAATATCACCTAGGAGGAAGCTTACACGGATAATCAAACCTCAAAGATCACAAATCACAACCAACAAAACATTGGTTAGAACAAATGCAAAATCCAAATTTGCGAAAGGGACAGTACACCCCATTGAGTCGCGGGGTGGCTCGCGCCTAAAGCAGGTGTCTGCTTAACCTCTAAGCAAACACAACCGACCTTCCATCCCACATTTCTCTATAAATACCCACCATCACACACCATAAACTTCACGCGAGCGTCCGCCCCTTCACCTCTCCCTTAAACTTCTAGACTCGACTTCCTAAGTCACAAAATCGACACGTGTTTACGACCTACCGATCGTAAACACAAGCCTTACACATATTGTTTGGTACTGTCGCCGTGCATTCGACCGACCGATTTGACCAACTCAATTCATCAATCAACATGTTTTAATTAAAATATTTTCAACATATTTTCAAAACTAAATCCTTTTTTAAGGCATCTTTTTTAAACTTCCTTGATCTTGATTAGTCACAACGAGAAAACCGTCTCTAAAGTCGTCTACTTCGCAAACAACAATACACGTAAGTTTGAGGGTGTAAATATCTCACTATAATTAATGTCTTTACTGTTTTGATGAGTTTATAAGCATAAACAATGCATAACACGATTCAAATTTAGGTTAGACGAGCCAAAACCGAGTTTTGGCCTGAGACAGGAGCTCCTTGCTATGCAGGGAGGCTCGCGCCTCTTGTGGGTGTCCAGGTCAGACTCATCCATGTTTGTTCTCGTCTTTCCTCTTTATTTCTTTCTTATTTGCAATCGGTTTTTATCATTTTAAATGTTTCAAATCGTTTTTAGGACAACCTTTTTTAACCATAAATCATAATCACCCTTGGTTCTTAATACCATGACGGTTTAATCCGTGACTTAGTGATATTATTTGGTTAATTACATTTTAAAGAAAATCCTTTTCTTTTATTTACCATTTTAATTCATTTTTATGATAAACATATTTTGACCATTACAAAAATCATCCTTGGTTCTTTATACCATGACGGGTTATTCCGTGACTCGATGATATTATTGGTTAATTATATTTTAATGGGTATTTTAACACCCTTTTCTTTATTGACCATTTTTCTCATTTATTTACATTTGTAAATATATTAGTCATAGATCATAATCATCTTTGGTTCTTTATACCATGTCGGTTTAATCCGAGTACGATGATTAACTTGACTAATTACAAAGAAATGAACTTAACATGATTAGTTCAAATCAAATATTTTACATTTTTACTTGTAAACTATACTTTTCAAATATGCAAATCCGACAACGAATGTTACTAACACAATAGTAATTATTCCGAGTCATGCAAACAATACTTGCAAATTATTTAATCACAAATACGGTTTTAAACAACCTTTTCAAAAACCAGGAGACACCCGCTTGGGACGGATCATGGCTCACGCCCCAAGAGGCCGTCTGTTTTCTACATTTCAAAACTAGGGCAGAGCCCCTTCTATCGCCAATAGGCTCGCTCCCCAAAGGGGCTGCCTGGCGCTATTCTGCCTCGTTTTTAGCACTTGTCTAGGACGATCTTGATTACGGTTAATCCGAATACATGACAGATCAGATTGACAAGCTTACGTTTTTACACTTTGTCATTTGACACCCTTTTTCAATAAATGGATCGTGTTAAGCATCATAACCCGAATTTGGTAAATGGATGTTTAATTTTCATTCTCACATGCAAATCAATCTAAATCCAACTTGACGTCTTATACTTGATACTTGGATTAACAAACCGATTTAGAAAGCTCACATGTTAGGTTAAAACTTTTGGATGTGCATTCATGCATTTACACCGTTTTATCAACTCTTGCACTTAAACAACCACGATTGATCAGTAGAGGCCGCTAACGCGGGCGGGATTGGGTGTCCGATTAAAGGGCTTACCAATACGTACCCTCACCCCTTACTCAGAACCTTTGGATAATGGATGGCCTTATCCAGGGCGCACGAGAGTCATTTTAGGCATAGAATGCTAAAAGGGGGACGAGTCCTTATCTTTAGTACCTATGTTAAGAACCGCTTTTTGCCTTGATTGACCTAGGTATAAAGTGGATTCGAACGGGTTCCAAGCATCCCACAAATGCTTGGTGGCGACTCCGAACATCTCTGCATCGTTTCGAGACCTTTACCGAGACGAAACCGACCGATCTAAAGCGATCCGGTCGAAAGCATTTTTACGCCGCCGAACGTGGCTTTCAAAAGACCGCTGCATGTCCACAGATTAGGCCTGGCGTGCAGGTGGCCCGCGACTACGGACCGGTATGTGGCCCCCAAATCCACAGACCGAGATGTGGCCCATGTCCACAATTTGGCGACTCCGCTGGGGAAACTAGGACACTTGTGTCTTTGTGATCCTTAGAGGTGAAACTTGAACGAGGTCGTGGTTAAAGTGCATTAATTGATATTACGGTCATAAGTCGGGTTCCGTGTCTGGGCCCATAACCAAACCTTTACCGACCAATTGGCTCGTCTTGTCGGCGTGAGTTTTCTCATCCCCGCGTTTCGAATCCCGATTGAGTCAAGCATACCGTTGACGTTACACATTTCTGTTTCGTCAAAGAGCGTTCACTTCCTTTGAGCACGAGGCTAGGGCACCCTCCTTACACATTTTGTTTGGATTGGTATCCCTCTCAAAAATCGGGGTTTGATTGCTTGGTGTGTAACCCACCCTTTAAGCCAAAACCCGTGTCAGCATTATGCATAATATAATGAACTGCGAGTGCTTATGTGCTACTTGATCATAAGTCCTTCCGTGTCATTTTGAAACTTTCAAAAACACATTTTGTGCCGTTATAATGGCCGTTTCAAACCTCGGTCTTTTGCCGACCGTTGCATTTTAACATGCCTTTCTAGGCCGTCGTAATGACGATTTTCGAACCTGGTTTTTATAACCATTTCAACACGCCTTTCTAGGCCGTCGTAATGACGATTTTAAAAACCGGTTTTCTACAACCATTTCAACACGCCTTTTTATGCCGTTATAATGGCCATTTCAAAACCCGGTATTTTATAACCATTCAAATCACATTCTTATGCTGTCGTAATAACGATTTCAAAACTCGGTTTTCACAAACCATTTCAAAATACCCTTTTACGTCGTCATAATGGCCGTTTCAAAACTCGATCTGCCGCCAACCGTTGCATTCTCAAAGCGCCCTTTTACGCCATCGTAATGACGAATTCTACCCTCGAATTTTCAAAATTCAAAATCAATTTTTAAACAGAAACGTTTTTCAAACCGTCATAATGACGATTTTAACCCGTGCAACTTTCCAAAATTTCAAATGTCGTTTTCGAAATTAAATTTGGCTTTTCTAAGCCGTCGTAATGACGATTTCAATTCTCACAATTTTCGATTTGCTTACCGTCTTTCAAAGGTTAAAACGGTTTTCTAACCCGTCGTAATGATGAATTCAATCCTCACAATTTCCAATTTCAAATCTTTGAAAACAAATCTGACCGTTTTCAAATTTCAAATCCAACTTCAAATCATTTGAAAACTAATTTAACCGTTTTCACATTTCAATTCAAAATCAAATCTTTGAAAACTAATTTAACTGTTTTCAAATTTCAAATCCTATTTCAAATTATTTGAAAACAAATTTAACCGTTTTCAATTTTCAATTCAAACTCAAATCTTTGAAAACAAATCTGACCGTTTTCAAATTTCAAATCCAACTTCAAATCATTTGAAAACAAATTTAATTATTTTCAAATTTCAATTCAAAGTCAAATATTTGAAAACGAATTTAACCGTTTTCAGATTTCAAATCAAAACTCAAATCATTTGAGAACAAATTTAACCATTTTCAAATTTCAAATCAAAACTCAATCTTTGAAAACAAATTTAACCGTTTTCAGATTTCAATCAAATTTCAAATATTTGAAAACAAATCTAATCGTTTTCAAATTTCAATTCAAAATCAAATCATTGAAAACAAATCTAACCGTTTTCAAATTTCATTTCAAAATCAAATATTGAAAACAACTTTAACCGTTTTCAAAATCCAAATCAAAATTCAAATATTTGAAAACAAATCTAACTGTTTTCAAATTTCAAATCCAGATTCTAATGTTTGAAAATAAATCTAACCGTTTTCTAATTTCAAATTCAAAATCAAATCTTTGAAAACAAATTTAACCGTTTTCAAATTTCAATCCGATTCCAAATTATTTGAAAACAAATCTAACCGTTTTCAAATTTTCAACCCAATTTTAAATCCTTTAAAAACTAACTTAACCGTTTTCATGGCCATTGTGATGACGATTCCAAATTATTCGATTCTCGATTTTCTAATCCGTGATTCGGAATTTCAAAAACCGTCTTTGGAAACAACACTTTATTTTCAGAGCCGCCGCAATTTCAACTCAAATTGTCTTTTGAAAACAAACCTAAGACAACTCTTTCAACTGCTCGACCTTTTGAAGATCCCTACTCTTTGGAAGCTGTCCATAAAACGACAAATGAATCTTTTTGAAAATTTCTATTTTCGAAAATTTCAGTCCGCCTTTCCGATTTAGCCTCGAGTCGATTAGAGTCCAGTCGATTTAAAGTCAAGTCGTCTAGATAATGTCGAGTCTCTGCCGAAGTCAGTACCTACCCTCTGGTCTAGGTCGTGTCGCCTAATTGTCGAGACATCTCCAATGGTGTTAGCAGAGTCGAAACCTCTTGGGTTTTAAACCCGCATTTCCCCTACGTTACGGGTCAAAGGTCAAGTTTGTGTATATGTCTTGTCCAATGGCGTCACGCCATCAACACACATCGAAACTAAGTCAAGATTAGTCTGTCTGGGCATCACTATGTCAAAGTTGACACTCGAGTCTGAGTTCAACGTCATGCATCAAGAGTTCAAACACGAGAGGCATTCACGATCTTTAATGAACTCATAACTTAGTCACACCGTCGCGTCTTCACGACGTATTTTTCTTTTATACATATGTGTCGTACTTGCCTTTGTTTGTGCGATTCCTTGCCAAGACAAGTTATAACGCCTATCGTTATGTCAAATAGGAATCTCTTGGGTGCCATCGATCGTCGACAAGAAACTCAAGAAGCCGATCAATCTGCATCTGCCATGACTTCTGCTGAAACCAACAACGTGGTCCTTCGACTCCTAGCTACCGTAGAAGACTTGAGCACTCGTCTCTCCCAAGTTGAGGACAAAATGATAACCGAGAATCTTCTCTCTTATGACATTGAGCAGAGGGTTAAGTTCCTTGAAAGCCTGCTACTTGCCATCGACAAAACCAAAACCAGACGACCTCATATGTCCTTCCCTGATTTGGGTATGCCTTATGCCACAACCTTGGAGAGGCTAATATCCCAAGGAAAACTCAAACCGATTGGTCCAACTCCGGACCCTCTACCGAACAAGCGAGGTCGAAGATGGGATGGAAACCTCTTTTGCCAATATCACCAAGGTCGTGGACACGATACTGAAATGTGCCTCCCTCTAAAAGGTGCCATCCTTGATATGATCGAAAAGGGTGAGTTACCATTACCTCCCTCAGCAAACAACAAAAGCAACCCTTCAGAAAACCCTATTGGACACAGTCAAGAATCTTCCCTAGACTGCTCTCACCTCATCTCTCCTGACGATGAGAAAATTCATGCAATTGATGAGGATGGCATACAGAGCGCTATAATGATGCTTTCCGTCTCCATCAACAACATATTCTCAAAGCTGCAAGTGGCTATCGATGATTTGAACACCCGGGTAGCTAATTTGGAGAAGAGGTTTGGTAATGCCGAAAACGAACCTAATACTAACCATCAAGGAGAAAACCAACCCTCCGTTCACCAACCAACAAATGCTGAAAACGAGGAACCATCTGATGGTTCCCACATCCATGAACCCACCAACAAAGAACATGAAATTGCCTCACCAAAATACCCTTCAAAATATCAAACAACATCCCCAAAACTTCCCATTGACAACAACCCAATCCTGCTTCCGCCCAGGATTGACAAAAACAAAAACAAAACTCATAAAAACATCCCCAAAAACACCAATGTGGGAACCATTGGAAAAC
The DNA here is from genome assembly GCF_048544455.1 of Silene latifolia. Classification (NCBI taxonomy): domain Eukaryota; kingdom Viridiplantae; phylum Streptophyta; class Magnoliopsida; order Caryophyllales; family Caryophyllaceae; genus Silene; species Silene latifolia. Next base: position 67,307 of record NW_027413173.1, on the reverse strand, counting down.
ATCAAAGGGTATTCACAGATCTGGGAATAACATATGGCACCGCTCTGGAGATACTTGCTTCAGAAGGAATGCTGCAACCTATTGGTCCGACTCTGGACAAACCTGAACACAAAAGAGGTCGTTCATGGAACGCAAAGGCCTATTGCCAATACCATCAAGGCAAGGGCCATGACACCGAAACCTGTTTCAAACTCAAGCATGCATTTTAAGATATGATTAAAGCTGGCAAAATCATAATTGCACCTCTCAGTCAAGACAATCCCTCTGAATGTTTCAAATCAAACAGCAAGGTTGAGCGTTCTCAAAGGACATTCACTAAACTCAACACAACCTATGCCGCAACTCTTCAAAAGCCCATGACTGAAGGAAAGCTACAACCAATCGGGCCCACTCCGGACCCGTCTGAAAGCAAGAAAAGCCGTTTCTGGGACGGCAATGCCTATTGCCAATATCATCAAGGGAATGGTCATGACACTGAAACGTGCTTCAAATTGAAACATGTTATTCAAAATATGATCGACAATCATGAACTGATAGCTTCATCCCTATGCCAACCAAGTGATGAAGACAACCCTAATGAACATCTCTTTCTGCAAGGAGATAAAAGCCTCATCGACTATTGTCCTCATATCATCCCCAACAACGAGAGTGAAGTGCTCAAGTGGGTCAATGCTCAAGACCAGACATTCAAGCTGCCAGATGTTGCGAAAGAAACCTTCAAGGAGGAACATGATGATTAGGAGTTCGTATCTATGATTAAGTCCAAGTCCGAGTCTTAGGCTTTCTCATATCTATCCTAGTGTCTTTCCTTTTATTCCTAAGTGACAAACTGGGGGCTGTCCCCATGAGTCCACATATTCATCGAGTCTGTGCTAACATCTTATTTATCTAAATAAAAGCACGATTTCCAACTATCATAATTCTCCCCTTTACCAGTTCCTGTTGACAACGAGAATTAATTTGAGAAATGATTTAAAACAAACAACATGTTCCAATTCAATGTGAGTACACTCGAGTGACGTTCCGTACCGAGTAAGCAAAGGACTCGAAACTACGTGTCCATTCTCTTTACCTATTCCATGTTTGGCAATAGAAATCTTTAAATAGCACCCAATTTAGAACGAGCTTCTATCAAAGGGGTTCTACGACGAACCCAGATAACAAACCAGAACATCTCCTTGTTCATGATCAATGACGAAAGGCAAGCCCATTCCCCACAAAAACATCCCACGTCAAGAATCAACCTCTCACCAACGGGTACATCCCCGTCTGCACCTTTACCCTCCTCAAACAAAGGACATCAAAGAGCCAATAGATTTACGCCCAAAGCAAAAGGCCAAAATCAAAGGCCCAAGCCTATATCCATTCACTCAAAGACGAAGCAAAACCAAAGCCAAGGCTAAAGCCACAACAAAAACAGGATAGTGAAATTCAAATTCACTATTTTCACAATTCCAAACAACGGATAGTGAAATTCAAGTTCGCTATCTTCACCAGCTTCAAACGACGGAAATTAAAACCGTCATTTTCAAATCAAAAAACAAAATAGTGAAATTCAAATTCACTATTTTCATAAATTTCAAGCGACGAAAATAAAACCGTCAATTTCAAATCAAAAACAAGATAGTGAAATTAAAATTCACTATTTTCACAATTCCAAACAACGGAATTAAAAACCATCCCATTCAAAAAACGAAATAGTGAAATTCAAATTCGCTATTTTCCCACAATTTCAATGACGAAATTCAAAACCGTCACTTTAAAAAAAAAAAACGAAATAGCGAAATTCAAATTCGTTATTTTCCACAATTTCAATGACAAAATTCAAAACCGTCACTTTTCAAAAAAATGAAATAGCGAAATTCAAATTCGTTATTTTCCCACAACTTCAATGACGAAATTCAAAACCGTCACTTTTCAAAAAAATAAAATAGCGAAATTCAAATTCGTTATTTTCCCACAATTTCAAATAACGAAATTAAACCGTCACCTTTCAAACTTCGGACCAACGAGTCCAAATACAAAGTCCAGGACCCATGAGTCCCACACCCAAAACACCAAGTCCAGGACCAACAGGTCCAAAACCAGGACCCACGAGTCCAAAACACCAAACACTAAAACCTCAACCAAAACTGCTTCACCCCTAAGTCCTTCAACAGACTGTTACAGGGAGACCTATCTAGGATCCTGAGGATTTCCTCAAGATCAAAACCAACATCGCTTCACCCTTAAGTCCTTCTAGAGACTGTTATAAGGAGAACTATCTAGGCTTCTGAGGATTTCCCTCAAGCTCGTAATATCACACCTTAACCTTTAAGGTCCAGATATGGGAATCTGATCCCACATTATTTACCAACCATTTCGTGCTCAGGCCACATCAAGCCGGATACCCCATTCCGCACCACACTACAAGCCGTTACCCTTCGACCTAAACACCACAAAATTCTTGCTCTAGATTTTTATCTGTTAAGCAAACCCATTATTACCAAGCTCCACATTCCCTAATGTTGAAGCCATTTTTCACCACAATCCCCACGGAGTCCTCGAAAGCTTTGCTATCGAGAACGGGACATACCTAATCTACCCTTAGAGTCCACTTTTTGGTGTGCTCAAATGATAAGGAACATTTTCACAAATTACACCTCTTCGATTCATGATCAAGAGGTATTTATCTCCAATCAACCTTCGAGTCACCAAACGGAATTTTCCGTCGTGACGCTCAACTCCAGATTTTTATCTGTCAAACAAACCATTATTACCAAGCTCTACATTCCATAATGTCGAAGCCATTTTCACCCTGACACAGATACGGAGTCCTCGAATGCTTTGCTACCGAGAACGGGACAAACCTAATCTACCCTTCGGGTCTACTTTTTAGTGTGCTCACATGATAAGGAACATTTTTAGAAATTAGACCTCTTCGATTCATGATCGAGGGGAATTCTCTCAAATCAAATTTTCGAGTCACCAAACGGAATTTACCGTCGTGACCCTCAGACTTTAAGGTCCTAACAACTCGCTTAGGCACACACATTCAGAACTACGATCTGGTTTGATTTCACTTCACATGAATACGTAGGCAGTCCTTCAGGGACACAACCATACACCTCAAAATCACATTAAGGTCCTAACAACTCGCTTAGGCACACACACTCAGAACTACAATCTGGTTTGATTTCGCACACACGCGAATATGTAGGCAGTCCTATTACAAGGGCACAACCACACCTCTACACACATTCAATTCTCACACCTTCAATTTGAAACCCATTTGCACACACAGCTCAGAACTACGATCTGGTTTGATTTTGCAAACACGCGAATACGTAGGCAGTCCCCCAACAAGGATACAACCGCATACCCCTTTCACAATCGCATATCCCATTTCAATCTCAACCATCAACATCAATCCTCGAAAGCAGTCCACCTGGCTGCAAAAAATTAGTCTTATACCTCTTTACTGGGGGCTTCTTCCTTAAGACGCCGCCCATTCTCTCACTCTGGGGGCTTCTCTTTCAAGACGCCACCCGTCATTTATCCTCAAACATCTTTTGAGTCTCGACTACAGTCCAAAATAAACCACCTTTAGCCTAGTGCTCGGTTCGGACGATGATAAGGTCTTGGTTCCGCTCTCTGAATCATCATACCTCGAGAAGGGATCGCAAACAAGCAAACGGAGGCAAAGATGTCTGGAGAAGATAATCAATTCATATTCTCCAGCTGAGCGGACCTTCCAATCCAAGGATCTGATGCGCGTTGTCACCCTTTCTTAGCTAAGGAGTTTCACACACATAAGCAAAGTCTTTCAGAGTCACCCCCGTGTCGTGTCGATACCGAGTCTGTATCACGTTCACGATCGTCTGTTTGTCAGTCTGTCAGTATGCGTCCGTGTGAGTCAATGTCGCAACGGTCACGTGTCTTCAATCCATCAAGTTTCGGGTCTGCCACCAGCAAGACTCAATATCAAATCTCACAACCTTTCAAAGCTCTTATCTCTCCTCGTGTGAGATATTACATGCTAGTTACTTATATGCTAACTGCTTACATGCTTATGTGTTTGACTGCTACATGCTTGTCTATGCGACTGCGGATTTGTGTGGTCACTAACCGTGCAGGTAATCTAGAGAAGAAGAACTCACTCCAACTGAGTACTGGGTTCTTCCCAACAAACGGCGGCCCATCAAGTGCAAGAGCTTTAACCCCGCCGATTACATGGCTTATGCTACCTCCCAGCGAGCAGCAACTCATATCCCCGGCGAGTCCTGAGAAGTTTCTAACTCCCTAGCGAATGCCGATTTTTAAATGGATGTCACACATGTTATTTTCCACAGTCGATCATTCAACCATAGATGGCTGGCGAGCCTTACAATGCATATGGCTGGCGAACCTTTGTCCACAAACAAGATACAACTCAAGGATATATCCCGAAGATGCCTCGGGTACGACTCCTTTAAACAAGCTGGCGAGCCTTTATCCGCAAACAAGGTACAACTCAAAGACGTATCCCGAAGATGCCTCAGGTACGACACCTTATCATAGCTGGCGAGCCTTTGAACGCACACGAGAAGCAACTCAAGGGCATATCCCGAAGATGCCTCAGGTATGACTCCTTTCTATGGCTGGCGAGCCTCAAAACGCACCACCTTCAACACTGGCTGGCGAGCCTTTGCCCGGAATAATTCAAGGACATATCCCGAAGATGCCTCAGTTATGACTCCTTCCTATGGCTGGCGAGCCTCAAAACGCACCACCTTCAACACCGGCTGGCGAGCCTTTGCACGCAAAACATTCAAGGACATATCCCGAAGATGCCTCAGGTATGACTCCTTCTTATGGTTGGCGAGCCTTTATACGTAGTCTAATGGACTTTAAACGATCCGAACCGAAAGTCGACAGACTCTAAACTGTTCCTGACGGCAGGTCCTTGGCTCATACCCTCGAGTCGCCTTGGCGTCGCCCTTCCCGACGGCAGGTCCTTGGCTCAAACCTTTTTGAGTCACCTCGACGTCGCAATGGTCTTCAGGTTGTAATCTTCGATTGACCTGGAGATCGTACTTTGACTTTCGCCCTGTCCAAGCCTCATTCAAAGTGGGGGCTCTGTAGATACCCAGTATCCGCACCTTCCAAAAACCACCCCATGATGATCGGACTATAACGTGTTTTTTATATGCGTGCGTGGATTGGCTATTCATGAGACGGTTTAATGCACTACTCGGATATGAAAAATGATTTCAAAAGTTTTCTAACTTCGGACCCAAAACCGACTTAAAAACCCGCAACTCGAGTCAACCTGATTCAATCCGAGTCAACCCAAATCTCGGATGTCAAAAATAATGCCATGAATGTCTTCATCGTGTAATTTCCATTAAAATGACCCTATTTAGAGTCAAAACCGACACCGAGCCAAAAAACCGACTCAAAATTCAAATCCCGACTCACACGGGTCAAACCCGAGTCAAAGACACAAAATACCTACCCCAAATATCACCTAGGAGGAAGCTTACACGGCTAAGCAAACCTCAAAGACCACAAATCACAACCAACAAAACATTGGTTAGAACAAATGCAAAATCCAAATTTGCGAAAGGGACAGTACAGCTCATTGAGTCACGGGGTGGCTCGCGCTTAAAGCAGGTGTCTGCTTAGCCTCTAAGCAAACACAATCGACCTTCCATCCCACATTTCTCTATAAATACCCACCATCACACACCATAAACTTCACGCGAGCGTCCGCCCCTTCACCTCTCCCTTAAACTTCTAGACAAGACTTCCTAAGTCACAAAATCGACACGTGTTTACGACCTACCGATCGTAAACACAAGTCTTACACATATTGTTTGGTACTGTCGCCGTGCATTCGACCGACCCATTTGACCAACTCAATTCATCAATCAACATGTTTTAATTAACATATTTTCAACATATTTTCAAAACTAAATCCTTTTTTAAGGCACCTCTTTTAAACTTCCTTGATCGCGATTAGTCACAACGAGAAAACTGTCTCTAAAGTTGTCTACTTCGCAAACATCAATACACGTAAGTTTGAGGGTGTAAATATCTCACTATAATTCATGTCTTTACTGTTTTGATGAGTTTATAAGCATAAACAATGCATAACACGATTCAAATTTAGGTTAGACGAGCCAAAACCGAGTTTTAGCCTGAGACAGGAGCTCCTTGCTATGCAGGGAGGCTCGCGCCTCTTGTGGGTGTCCAGGTCAGACTCATCCGTGTTTGTTCTCGTCTTTCCTCTTTATTTCTTTCTTATTTGCAATCGGTTTTTACCATTTTAAATGTTCCAAATCGTTTTTAGGACAAACTTTTTTAACCATAAATCATAATCACTCTTGGTTCTTAATACCATGACGGTTTAATCCGTGACTCAGTGATATTAATTAGTTAATTACATTTTAAAGGAAATCTTTTTCTTTTATTTACCATTTGAATTCATTTTTATGATAAACATATTTTGACCATTACAAAAATCATCCTTGGTTCTTTATACCATGACGGTTTATTTCGTGACTCGATGATATTATTGGTTAATTACATTTTAATGGGTATTTTAACACCCTTTTCTTTATTTACCATTTTTCTCATTTATTTACATTTGTAAATATATTAGTCATAGTTCATAATCATCATTGGTTCTTTATACCATGTGGTTTAATCCGAGTACGATGATTAACTTGACTAATTACAAAGAAATGAACTTAACATGATTAGTTCAAATCAAATATTTTACATTTTTACTTGTAAACTATACTTTTCAAATATGCAAATCCGACAACGAATGTTACTAACACAATTGTAATTATTCCGAGTCATGCAAACAATACTTGCAAATTATTTAATCACAAATACGGTTTTAAACAACCTTTTCAAAACCAGGAGACACCCACTTGGGCCGACTCATGGCTCGCACCCAAGAGGCCGTCTGTTTTCTACATTTCAAAACCAGGGTAGAGCCCCTTCTATCGTCAATAGGCTCGCGCCCCAAAGGGGCTACCTGGCGCTGTTCTGCCTCGTTTTTAGCACTTATCAGATTGACAAGCTTAATTTTTTACACTTTGTCATTTGACACCCTTTTTCAATAAATGGATCGTGTTAAGCATCATAACCCGAATTTGGTAAATGGATGTTTAATTTCCGTTCTCACATGCAAATCAATCTAAATCCAACTTGACGTCTTATGCCTGATACTTGGATTAACAAACCGACTTAGAAATCTCACATGTTAGGTTAAAACTTTTGGATTTGCATTCATGCATTTACACCGTTTTATCAACTCTTGCACTTAAACAACCACGCTCGATCAGTAGAGGCCGCTAACGCGGGTGGGATTGGGTGTCCGATTAAAGGGCTTCCCAATACATACCCTCACCCCTTACTCAGAACCTTTGGATAGTGGATGGCCTTATCCAGGGCACACGAGAGTCATTTTAGGCATAGAATGCTAAAAGGGGGACGAGTCCTTATCTTTAGTACCTATGTCAAGAACCGCTTTTTGCCTTGATTGACCTAGGTATAAAGTGGATTCGAACGGGTTCCAAGCATCCCACAAATGCTTGGTGGCGACTCCGAACATCTCTGCATCGTTTTGAGACCTTTACCGAGACGAAACCGACCGATCTATAGCGATCCGGTCGAAAGCATTTTTACGCCGCGGAGCGTGGCTTTCAAAAGTCCGCTGCATGTCCACAGATTAGGCCTGGCGTGCAGGTGGCCCGCGACTACGGACCGGTATGTGGCCCCCAAATCCACAGACCGAGATGTGGCCCATGTCCACTGATACGTGCATAATATATAGTCTTTTTAGCCTATTTTGAGCACGCATTTCTATGCATTTTTATACTGTTTTTATGGTATTTTGCCCCGAATTGGCTACTTTGGTTCGTTTTGTCCATTTTGTAGGAATGAACGCGAAAGTAGTGGAATCGTACTCTTTTTCGTCCTTTTTGCATGCATTTAGAGGAGACGGGATTTTTCCAGAGTGAGATACTGCACTTGAAAGCGTCATGGCAGAAATTATGAGGCATTTAGGCGCGGGCTTGAGCTGAAATGAAGACCAAGAACTCGATCGAGCAGTTTAATCACTCGATCGAGTGATTTTTACGTCCCAGATTGGTCGATCGAGTGGTTTTCCACTCGACCCTTAGCCTGCTGAAAGACCAGTTACTCGATCGAGTAACTTTCTACTCGATCGAGTAGATTTGCTGAGGTGTGTGCTCGATCGAGTGGTTTTAATCCACTCGATCGAGTGGTTTCGCTGATTATGGGCTTTAAACAGCCCGTGTGTTGTTTAATTTCGCAAAACTTAAGTACTTTACTATTTAAACCTACGTTAACTAGGTTATTAGGATCGGATCTTTTATCTACTTTTCAATTATCAAACCTTTACTGCGTACTTCATTCCTCTCTACTGTAACTTTATTTCGGGATTACTTTCGCTTGGATTTTGTGTTCTTTACGCCGGATTCGCATCGATTGTAATTATTTCTCTTCTCTTATTAATAATTAATCTCTTATTGCTTTAATTCTTCATTTCGTTACATTTATTCTTCTGCCCTAATTTACTTTTATGCAATTTATTGTTTATTTCATTATGTTTACTGCTGGAATTTTATCTGCTGTTAGTTTAATTAGCGACATGAGTAGCTAAACCCCTTTCATGTTGGGATTAAGGGATCTGCGGTAGGAAAGTGACGATGTGATAAATGGAACAGATGAAATAATTACGAGACTCTGTCACCATAGCAATTTAACTGTATTTATTCAACTTAGTTGAGTGCACACTACTGAGTTAACCTTTAATCTGGCTAAAATTAATCCTAGATTGAAAGATTGGACTAAATAGGCATGCTATGAACAGTAGACTACCCTGACGAGAATGAAAGTTAAGTTAGTGGTATTTTAAGATAGAAAGTGGATCGAAAGGACCTTTCAACATCCGTCTTACATTAATTCGTCTGAGTCATTTACAGCTGAGTCACTGGACTACCGTAGTGAACCAAAATCCTGACATGTCCCTCTTTATCTGATAGTTTTATCCTTTTTCTCTGCTTTTATTGCTCTTACCCTTTATTCCTCTTTCCTTTAAATCTCGTAGTTTAGATAACAAATCAAACAACCCCCCCATTTGTGACCAAATAGACGGACTTCTATAAATATCTTGCGTCCCTGCGGAGATCGACCTGACTTCCCTAGCTATATAGTTAGTTGAGTTAGTTTATTTTTGACAGGTATGTGACAGACGTGTCAAATTTTGGCGCCGTTGCCGGGGAGGCAATTGCCCTATTTGTTTTCGTTCCGTTTATTTTATCCGTCTCAGGGAATTTCTATTCCTTGAGGCCGTTCTTATTATTTTCTTTTAGTGTTGTTTATGCCCAGGTTAGACAGGTTTGAATTAGTTTCAGCTGATTAAGAACCGGAGAGATTATTCAAGCATAGACTCCGTCTGCTAAGGAAATCACGAAAGGAAGACTTGAGTACTTTCGAGCCAGAGTTAGATCATTCTCTTTTCGTTGAAGACAGTCCGATTTCTACAGTAAAGATGCCAAAGCTTTCCAGTCATTCAGTGCCTAAAGCATCCTCTATTCCGAAGGGTTTAAATCTCCAGACTGAGGATGGTAATACATTCGATATCCGTCCTTCTTATATCAATCTGGTGGAGAGGAATATCTATAGAGGTGTGGCAGGTGAAGATCCGAGGAAGCATATGGAGACCTTTACCGATTACTGTTCTACTATACCCGCCACTAAGGGGTAACTCAGGACAAGATTAAGGAAGTTCTATTTCCTTTCTCTTTAGGCCGATTCACCCGGGGAGTGGTGATCGACTTGACCGCACAAATTGCTTTGGGGTTCTGATTGGGAGTCTCTTGCTCTTGCATTTTACAAGAGATATTTCCCTCCACAACGCACCAATCTGCTGAGGGCCAAGATTACTAGTTTCAGACAGGCTCCCGATGAAAGTTTCTATGAAGCATGGTCACGATTTCTTGACCCATGGTTTCTAGCTAATCAGTTCTACAATGGGTTGTATGACGACCAGAGAGCCATACTTGATGCGGCATCTAGTGGAAGATTTTAGGAGAATACAGATGATGATAAGGGATGGTCCCTTATTGAAGAGATGGCGAATCACGATCTTGAATATGGTAACCCGAGGGATGGGAGTAGGACAGTTCATGCAGTTGATAAACAGGTTTTGGCTCAGCTGGAGACCATGAATGCTAGGTTCGACAAGTTGGAATTACAAGCTGCTGGGGAGCCTCAGACGGTCCATGTTCTTACTAGGGGAGAGACCGTTTCATGTGAGAGATGTGGGAGTAATGATGACCACACTGCTGTTGGCTGTCTTGTAGAGAAGGAACAAGTCCTTGCCTTTCAGCAATATAGGCAAGGAGGGGGTTCCTATTACAATAATCAAGGGGCGTCCATCCCAATCTAAAGTGAACTAGTCAGAATGTGCTCAATCCTACTCCTCCTCCGCACCAAAGAATGACCTTATGTCCCTCCACACAAGAATCAACAAGGCTTTCAAAAGCCCCCTTCTTTTACTCCTCCTAACCATGGTGCATCATCTTCCGGTGGGGTGAGTGAAATTGGTGAGCTTAATTATATGTTGCAAGCCTTCATGAAGCGTGTGGCAATTGAGTGATCAACGAAAGATCGTCCATAAAGGCACTTGAAACTCAAGTTGCCCAATTAGCCACTAATCAGTCCACAAGAAAGCAGGGTCAATTACCGACTCAAAATGAGAAGAATTCACACGAGACGGTAAATTTCATCAATATGAGAAGCGATCGTTCATATGAGGGACCGGAAATGCAGAAATCAGACCCGAGGAGAGCTGTAACTGATGGTGAATAGTGTTCTGGCGAAGAAAATGAGCTCACGACAAAGAAAGTGCTCGATCGACTGGTTTCAGGTGGTCGATCGAGTAGATTTGGGGACGAGAGTGGTCGATCGAGTGAAAATACCAGTCGATCGAGTGAACAGGAAAGACAGAATGGTCGATCGAGTGATGAGCAAAATGAAGTTGCTCGATCGAGTGAAGAAACTACTCGATCGAGTGGTATTGATGAAGATTCTACTCGATCGAATGGGTATATTGGTCGATCGAGTAGTTTTGATGACGGGAAGCTTATTCGAGAGCCTGCTAGTGCTCGTTTGAGCGATAAATCACCGGAAAGACCTCGTTCGAGAGGTAAGAAGCGTCCAAAGGATACAAAACTTGCTCCGGAAGATACATTGGAAGAGAGAAACAAGGGACTCGAGATACCTATCACGGTTCCCTTCCCGAGGCGGTTGGAGAATACTAAGGCCAATCAACAATTTGTTTTATTGATTTTAATTAGAACAAATTTGTCGAACTTTTTTATGCGAAAAGCTTGGAAGTCAGTCTTTTGTACTCGATCTGCCGTTCAACGAGTTGTGACAAAGGTACCCTCTTATCTTAAGTTTATGAAAGAAATTCTATCGCGTAAGAGGAGTATTAGTGATAGTGAGACCGTAGCTTTGACTCGAGGTGGGGTCGACCTATTTCAAAATAAGTTACCTCCTAAGCGATCGGACCGGGTAGTTTTTCAATTTCGTGTCATATCGGTACTATTTGATTGATAATGCGCTATGCGATTTAGGCGCTAACGTAAGTGTCTTACCGCTCTCTCTTCCTTGTCGGCTAAGAGACTTGGTTTGACAAAGCGAGTTGCACTAACATGACAGATCCGGATAGCCGACCGTAGTATATCACGGCCACTAGGCATAGTAGAAGACGTACTTGTGAGGATCGGGAGGTTCTTTATTCCCGTTGATTTCGTTGTCTTAGACATCCCCGAAGATGCACACACCCCTATTATTTTAGGGAGACCATTTTTGTCCACCGCCCGTGCGATTATAGACGTCGGGGAAAGACTTTGACCTTTCAGGTAGGGGACGAGGAGCCGATTTTTCATCAGTCTAAGTCCCGGAGGGCTCCCATGCAAGCTCGGCCTTGCAATGTCCTCTCTTCTATTGACCCTATTATTGACACTCCAGGATGAAAATTTGGAGTATTATCTTTGAATTGTTACCCCTCCGCCTCCGATTGAGAGCAAAAAAGAGGAAAGTTCGTCAAATTTTTCCTTCTTTGTTGTAGGATGAAATAAATTGTTTAATGATGAAAGCAATGAAGGAGGTAAAATATTTTGGCAAGGGACATGGTGCAATTACTTGTCAATCAAATTGGAGATGATGACGCTAATATGGACCGGTGATAGAGGAGCAAGGACGAGGAAAGTTTCCGCTTATGTGGATGTGAACTACTCCCCTCCTACCGTTTCAAATGATAATTCATTCTCGTGGAAGTTGAAGAGGACAAAAAACTCTTCTCCTCTACCCGGTTTAGGAGATCAATGTTCAATTTTTAAAGATTAATATTATTCTAGATCCAATAATATTAATTAGATCAAATTTAATTAGAGGTGACGTCCTCGATCTCGATAAGAAGCCCTTCAAGGGGCTACTAAATTGCATTGGGAATTAAACGGGGAGATGCCCCGTGTAACACTTTGTAATAGATAATTTTTTTAAAATTTCCGTTGAATTTGTTTTATTGATTTTAATTAGAACAATTAGTTTTAGACTTTTTTTGCGTAGATTTAAGACTATAGACTGTTCTTATGGGTATTTGGTATTTTGGGAAAATTTTGCACGTGTTTTTATGCGGGTTTGGGAAGTTTTTACGCATTCCAAGGAAGAAAAGACGAAATTCAAGAGCTTACGCGAAAATTTTATTAAATATCCTCGATCGAGTACTTTTTGTACTCGATCGAGTGAAAAAAAAATGGTCGATCGAGCACTTCTTCCAAATAAAAGTTAATTAAAATCGAGTCCTAAGTAAAGCATAAAAGGGGACTTAAAATGGATCGAGTAGATTTTTACTCGATCGAGCAACTGGATCTTCAAAAGTCCTCGATCGAGTAGTTTAAAACCACTCGATCGAGTGAAATGCAATAGGACGCAGGGAGTTTTTGCCTTAAACTCTTATGTTTTGTTTCTAATTTCATTTTATCCCCTAATTTCGTCTAACCCCTCCATTTTTTGCGATCTAAAACTCCCCCAAATCCCAACTTTTGATGCCTAATTACCAAATCCGCCTCCTACAATCCATTGCTTGCTAATTAATCTGTCAAAGCCCCATAATTTCCCCTTTATTTGTGCTCATTTACACGGTCCTAAAGGCGGGTTAGGGTTTGCGATTTTTTCGAACAAAAATCGCCTTTTCTTGCTTGTTTACTTGAAGATTAATTGCATTTGTAGGATCTTTGCCTTCAAGTAAGTGATTTCTATAACCTCCTTGCGTTTTAACTTCGATTATTTCGAATTTTATGAGGTAAAAATTGAAATTAGGGTTCGAAATTCCTGTTTAGTCGAATTTTTCGACTTAATTTGTCATTGTATGCCCTTATCTATCTTGCTTGATGATCAATCCCAATTCCTCGAAATTTATGTTATTGCATGCCTTTTTCGAATTTTACATGATTTTTGCGTAATGGGTTAAGGACAAAGGAACTTATCGAGATTTTCAATAATTGTCACTTTGGTTATTGCTAGACATGTTCTTTGTGATTCGTCTAATTTAGCTTCCTTGTCGCATAATTGCTGGCATATTTGTTTTAGATTTTCCGTCACACACCCGATGCTTAACATGCTTCAATTCAAAAGATTAATTTCTACTAATGTGATTACACCATTTGATTATCAATCATTTGGTACATGCGAATATTGCCTACTTGCGAAATTTTGCGATTAGGGCTTTTTGTAATTATAACTAATTTTTCGACTATCGACGCATGGTTTATATGCTTTCATGCCTTAATTAACCTCAGTCATCGCTCACTAGCTACTGTTGTGAACCGCTATCCCGTTCCCTATCACCATTTGCATGCTATGTTTTTCGAAATTTTTGAGGAATTTGGGAAATTTGAGGAGGGTAAGTCGATTTTTTTTTTGATTTGGGGGATTCATCATGCTCGAGTCTCTGATCATAAAGTTTTTCATGCATTTTAGCCAGAATTTATTTCTAAAAGGCAGTGGGAGAAATTTTGAACTTTCAGCCAGCTTTCTTCTTATCATGTCCCCTCCACTAAGAAGGACACGTTTTACCGGGATGGAGTCTAGTACTTTATGGCATAGAAGGACATGACGATGTCTACAAAGCTAGGCTAGTGGCAAAAGGATTTACCCAAGCCTCCATTATGATGAGACCTTAGTCATGCTAAGATCCATGCGGTTTTGTTAGCCATTGCCGCATTTCATGATTATGAAATATGGCAAATGGATGGGCATTTAGAAGAGGAGGTGTACATGATTCAACCCGAAGGTTTTGTTGATTCTAAAAATCTAACAAAGTGTGCAAGCTTAAGAGATCCATTTATGGTCTTAAGCAAGCATCTAGAAGTTGGAATTCGATTCAATCATGTTATAAAAGAAAATGGTTTCTCGTGTTGAGGAACCATGTTTATACATCAGATTCGGAGCAATGTTGTGTTCCTAATCTTGTATGTCGATGACATACTACTCATTGGAAATGATATTCCAATGTTGTCTTCTGTTAAGAAGTGGTTAGGTAACCACTTCCAAATGAAGGATTTAGGAGAGGCTAGGTATCCTCTATGAGATAGACCCAAGTATTGACCCTTATGTTGATAAGATTCTTGACGATTCCTGGACAAATCCAAAAGGGGTTTGGTACCAATGGTAACGGCCGAGCCGACTCAATGTCCCTCCGACCCCATGATGTTGAGCACCTGTTGACTCGCTTCCGCTATTGGATCAATCATGTATGCCATGATATGCACACGTCCTCATGCCTTGAGCATGGCGAGTAGATATCAAGCAAATCCAGGTGAGGTTCCTCACACCGTCGAACATCCTTAAGTACTTGAGAAGAACTAAGGACTCTATCCTCGTGTTTGGAGGAGACAATGAGTTCGTGTTACGGGAGGTCGTTTTCAAACGGATAGGGATGACATGAAATCACAAAAGGTTGGTTTTGTTTTCATGCTCAATGGTGGTGCGAAGAGAAGCTTCAAGGAAGCTTCCTCAACAACGGAGGCTGAGTACATAAGCTTAGGCGCCTAAGCATGTGGATCAAACAAGCAATTCCGGTCTAAAAGTAGTACCTACCACCGATGATCCCATCACTCTCTATTGTGATAATAGTGGGACGATCTTCCAAGCTAAGGAGCCGAAGTCTAGTAATAGATCTAGACATGTACTTAGAAAGTATCATGTAATCTGATTTCATTGAAAGAAAGGAAATCATTTGGTTGGGACCGGATGACAACATTCCCGCTCGAAGCCTTTATCCGTAAGCATGACATGTTGCGTCCATGGGACTTAAACGTGTACCAAATTTTTGTTAGATTTTGAAATGAAATAAAAGTGTTGTTTTTGTTCATGTTCAACGCCTTTTATCTTTAATTTATACATTGTTATATCCAAACGTAAGAAAAAGTGAGCATTTTATAACATTGTTTTGCCCGTAGTTACTTGTATGAGGTGACGTCTCGTGTGCACGTTCACCATACGATTCCGATTTCTAGAGAAATCGGCACTTATAGAGACTCGTCGTATCTATAGTATTCTAATGAGTCGGTTTTTGACTTAAGACTACGGGGCACGGGGATGGCCGGGCTCATCACTATTTTGGGTTATGATGGCTATGAGCTAGCCGATAGGAATTGTCCACCTTTTATAACAATAACTCAGGGCCACTTAGAGAGTAATGAATCGAGCCTCGAGTTTCTCGGCTCTTTTTATGACCTTCTCCCCACCTTGGGCACACGAGGCTGACCCCGATAGCTCTTGGTGTCCTTCCGGTTGTTTAACCCGACCTTTCCGATGATACTAGGGGAGTTTGGTAGGTTACTTGACCTTTCCTCTACGGGCCCTAAAGGGCAATACTCTTAATTGATTATTTAATTAATCGTATAATGTTGCCCCGGAAAGGTCTATCGTCGATTAAATGCTTTGGCGGTGCTTGGCCCCAGACCACTTTTAGGGAGCGAAAGCTCCATCGATTTTTGTATGTGACGTCCACCTTCCCCATGTCCATGTGACATATTGTTTCCTTAGGCTGATGGGGAGCACTATTTTCGGCCGAAAGGAGCCGAACAACATGACCAACACCGATCTCTCCATCCTCCCCAGGCGGTTACCTAAACATCGATTGCGAGGGTCCTTTTTCTCCTTACCCTCAACATAGCTTATTTGACCGCCCGATTTTCCGAGCCGGAGGAAGAAGGAGACGGAACCATTACTGCGGTGGCATAGCCACCATTCTTGCCGTCGCCTTTTCCCGTTTGGCCTCGTGACCTGCGCTTAGGACCTCGAGGGAGAGAGGCTACGAGTTTGGACGCCATGCTTTCTCGGATTGGGTAAAATCGACCCCGACACTACCGGACTTGGAAGATTGACGGCTCCTTGTCCGTAGACTTACCTTGTGACACTCTCCTCCGTCTTGAGCCCCTTCCCTCAGCCTCGAGTTTCTCGCTTGCTGGGCGCCCTAGGGGAGTTTGGTAGGTCCCTTTCCTCTACGGGCCCCACCACTACCTCACCTTCTCCTTCCACCTAGACCTACTCTGCTCCTTTTACCACCCGCCACCAAGAAGCAGGGGAAGAAGGAGGCTCATTACTGCGGTGGCATAGCCACCCGTTCTTGGCGTCTTGAGACCGGAGAGGGTCTACACCTTCGAGGAGTGCCCGGCCTTCCACAACTACTCCCGATCCGACCCCTACTCCCACTACCACTACCACTCCTACTCCTACTCCCACTCCCACCAAGCCGTCTTGACCAGACACACCTTCGAGGAGTCCCGACCCGGTCTTCCCACTACCACTACCACTCCTACTTCTACCACCTCCTCCTTTTGTGGCGCCCGCGATCATGGACCAAGGGGGCGCCGTTTACTGGTTTGTTGCTTGATATTGCAGCGCGTCGGGGCTCGTATGGAGAGGGACATGGCTCTTGCCTTGCATCCTCTGTCGAGTACCACTTACGGCGACACCGTCCGATTCCGAGAGGGTTGGCCACACCCTTCCTTCTTCCTGTTCCCGGTGAGGGGGGTACCCGGAGTCTGCCGACGAGGAGGAGGATGAGGACCGGAGGTGGCGGTGGAGAGAGCTCGAGCGAGGAAGTAGAGGAGGAGGAGGAGAGAGAGAGACTCGGAGTTCGGGGTGGAGGAGATCCGTGATGTTAGGTGATTTACGACGACAACGAGTAGCTCTTTGGTCTACTCACTTCCCGATTTTACGGGTCGGTTTGGGGAAGTTCGTATTTTGTATGTATCTCTTACTCTTTTATTTTGTCTCCTTTATATTTATTGTTTTTTTTATTGATTGGTTGTATATTCCCGTTCCCTTGTATATATCTGCTGGTGTATGCTGGAGGACAACGAGGGCGTTGTCCGTTTTGGTTTGGGGAGGGTATTGCATCCTTTTGAGTCTGCATTTGCATTTATTTTGCATTCACGTTTATTTTTCAGCCTGCATTGTTGTTTATTGTCATAAAAAAATCAAAAATCCAAAAAAAAATTAGAAAATTTCACAAAAATTCAAAAAATATTCACGTTTATTTTTGCATATAGGTTGAGTCGGAACGGTAGATTTCCGTGATGATAATGCACTATAACTTGTCTTTTTTCTTGAGCCCTGCACTTCCTTTGATAGTTATTAGCTTTGTCATACGCATAGTCTACGAGTTTCTGTTCAAATATAGCCGACTGTCTAGACTTGACCTGATAAATTGGCAAACTACTTGAAAAATTCTGAGTTTTAGAGCCATAACTGGTGACATTCATGACCAGTTCATTAGGAATTGAGAGTAGTACTCCTTGCATAGCATGTTCATTATTTTTGCACTTTTATGACATTCAATTTCTTGTCAAATGCACATATTCGGGTTTGTGGTTGGTGTCACATGCAGGGAGGTGCTTGCAAATTTCCCTTTCTTTATGTTTTTCGCCCATTTATCTCCACATTAGCCAAATTTGCCTTTTTGACCCATCAGCTACATCCCAAACTAAGCCTGCCTAGTCAAGCTAGTTAGTATGTTCTTTTGTGGTATGACTTTCCGTTGCATTTTGGCCCGTATTTCTTGTTTGGAGTTGGTGTAAGTATAGAGGAAGGAGGAAAGAAAGAGAAAAAAAAGAGAATCGAAAAAAAAAACGTGAAAGTGAAGAAAAAGAAAAAAAAAGAAAAAAAATGAAAAAAAGAATAAGGCTGAATCACGTGAACAGGAAAAAAAAAGAATGAAAGTTTGGAAAAAACGTTGTTTGTTTCAGTTAGTTATTCCAGACGGTGTTTAAAAAAGGGAAGTTTGTGACCGTCTGACTCCTTCGTTTTATCCCATACTTTTTATGGAGATTGTGTTTGAGTTTAGTGAGCTTTGTGCCAAATAAGGGCACTTGTACTTAGTCTTTCAGTCAGTTGAGTTTTGGATGGTTTCATTATGGTCCTGTTAGGAACTAGCTTGACGCTTTTACCTCCACATTTCCATAACATGTTTTGCCTTTTCTCACCTGAACCTCACTATTCCCAAATTATTTTGTAAGCCCTCGGCTGTGACGGACATTATTGGTTGGAGTGTGTGCATTAGTACTTGAATTGTCTTTCATTTTTGTTGCATGCATGCTATGTAGGTCGCAAATAGGTGAGTGACTGTCTTTTCTTCTCTCTTTTACATATAACATTCACCCTTTGCTTCATGAGAAAAGAGTGACCACGAGAGAGTCCGATTTTGTTGGTCTTGCAAGGTCGATAGGTTGGCTATATTTCTGAACAGCTTATAATTCGTTTGCGTATTGACTGCTTAGCTTTAACTGTTAGTTTTTGTTGCATTAAGTTGGTTCAAGTAGACAAGTTAAGCTAGCTCTGAGTTATCATTTCCGTTCCATTAGTTTAGTTTTGCGTTTACTCGAGGACGAGTAAAGGTTTGGTTTGAGGAGATTTGATACGTGCATAATATATAGTCTTTTTAGGATATTTCAGCACGCATTTCTATGCATTTTATACTGTTTTTATGGTATTTTGCCCCGAATTGGCTACTTTGGTTCGTTTTGTCCATTTTGTAGGAATGAACGCGAAAGTAGTGGAATCGTACTCTTTTTCGTCCTTTTTGCATGCATTTAGAGGAGACGGGATTTTTCCAGAGTGAGATACTGCACTAGAAAGCGTCATGGCACGGATTACGAGGCATTTAGGCGCGGACTTGAGCTGAAATGAAGATCAAGAACTCGATCGAGCAGTTTAATCACTCGATCGAGTGATTTTTACGTCCCAAATTGGTCGATCGAGTGGTTTTCCACTCGACCCTTAGACTGCAGAAAGACCAGTTACTCGATCGAGTAACTTTCTACTCGATCGAGTAGATTTGCTGAGGTGTTTGCTCGATCGAGTGGTTTCGCTGATTATAGGTTTTAAACAGCCCGTGTATTGTTTAATTTCGCAAAACTTAAGTAGTTTACTATTTAAACCTACGTTAACTAGGTTATTAGGATCGGATCTTTTATCTACTTTTTAATTATCAAACCTTTACTGCGTACTTCATTCCTCTCTACTGTAACTTTATTTCAGGATTACTTTCGCTTGGATTTTGTGTTCTTTACGCCGGATTCGCATCGATTGTAATTCTTTCTCTTCTCTTATTAATAATTAATCTCTTATTGCTTTAATTCTTCGTTTCGTTACATTTATTCTTCTGCCCTAATTTACTTTTATGCAATTTATTGTTTATTTCATTATGTTTACTGCTGGAATTTTATCTGCTGTTAGTTTAATTAGCGACATGAGTAGCTAAACCCCTTTCATGTTGGGATTAGGGGATCTGCGGTAGGAAAGTGACGATGTGATAAATGAAACAGATGAAATAATTACGAGACTCTGTCACCATAGCAATTTAACTGTATTTATTCAACTTAGTTGAGTGCACACTACTGAGTTAACCTTTAATCTGGCTAAAATTAATCCTAGATCGAAAGATTGGACTAAATAGGCCTGCTATGAACAGTAGACTACCCTGACGAGAATGAAAGTTAAGTTAGTGGTATTTTAAGATAGAAAGTGGATCGAAAGGACCTTTCAACATCCGTCTTACATTAATTAAATGCCTCGAGTCATTTACAAAATTTGAGTCACTGGACTACCGTAGTGAACCGAAAATCCGACATGTCCCTCTCTATCTGATAGTTTTATCCTTTTTCTCTGCTTTTATTGCTCTTACCCTTTATTCCTCTTTCCTTTAAATCTCGTAGTTTAGATAACAAATCAAACAACCCCCCCCATTTGTGACCAAATAGACGGACTTCTACAAATATCTTGCCTCCCTGCGGAGATCGACCTGACTTCCCTAGCTATATAGTTAGTTGAGTTAGTTTATTTTTGACAGGTATGCGACAGACGTGTCATCCACAATAGGACGAGTACTTGTACGGGGAGTAACTCTGCGGAATATGAGGTGCCTCGGTCACCATATAACACCCCCTTCTTACCCGGCCAAGGTAATTGGGAGATGTTACCGTCTCGATTTCCCAAGGTAGTGAAATCAGAATTACAATAAAGAAAACTCTTTATATAATAAGAAATTTAGTGATTACAAACCATAAACTAATAAAAGAAGGAAAGTACAACTCATGACAACTATACTCGACTCGGATGTTATCAAGGCTCGTCCCGTATCCCATGTGCTATCAAAGATAACCTATACATAATCTGCTCCCCATATAATCGGAAACATCATATGAATTGATATAGGTCACCCCGGAAATAAGTGACAATTGTATAGACACACAACACGTCAGTTTCAATACTTCAATATGAGACATGACATAGTAAATGAATATGCTACATGCTAAATATGTAAATGAGATACCATTACCATGTCGGTACCGGGACACACCCAGACAGACCCATAACCACCGGTGCCAGGGACACGCCCTGACATACCGAGTGCGTAAGCCAACCGGATCCCCTGCCAGACGTCGTGTCTCACCCACACGAACCCCTCCTAACTCAAGCCATTAATGTGCACAACTCTCTTGGAGTAGGAAGATCCAAGAGGCGACCTGAGCGTAAGACGGTTTCCCAACCATCTTACATCTCCTAAACCACCAAGTAACAACACCAAGTATCTCCAGCACAACACAACAATAAGCACACATGGAAAGTGTAATACAAGACCAATTATATGACTCATCAAGAACTCAATCCCAACATATGATGGATAAAATTTCTCAAATACCAACATGATACCCAACTCGACTCATACATGAAATGATGCTGAAAGACACACAAATATGCACACACAAATATTGAAACTGTGTCGGATAAACCTACCTTTTAGCATTCTTCATAAGTTACTTGAATCCCATATGGTTCTGTCTCGCAAAACCCTCTTATTCCTAAACAAATCATATAATACCATCATTAATAAATACTACACTAATATACAATACAAATCCCTTATTTTTACCCACTAATTACCCATATTACACATATTAATTACTAATTAATTAACCCAAGTGAAAACCCCAAAAAATTATGGTTAAGACTTAAATAAAGATGAGTGAAAATAGACTTACAAGTGTGGATGATGAAGAAGAAGGTGGGAAATTTCTTAAAGTAAACTTGAATCCATGGAGGAAGGTGTTAATGGGGTTTTAGAGAGAAGGGAGAGGATTTGGAGTGAGAATGGATAAGATAGAATGAATAAGGATGAGGTTTGAGATTTCTTATTCCGATTTCTGATTCAACACCACTCGACCGAATGCGAGTCTACTCGGTCGAGTATCACTCACTCAGTCGATTGGCACTCGATTGAGTGTCAGGCCACTCGGTCGAGTAAACGCCTTACTCGGTCCAAAACTGCCACACTCGGTCTAATTTAGGTCTCATTTGGTCTAGTGTACTGTCATACTTTCACTCTCGAGTACCTCTGGTCTCATCCAATGGTCCTCTCATGAAATAAAAGGTACATCTGTGGGTCCCAAAAGGTACGGGTTTTATAATCTTCTCCCCTTAAAATGAACTTCGTCCCCGAAGTTCGCCTCACTCTCTCTTTCCCACCATTCTCTCAAGTCTCTCTCTGTCTTACTACCGCTCTCAAGTCTTCTCTTTTCCCCAAGCCTTACCGTGTTCACTCTTTTATATACACCCGTTTCCCATTGTTGTTCTTATGCCTTTGGTTTCACTCTTTAGCTTCTCAGTTGTTATATTCACTCCCCCTAAAAGAGAACTTCGTCACGAAGTTCACCGCTAATTAACCATGACACTTCTCCGGGTTTTATTGTACTTTCTTATTATATCATTATATTATAATATCGTCTATATGGTTTACACACTACGGTTCCCCACATGGTCAGAGTACGGGTCAAGCATAAAACCTATATTCTAATTTCATAGGTAATCCTGACTCGTGGTTCTATCCCTACGTACTACTCATTATCATGTTCAAAATAATAGTATATACGCAATAAAATAATCATTCCATCTTACCATGATCAAACATATCATTATTATAAAACATTTGTATTAATTTGGCCAGTCCTTTCTTAATTAGAAACTTCTATTATGCTCACTTCTCGTTTCCGTACACAACATGCCCCTTATGTATCGAGTCAAGTCCACCACATGATCACACATGTGTTCACTTATATCTCGGTTTCATACAATAATCCCCGCTTTTGACCATGAAAGACTCAAACATGCATGCCAATCATTATATACCACACGTCATATTGCAACACTTTATACTATCCTGACACTACGTACATTTTATTTTACCAAGTATAATCACGAGATCAATGCATATCATCCAAGTTCATTATTTTATCTTTTTTACCTACTTAACCACGCTATATTATTATGTGTTAATCACCCATATTGAAGGATGACACACTAAGCCAGAATCAACATATTAGGTACATTGTGAAACGTAAACAGTTCATGAAACCAGTCATGCAATGTTTCTATGGTCATCCAATTATTAGGAGGGCGTTAGGGTCTCCAAATAGAGGTACTAATAAAGTAATTAGTCAAAAACAAGCAAAACCGTACGAAACCAGTCCACTCGATCGAGTAAACGGGCACTCGATCGAGTGGAGCAAGCATTCGGTCGAGTGAAGGCTGGGCAGCAACTTTTCGATTAACCCTTGCTTCCTAACTTGTCCATTTCCTACATAAGTGTAAAATATGATCCGATGGTGATTACCACACCATCCAACATCCTTAAAAAACCAAGTTCTAGGCCTTATGGCCAAAATTACAACATCCAAGTTAAATAGTTCAAGTGCCAAACCGACAAAAATGTCAAATTAGTTTGTTCAAAGCAAACAAGAATAAGAAGAGGAATTTCTCCTTTTACCAAGCCTCTTCACCCACTGGACTATAGCTCCTTCATTATTTACCAGCGACTCCTCCCTCCGGGTGCTAATCTCCTCACTCCTTGTCTCGCCCGAGGTGTCCATCATCGCAGCGTTAACATATCGGCCATAATACTCCATAAGTCCCGGTGCCCAACTCGACCCTCCTCCTCCATTCCCACTCCCATAGAAAACCCACCCCCACCCTCTTGGGAGACACCACCTACCTTCTCTTGCTAGGTACTACCCACGTTCTCTTGGTAGCCACGACTCACATTCTCTTGGTAGTCACCACCCATATTCTCTTGGTAGTCACCACCCACATTCTCTTGGTAGCCACCACCCACACCTCCATGATAAACATCGCCAAAGAATCTCCTATTGGCATAGTGAGGTCCTGCCTAAGGACCAAGTAAGTGCCCTTCACCGTGACGGATCCTAGCATTCCAATCCGAGGGTTGGATACCATAAGCTTTGAAGACTTCCGAGGTGTTACCATCCCCGGACCAAAAGCCAGGGCGTTGAGTAAGTCTTATGCCTTGGTTGTATATGAACTCATGCATGTCCCTTAGGACCAATGAGTGGTTCACCCTCTCAATAAGGTCCGCCATGGGGTATTGGTGATCATAGGTCGGTGGGGGTTGGGTATATCCCTCGACGTAAGATGGCATACGCATTGAATGCCTAGGTGGGTCATGGAGTGGTGAAGACTCGCGCATATAAGACGATGACGGGGCGTAAGTAGAGTGCCTAGGGCGGTCAAAGGGCGGCGAAAGCATGGGCACATAGGAGGACGATGGAGCGTGCAGAGAAGTTCCAGAAGGGCCGGGAAGGAATGTCGGAGTCGGATCCCATTCTACCCCTTTATCATCAAAGGTATAAGTAAGCTCGTTCGGAATGAGATAAGTCCTGGCCGGAGGACGAGATGGGATATTTTTGGGCAAATGGGCGATCTCGGGTAATCTCCCGGGCATGGCAAGCTTCATAAACAAGTCCGCATTTACCTTCCACGAATAGCCAAGCTTATCCTTTCTATTCGTGAGCCAAAACATTCCCTTCATGTAGGGGATGTCAAGTAGGGCACTTTAGTACTCATCAGTCTATCAAATTTCCCCTGGTCAAAGCCTAATAGGTTCTTAGCTAGTCTAGTCACCAAAGTACCACAATCAAAGAAGCATTTATCGGACTTAGTCATCCTTTCAAAAGTCAAGCTTACCATGGTCACGGGGCTAAAGTAAAAGCGCCTCTCATATAACCAACTACAAACAAAGCCGAACGTCCCCAAAGGTCGTTCACCAATTTAGGGTGTTCAATAATATCATGTATTTTCATAGCACTCACATCGGTGTGTTGGTTTTTCGTATAAAGGTGAATGTATTTTGTGGCTTTCATCTCCTTATCTATCTTGTCAATTGTAAAGTCGGTGCTCTTTCCTACACCTAAACGCTCTGCGAAGGTGTCACTCGATAGGTTGAAGGAGGTATTCTTAAGATGGAAGCTCACGGAGTTGTCTCTCTTGTTGTAGACAAAAGAGCTCAAAATTTCTAGGGTGAGGTTCCGGGAACTTATCGCTACTAAGTTATATAACCCTTCCATTACAAGGACCCGAAAAATATCGTGTAGTTATTCCTCTATTCCCAAGGAAACCAAATCATCTTCCGATACGCACCTAGTGGCGTTCATCCTTCGTTGGGTGTAGGCTAGGAAAGCGTTCATATAGGGTTCACTTTCAAAGGCTATTCCCCGGTATCCCAAGTGAGTAAAGGCGGGCAGTTCTTCCAGTTGTTGTTGTTGTAAACGGGCATTCTTTCCTCGGGTGCACCTTGTATTCCTTGACATGCTACAAAATGAAACCACACAACAAAGTATAGTGTAGGAAAGGTAAGAACTGGAAGCCAAATTTGGATATGAATGAAAATTTTCTCCGACTTCTCAAATTAGTGAATGGCAATTTAAAAGAAATCCTAACATAGTGTTGGGAAATGTGTCCTCGACAATAGTGCGATCACATGATTTAATATCATAATTAAATCTCATACTAAGAATACGTGAGGGATGATTCTTTATATAGTCGACTGACCGTCATTAATCGGTAATGATTGGCTAACTAGAGTTTGACATTACTGTCGTGTGACGGTGGTGGTCAGTTGATCCCTTTAGGTCACACCTATAGGATGAGGCCCAAATAGATATTTAATTAATTGTATGCGATACAGATTAATTAATTCCTTAATTATGGGAGTGCAATTTTACGTCTTATTGTAATGTGATTAAATAAGATTTAATTTAGTCATTAAGTGTTAAATTACTAAATTAGTTGAGGTTTTAATATAAGTTTTGAGGTAGAGGTAATTAGTTATTTAAGGTTACAAGAAGTTGTAATTTTAACTAACTAGTAATTATGGGACCCATTATATGTTGATATAATGGTAGTATACTACTCAAAAAGTGGAGTGTATATTATATTATTAATTGTAATATTTAAGTGTTAAATGATTACATTAATAATTAAATATGTAAGATAGTTAAACATATGACTTATAAGCATTTGTGGGACAAATGACAAAAGGCAAAAATGGACCAAAATGGTTCCATTTTTTCGGCCATATGGAAGAGCAAAAGATGCTCTTTTGTCTTTGTTGGTTTTTGATTAAAGCATGATAGTGACACTACATACAAGCTTTAATCATACCTATATTCTTACACACTCTACCTACACTATACAAGAGAGTAAAAACAAAACCAATAAGATTCCCTTCAAGGGAATAGGCCACCGGTTTTTGGCCATATAAGATGAGCATTTGTTGCTCATTTTGTTTTGTTGTTGTTGGCTTGTTTTTCCTCTATACTTTCCCTCACATGCAAATTGCAATAAACTCTCACAAATACTAATACATTAAATCTATTACTAAAATTAGTAATAATAGAAATATTAGTATTATTAAGGTTACATTTCTACTACATATCTAGTTAATATTAGTAGGAATTTTTGGGATTAATCTTGGGTGCAATTTATTGGAGTGGCTTCTATACTTGGAGTCTTAGGAGGATCATCCATCATATTTAGCTCAAGAACAAGTGAAGGAAGGTGACCTTACTTGTGCCCATATTTTCGAACCATTTAACAATGTAAGGAACATTGTTTTTCTTATAAATCTTTCATTTTGTTATGCATGCACTAGATCTAAAGAAAATATAATTAATAAGTTAAAATGTTCACTATTATAGGAGTCTAATAATAGGTATATGAACCTAACAAGTGGTATCAGAGCATAAGGATGTTGCATGCATAATCGGTTATTGTTTTTCCGAGTTAAAAGGTTAACATATAAAACTAAAAATTTGTGATTTATTAGTATAAGCCACGAAATCACCATGAATGTTATATATTCTGGTCCTAAAATATTTTTAGGTCATTTTTATGATTTATGGAAATTTATTGCTCATTTTAATGATTTTTGGTCATTTTATTACATTTTTATGACTAAAATGGGAATTAAAATGCTAAAAATAGTTAAAATAAGTTTCTGACCTTGGAAATTTTATATGACCTCACATGCATATTTTAAAAGTTGTGTGTAAAAAGTCGAGTTAATTTGATTAATATTGCATGATTTATGATTTTTATGAGATAAAAATGGATTAAAAGAGTTAAAATGGTTAAAAAGAGTTAAATCTCGAATTAAGCCATGATCTTTTAATATGATGTCAAATGCATAATTTACATAGAGTATGTAAATTTATAGATTAAAAGATCTCTTTTAGCATGATTTATGAATTTTTAGAGTAAAAATGGCATAAATAGTGACTATTTTAGCAAAATTAGCTAAAACGTATTGCATGGCTTGAGAAATTTTTTTTAAGTTGAATTAATATCCCACTAATCATATATAAGGTTGTAAAAGTTATTGGAGTAATTTTTGGATGCTTTAAATATTTTATGAGATAAAACCGATAAAATGCAACTATATTTTCTCAAAATTAATTCAAAAATTTTAACCATGATTTTTGACATTATGAGTGTCATGGAATTATTCCAGAATGTTCAAAAATTTAAAATTCAAATTTTGAAAATTTTACAATTTAATTTGGATTTATTTCTTTAATATTATGATTTTAAGATAAAAAATGAGCATAAAATTAAATCAAGTTGAATTATTGTCAAAAATTGAGTGATGACTAATTTTTGAGTCCTAAAAAGTGTTAGGATAATTAACTCGAGCTTAGATGTGATTTAAGTGTTAATTAGTGATTTTAAAAGGTTATTATCACGCATTTTCCATAAAACCGGGTTATATGTACGACATAAGTTAAATAGGGCGATTTGGCACATCATTTGGCATGATAGGTACATATTATAATGCTGCATATTTCAATTGTTGAATGTTTTTATTTATATAATTTTGAATTATGTAATTTTATCTTAGTATGGCCTTAGTTTAATCAATATTACCCGTAATGAAAGGGAATATTGATTCGGTTGTAATTTAATGTGATCTCGTATCACTTTTATTTTTATTAGTTTTTCCATTTTACAAATGTATAATAGGAATAGTTTTGTATTTTTATTATTATTTGTAATTATGGAGCATCTTCAAAGACGGTGCTATTCGGAAAGGTGATCCGATGAAGACGGTGTCTTGGGAGGCGTGCCACTTGAAGATTCAAGGGACCAAAGGAGTTGGTTTTCGAATATGTAATAGGAATTTTATTTATTGCTTTGCATTTCTTTTAATATGTTGCATGCATTGCCAAATCGCCATAACAACACATGCATATCATATCGAGTCATCGACCGTGTCAATTATAATTATCGTAGTTCACCGCTTTAGTTCACTTAAAACGTGATAGATAATTAATTGACAAGACCTCTCACATAAAAAATTGAGAAATAGCCTTACCAAATAGTAGAAACCCATGAAGTACCAATTTCATAAGGGAGTTGAGCCGGATTTACCGTAATACAAACCTTGTTACGTTGGCGAAGTGGGGTAGTAAAAAGTTATTACATCGAAATTTGGATTAAGCTCAACGGAAGTATTGTTGACCGTAGTCGCATGTGTTCCGGGCTAAAGATGAAAATTAGAGTAATTTTTATCGACTGAGATTTCTAAAAGTAGAATCGATTAAAGTGTTAATCCACCGAGTTATATTAATAAGGGATGAATCGGCTCACCGTGCCCGAGTTGATATGAATTTGGATCTCGGAATCATTTATATAGTTGGGTGGAGGTCACTATATAAATGCAATACTTGTAGTTAAATTTACGAATATTATTAAAACGATAGATGATAATTAATTCCTTCATTTCCTATTTTGTAGTCAAATTTGTTTTATCAACCGCAATGGCAACTCCAATCACGTCCGCATCCACTAGTTCCACCACGCTTACCAATGTGTCATGGCTCCGATCCTTCATGGATCGATGTAAGTTAGAAAAGAATGGGTTTAATTTCGCCGATTGGGACGCGCAAGTTCGCTTGGCCGCGCAAGGTGACGACAAGCTTCGTTACCTTACCGAGGCATCTCCCTCCGAACCTAATGCTAGGTCCACCTCCGCCGCTAGGCAAACCTATGAGGTTTACCAAAAGGAGTCGGCTGCGATCAAAAATGTGTTGATCTTTTCTATGGAGGCCGAACTCCAACGAAGTGCTATAAAGATTAGCACCGCTCATGAGATCTACATGAAGCTTGTGAACATGTTTTCACGAGCTCCTAGGGTCATTCAATATGAGGCGGCTTCCGCATTCTTTGATCTTAACATCAAGGAGGGCCAAAAGGTGAGCCCTCATGTGCTCAAGTTGATGGAGCATGTTGAGACCTTGAAAATGCATAAGGTGGAAATTCCCAATGAACTCGTAATTGATCGAATTCTTCATTCCCTCAACAAAATCAAAGCATATGTTCAATTCCGGGTGAATTTTAATATACAAGATTAGAAAGTTTCCCTTGATGAGTTGCACAAAATGCTTGTGCAAGCCGAAAGGGACATGAAGCTAAGTGTTAGCACCACCAAAGATGTGCTCAATGTCAATCATAAGAGCAAGGGAACCTTGAAGAAAGGCGGGAAAAAGGAAAAGAAGCGAACTCCCAACAGGAACAAAGCTAAGTCTTATGAAGCAAGCTCCTACAAGCCCAAGTACAGTGCCCCCACCGGGGACAAGTGCCACTATTGTTGTGGTGTTGGGCATTGGAAGAGAAACTGTTCCAAATACCTTGGAGACATCAAAGCTAGAAAGGTTATTCCAGTAGGTATATAACTATCCCTATCTTTTATGTTTCAATCTCAACTTTGGTATGTTGATACAAGTTGTGATGATTACCCTTTTTATTGTAAATAGGGCCTCCTACCAAGGACAAAAGCAAGGAAAAGCAAGCCTAGAGGATCATGTGGGAAGCTAGAGTAACCAACCGTGGTGATGGATCAATGGAAGCTTGGCTTTAATTTGCTTTGTCTTTAATTTTATGATGTATTTCAAGTTTTTAGAACTATTTTGATTTCCTTGTGTGACTTGGAAATTAGTTTGTATCCTTTAAACACGGGTTGTATTTTGGATATTGGTGACTTGGTTTTCAACCCAAGTCACTTGTTTTATTATGTTATTTGTTCTAAAATCATCATCATAAATTACTTGCGTAGAGAAACATTAGATAAACAACTCAAATTGATCAAATATACGATTATGATGATGGGATCGTTATATGTCCATAAGCTATGAATTTAATTCTCCTTATGTCATCATTACTAAAAGTAACAACTTACTTATGTAAGATCAATTAAAGTTGTAATGAGTTTTTGAACTCATCAAGTAGGGAATTCACGATACCATATGGACACATTATTCTAAACGGATGGTCAACCATGAGATACCTAGAATAGAGAGTCTATTAAACCATATGACATGAATCAGATTGCCATATTGCATAGCTGCCATGTTAGGATGGCCCTTTTAAAGCTAATACATAGTCTAGATAAACTCCTAATACTCCGTTAAATATATATATATTTGTGACTCACAAAGCTATCTCTCAAGAAGATAGATGTATTTCTGAGAGATAGAGTGGGAGTAGATTGAATCGTCACAAACATCTCTTATAGTTGAAATGTTACTTTGTGAAAGTAATAGAATTATAGAGTGGGAGTTGGTATTGAACTATAGTCTATGAAGATAGAATGAGAGCATAGTTCAGTGGGAGTTTATCGCATATGTCTTATTGTTCAAAAATATTACTTTGTGAAAGTGATAGTATCATGACCTTGTTACACACGAGCCGAAGCATTACAATCCGAAAATTGTTGCTCACGAGTAGATTTACTTTAAAGTGAGGGTCTCTTTAAAGGTAAATAGAGCTTTAAAGTATACAAATGCATAAGCTTTACATGAAGATGCTGATCAAGATAAATTGTGTTAGGAATTGCCGCATTTCATTTTAATGAAAAATGGCAAATAGAATTCGCTTTTCTAAAATGGGAATTTAGAGAAGGAAGTGTTTGAAACACAAAATCTTAGATGAAGATTTAAGTATCCTAACATGTTATGCGTAGCTTTCTTAAGTGATCCCAGAGTGGTCTTAAGCAAGCATTAAAGGATTATACTTTTCGTTCATGTGATAATAGTGAATTGTTTCATTCACATGATTGAAGAATCATGATATAAATGAAGTTAAGTGGGAGCTAGAATTGTTTCTCCATGTCTTATATGTTGATAACGTATTACTTATTGAGAATAATGTACCAATGCTCTCTTCTGGCAAGATTGATTGGGAGACTAGGAAAGGGTGCAATATACTTTAGATTACCGAATCTATGTGAAAGTATATTGGCATATAGTTGAGAGTCTTATGAGGGTAAGATATTTCACATCTGTTGTACAACAACAAGGTCAAATAGGCTATTCATGTTGATGGAAGTAGAATTACTATGATGGAGTCATAGTCATTCACTGGGCCTATTAAGTTGTTGATCATATGAAATCAAATTCTAATGTTTCCGCCATTAGAATGATCATGTATGCCAACAGACGCACGTGCCATGATGTGATATATGCTGAGAGCACAATAAGTCAATTAAAGGGATAATTCCCGCATTATGGCTTGTGAAAGCCTTAAAGAACATCCTTGAGATTCTTGAGAAGAATTAAGGATTCGTTCACATGTTTGGATGACAAACTAAATTAGGTGTTGAAGTGTTGCACAAACTTTAGTTTCCAAACTTAAGGGAGTTGTTGAAATCCTAGGGTGTCTTATTTACAAAGGAGTAAGAGACTAAGAAAGGTGTTTTAGTTTCGCGCATTGCAAATTCTACAAAAGTATTCTAAGTAAATTGTGATAAAATCGTCAATGAAGGGATTAAGGGTGAATCCCTCTACAAATGAGACTATCACAAGTTATGCGATAACAGTGGGAGCATCTTTCAAGTTAAAGAGCTCAAGTCTAGTAAGAAGTCTAGACATATACCTGGATAAATTCATGTCATTAGAGATGACACTGAATGGAAGGAAATAACGATTAATAAAGTTGGAATATATGGATATCGGGTATATCTACTTGCCAAGCTTATATTGCATTTAACTAGTATTAATAATACACTAAAGATTATAGAATATGAAGTATAGTGTATTGACTATTCATATCTGATAATCACATTTATCGTTTGAGTTTTATTAAACTCACCCGCTACCTTTTCGTATCCGAATGGGTTGTAGAGACAAACTGAACCCCATTAAAGTGAACTAGATTGACATGGTATTTTCCCCTAGTTGCTTATATGAGGTGACGTCTCGAAGTGACTAGAGTGTGATGCGGTTGATGGCAAGTTCAAGTGCCATAAAGTCATATGGGATGACTAGTCGATCACATAGGCGGTATCGTATGGGACACTCGTCGGGCGATGACCGCTTATAGAGTTCTGGTAATTCATATAGCCTGGTCGTGGCAAGAGCTACTATAGTATTCTTATGAGTCAATTCTTTTGACTAGAGACTATTCGCCCAAGTTGGCACAACTTCTGATTAGCTTTGATTTATACTCTACGATTTCGTAAATGAGGTGAAACTAGGTATATTTTGGGTTATGATGGACTGTGGCTGAACGAAGGGAATAAGGCGATAGGAATTGTCCACCCCTTGTCAGGGTTGTTTGAAATCTCAAGGCCACTCGAGGAGTAGTTAACTGGAAATGCGTGGCCACGCTCGGAAGGTATCTATGATAGATAATTCCGGTCAGACAGTTAATCCCCAGATCGAGAAAACCACTCAGGATATGATCAAGTGTAAGTACGACCTGCAAGACACCTTGCATTGAGTGGGAGATTGTAATAGGACAAGAGAAATGGTGACGCACACTTGTCTAGGACAAGTGGGAGATTGTTGGGAAATGTGTCCTCGACAATAGTGCCATGATTAATTTTTCATTACTCCATCGTTAATGATCTTGGCAACTAAAAAGACAAAAAAAAAATTGGTTAAATTTACTCATTAAAATAATGTTTACATCTTTTAACTCCTTATAATTGATTAAGTTCTAATTCCAATAACTCTCATTTATCATTAGCACTAGGAGGATTTATTATCATAATTAAATCTCATATAAAGAATACGTGACAGATGATTCTTTATATAGTCAACTGACCGTCATTAATCGGTAATGATTGGCTAACTAGAGTTTGACATTACTGTCGTGTGACGGTGGTGGTCAGTTGATCTCTTTAGGTCACACTTATAGGATGAGGCCCAAATAGATATTTAATTAATTGTATGCGATACAGATTAATTAATTCCTTAATTATGGGAGTGCAATTTTACGTCTTATTGTAATGTGATTAAATAAGATTTAATTTAGTAATTAAGTGTTAAATTACTAAATAAGTTGAGGTTTTAGTATAAGTTTTGAGGTAGAGGTAATTAATTATTTAAGGTTACAAGAAGTTGTAATTTTAACTAACTAGTAATTATGGGACCCATTATATGTTGATATAATGGTAGTATACTACTCAAAAAGTGGAGTGTATATTATATTATTAATTGTAATATTTAAGTGTTAAATGATTACATTAATAATTAAATATGTAAGATAGTTAAACATATGACTTATAAGCATTTGTGGGACAAATGACAAAAGGCAAAAATGGACCAAAATGGTTCCATTTTTTCGGCCATATGGAAGAGCAAAAGATGCTCTTTTGTCTTTGTTGGGTTTTGATTAAAGCAAGATAGTGACACTACATACAAGCTTTAATCATACCTATATTCTTACACACTCAACCTACACTATACAAGAGAGTAAAAACAAAAGCAATAAGATTCCCTTCAAGGGAATAGGCGATGCGTGTCTAAAATATGATGTTTCACACTTTATTCTACACGCATTTCAGAGCTCAAATGTGTAATATATGCCATTATTTCCCTATTTCCCTCTACTTTCGTGTTTTTGTGTAATATTGCAGAAATGTGAAGAATTCAGCGCAAAATGAGCTGAATCCATCCCCGAGTATTTATCATAGGACCTGACATGAAGTAGTGACTTGAGGAATGAGCTTGGTGAACGTTTCAAGGCCTAAAGATAGCAAAAGCATGGGTGCGTACGAGTTTAACAAGCAAAGAAGCACTTCACGATATTGCAGCCTGCTTCAGATGGCAATATCTCGAGTTCTAGAGCTGATAATCGAGTGATTCCAATTGGTGGTGAAACCTTATCCTCTTAGCTTTCCAACGCCGCATAGAACACCTGATTTGACCAAGTAACGTAGAAATGGCAGCTCTTTTAAGATCGTTGCGCGCTGCAGAATTCATCAGAATGCATTACTGTACAACACCCTTGGTCGATCGACTGACCTACATGGTCGATCGACCAGAGCGCGAATTCCAGAAGCTGCTGTGCCAGGTACCTTGGTCGATCGACTGGACTCATTGGTCGATCGACCAAGCTTCGAATCTGACGCAAATTAAGAACGAGAAGTTAGAAGCCCAACGCAATTAGGTTTTAGAAAATAAGAAGTTGTGTTATTCCTATATAACTCATTGCTATCGAGTTAGCAGGGGGGACGGACGGACGGAGATATTAGTTTAGAATTTAGCATACGGTTTACATTCAATTACTTTAATTTTTACTCTCAATAAAATTCGTTATTTCGCTTTCGGATTCTCTTGTTCCTGCCTTGATACGGTATTCCTTTTTCATAATTCCAGTTTGTTTTAGTTATTCTTGCAGTAGTTAGAATTGTTAGAAAAATCCCGAAACCTTTAGTTTATTATTGCTTTTAATCGTTCAATTTCAATTATGCATTCGTTCATCGTATTTATCGAATTAGTTGTTCTTATCTTCATTAATATGTGTAGCTAAACCCTTCGTGCTAAAATGTAGGGGACCTATAGCGTAGATGGCCTGGAATAGAATTAGGCGACCTAAATTAGGGCATTGGTCGATCGACTGGCTTCTCTGGTCGATCGACCGTGCCCGTTGGTCGATCGACTGCCTATAGTGGTCGATCGACTGACGCGTGTATGATTAGCACCGTTTTTAATTTATTAAGTGCAATATTTGACAACGAGACCGAGAGGAGACTTGTTAGATGCTTAGTATTGACCAACCCATTAAGATCGAGAGATTGGGGAGGGAAATAATTAATGAATTAGAACGACTAAATTGCTAAGATCGAAAGATAGGTAATTTAGGCTTTAAGAATCACTTTTCAGGGGGAGAGCTAGCATTAGTGAGACTTAGGGGCTAGTAGCATAGGCCGAAAGGAGCTATTGGTTAACTTGGACCGAGAGGACTTGTTATTTACCCATCTACACGACTTTATTTCAGACTCACCCAGGACATGCGCCAACATAGCTATAGTGAACCTACCATCTTAGCATCCCTTTTAATATTTGATTTTATCCATTTTCTTTAATTGCTTATTTATTTGCGTTAGTTTAATTATATTGCATATTAGCTTTAGATAAACCCAAAACACCCCCCTTATTTGTTACTTTTAGACTGAAATCTAGAACAACTGAAATTCCCTTCCTCCCTGTGGTTCGACTCGTGCTACCGCTGTCTACAGTAGTAGTTTCGAATTTATAAATTTAAATCTTGATACTTTACGACGGCATCAAATTTTGGCGCCGTTGCCGGGGAGGTAGCGCTAGTTTTAGTTGTTTTTATTTTGGTCTGTCTTTAGCCTCAAGGGAAGACTGAGTACCTTGAGGCAGTTCTTATCCTCTTCTTTAGTGTTGTTTCGATAGGTCCTATAGGTCCTATTAGCAGTACTTCAGGAGGATTCACCATGTTCCGTTCTTGGGAGCATCAGGTGGAATTTTGTGGGAGATGTGGTGCTGAGGGGCATGATTCTGCTATGTGCCGAGCAGATATGGACCAAGTCTATGCTTACAGGCAATATAAACAAGGTCATTATACGCCGCCACATCCGTACTATCAACAAGGCTTCCAAGAGCCTTCATATTCTTTTGCACCACCTCCGCAAATCCCTCTTCCCTCTAACGAGATGGCGGATATCAAAGCTATGATACAAGAGATTGCGACTAAAACTGCCAAACGTCGTGAAGAACATGCATTATGGTTTAAATCAACTCAGTCTCGAATGGCCGACCTTTCTTCTCTTCAACACATGGAGAGCGTGCATGCTATGCGCGTCCGTAGTGGGTCAACCCCTGAAGGGCTTGCTATGAAAAGGGTAAGCCCGGAAATTAATAAAGATGAATCGGGAAGAGAAGAGGCTGAACTGTCAGAACAGAAGAATAGCGTTAGGAGTAGAATTGCAGCATTTGAAAGTCGATCGACCAACCACTCTGGTCGATCGACCAAGACCTCTGTTAATGCTTCTCTTTCTGACAATCAGAAGCTTTTGGAACCCAGCTCCCATGGTCGATCGACCTCGCCTACTACTGATATTGTTGATAATTCGACCCGAATTCTTGACGGGTCATTCATTTCAAGAGCCATGAAGTTATTTCTAGGTGTTGATAAGGACAAGGTCCTTAATTCAAAGGATGTTTCAAAGAAGGAAGTAGAAGAGCAAGCTAAGTTGTCGATAAAGCTTTCATTTTCTGAGTGGCTCCAGAAATTGAAAGACGAGACTGAGCGAAAAGAGAATTTGAATGCCATAACACTGAGGAGCGGGTCTACTATTGCCGGGCCCAATGTGGCGAAAGATTGGTCTGAAAAGAAGAAAGAAAGGGCGTCTGTGAACAGTGGCAAAATAAAGACGACTAGCAGCATAGGCCGTCGATCGACTGCCTATCATGGTCGATCGACCAGTCCCCGACCTTCCAGTGCTACTGTACCTGAAGACCTCAGTCGATTGACTGACCAACCTAGTCGATCGACCGAGGAAGCTGCTGAAAGTGCACAGTTCCGTCCTCCAATGCCTGATGACTTGAGAGACCATTTGTTTCGGGGTTCGACAACTCCGAAAATATTGAGGCAAGACCCAAATGCTGATGGGTCAGTTCCAGTGCCCAGGTATGACCCCACTACTATCAATGGTTCGTTCCTGCGACGGACTGAAGAGGATTTTAGCTACAACAAAGAGAAGATGGTCGATTTTCAGCCCAAGTTTTCAGATGCTGGTATGAGAGGTTTAGAGGAGCGTACTAAATTACTTCTCACTGCCCCTTATCCAGAAAGACTGGTGCCGATGAAGGATGAGGTATCTTTCGAGAAATTTAAATCTATTATTCATAGTTTAAATGTTCAAATACCTTTTCTTGAGTTGGTAAATCAAGTTCCTGCTTATATGAAATTTATGAAGCAACTTTTGACTAAAAAGCGGAAACTTGATAGAGTCGAGTCTGTTGCATTAACTACTGAGTCTAGTTCTTACTTAATTCATACTACTCCGCAGAAATTAGCTGACCCGGGTAGTTTCTCTATCCCGTGTCAAATAGGCACCTTTAGTCTCGATAAAGCTTTATGTGATTTAGGCGCTAGCATGAGTGTTATTCCATTAAGTCTAGCTAAACGACTTGGTTTAACTAAGTTTGCTTGCACGAGTATGACAGTTCAGATGGCCGACCGTTCTGCGGTCCAGGACATAGGAGTGTTAGAGGATATTCCTGTGCAAATCGAGAAATTCTTCTTTCCTGTGGATTTTGTTGTCCTAGATATACCCGAGGATCGTCACACCCCGATTTTTTTGGGTAGAACATTTCTGCACACTGCTGGTGCAGTTATTGATGTTGGCCTTAGGACATTGACTTTTAAGG
The DNA here is from genome assembly GCF_048544455.1 of Silene latifolia. Classification (NCBI taxonomy): domain Eukaryota; kingdom Viridiplantae; phylum Streptophyta; class Magnoliopsida; order Caryophyllales; family Caryophyllaceae; genus Silene; species Silene latifolia. The sequence goes on along the minus strand of NW_027413173.1, from coordinate 29,691 downwards.
TAGAGAAGGAAAGAATTTCATTTGCTCAATCTCCCATTCGTAGGGATCCTATGATGGTTCAGTGCAATGCTAAGACAGCTAATACTTATGTGATTATTGATGATGTCTCGCCTTTTAATCCTACCCCTATTCCTGCTTTAACACCTCTGCACCAGATTGGGAGCGAATTGGAGGAAAAATCTTGTGTTTTACTTGTTGTAGGGTCTGGTTTGGGGAAGGAACTACCGCATATTGCTCCAGCTGTGAAGGAACCAATTATTCAGAAAGGTGGACTGGGATGTTTAAGCTATGGATCAGATGAGGAGCCGGAGAAGAGCCCAAGAAAGAAGAAGCCAGCGCGAGTCACGGAGTATGACTTGGAGTTCGATGAGCCAGACGATACTAGAGCATGGGAGGCCAGAGCTGCTGATGATCCATTGAGTTGCCTAGATTATGGAGATGGGTGGAGTCCAGCTGTCGAGATTAGTATTGCTGAAGGAGTTTCTTATAGCCAGAAGCCGTATTCTGAGCTATATGGCGGCATGGATTGACGGACTTGATAGTTATTGGACTTTTGGACCATTTTATTTCCGTTTTAGACTATTTACTGTTTTTGGTTTGCGCGAGACTTCGCATTTTATATTCATTTGCTTAGGATTTTTATAGACTATAGACTATAATTTTGGGTTTAGCGCAAATTTTGGGCGCGTTATTATGTGCAATTGCAGGTATAAAGACCACGTTAACTCAATTTATTGAGTTATGTCGAAGAACAGCACTGTTACGCCAGGTACTTACGGTAGCACTGCTGGCTACCGAAACCTCTTAGCTCACGCGGGTTTGGGGAGGTTTCCTTTTGCGCTTACAATCTTGTGAGTTTCCGAGTCACCTTCATGTCTTATTTAGTTTTTTATCGCAAAAATCCCATTTCCCTTTTGTTTCTTTTACATGATTTTGCACAATGGGGACATTGTGTGATTTGGTTTGGGGAAGGGTTTTGCATTGCATTCACATGTTTTATTGCATTTCTGTTTCACGTTTATTGCATTTCGGTTTGCATTGTTTATTTTATCTCCTATATATACAAAAATCAAAATTCAAAAAATTGAAAAAATTTCAAAAAAATTTAAAAAATGCACGTTTATTTTAGCATATAGGTCGAGTCGGAACGGTAGTATTTCAATGATGACATTGCATTTGCATCTGTTTATGCCTAAGCCTTGCTAATTGACATGTTATTAGTAGAATCACATATGCATACCTACGAGTTTTTGTTAAAATATTTGCTGGACTTGAAACTTGACTTAGATTTTTGACAAACTACTTATATATTCTGAGGTTTAGAGCTTATAACTGGTGACATTCATGACCAGTTCATTTAGGATTTGTGAGTAGTTACTCCTTATAAGACATGTTACATTAATTTGCATAAATATGAACTTGATCTACTTAATACCCGTATGCATTCGATTTGTGGTTTGTTGACACATGTGGTAGAGGTTTCCTTTTCTTATTTTACCCATAAGCCTCACATAGCCAGATTGCCTTTTGTCCCATAAGCTACATACCATTATTTAGCCTACCCTATCCGAGCTAGTATTGGTAGTTTTGGGAATGTGTATATTGCTTTTTGGTTGTATTGCTCTTTATGAGAAGGTTGGTGAAATGTTGGAAAGGAGGAAAGAAAAGAAAAAAAAAAGAGAAATTGAAAAAAAATGAAGAAAAAAAATGATGAAAAGCAAGTAGAAAAGAAGAAAGAAAAAAAAAAAAAATCAAAATCGCATAATTCAAAGTCTTTGTTAAAATGACGATTTTTTCTCCCATGCTTTATTATTATCATCATATGGGGAGTTGATTATTATTGGAGATTGTGAGATTAGTGCTAATCATTAGCACCGTTTTGTATTGATAAATCTTGAGCAAGAAGTTGGATGTTGTTATAATTTGGTTCCTGTAGTTACTAGCTTGGCTTTAACTCCTCTATTCCAAATTCATTTTAGCCTCTTCTTACCCATTACCTCACATATCCATATTTACCTCTGCATGTGTCATGGTCATTTGTTGGTTGGAATGCATATGTACGGTTGTAGAGATTATTTTCATATTAGATTGCAGGCAAGTTCTTATAGGTCGTAGTTAGGTGAGTGTCACTACAAAATGAATTCTTTCTATCTTTTACTTATATTCACCTGTGCTTATGTGTGATATGAGCGACCCATGAGAGTCCATAATGATAAGTCTCTATAGTTGACGGTTCAGCAGTTTTAACGACTTCAGAACTCGTTTGCATGATTAACATCGCTAATTGATTGTTGGTTGTTGCATTAAATTGGTTTAGGCTTTATGGTTGCATTTCGCTCTGAGATTGAACTCGTTCCAATAGGTTTTAGGATCGAGTCTAGTTCTTGCTTGGGGACAAGAAAGGTTTGGTTTGGGGAGATTTGATGCGTGTCTAAAATATGATGTTTCACACTTTATTTTACACGCATTTCAGAGCTCAAATGTGTAATATATGCCATTATTTCCCTATTTCCCTCTACTTTCGTGTTTTTGTGTAATATTGCAGAAATGTGAAGAATTCAGCGGAAAATGAGCCGAATCCGTCCCCGAGTATTTATCATAGGACTTGACATGAAGTAGTGACTCGAGGAATGAGCTTGGTGCGTGTTTCAAGGCCTAAAGATAGCAAAAGCATGGGTGCGTACGAGTTTAACAAGCAAAGAAGCACTTCACGATATTGCAGCCTGCTTCAGATGGCAATATCTCAAGTTCTAGAGCTGATAATCGAGTGATTCCAATTCTAGGTGGAAGCTTATCCTCTTAGCTTTCCAACTCCGTGTAGAACGCCTTATTTAACCAAGTATCGAAGAAATGACAGCTCTTTTAAGATCGTTGCGCGCAGCAGAATTCGTCAGAATGCATTACTGTACAACACCTCTTGGTCGATCGACTGACCTACATTGTCGATCGACCAGAGGGCGAATTCCAGAAGCTGATGTGCCAGGTACCTTGGTCAATCGACTGGACTCATTGGTCGATCGACCAAGCTTCGAATCTGACGCAAATTAAGAACGAGAAGTTAGAAGCCCAACGCAATTAGGTTTTAGAAAATAAGAAGTTGTGTTATTCCTATATAATTCGATCGCTATCAGTTAGCGGGGGGGGGTGGTGCGGATGGAGACATTAGTTTAGAATTTAGCATACGGTTTACATTCAATTACTTTAATTTTTACTCTCAATAAAATTCGTTATTTCGCTTTCGGATTCTCTTGTTCCTGCCTTGTTATGGTATTCCTTCTTCATAATTCCAGTTTGTTTTAGTTATTCTTGCAGTAGTTAGAATTGTTAGAAAAATCCCGAAACCTTTAATTTATTATTGCTTTTAATCGTTCAATTTCAATTATGCATTCGTTCATCGTATTTATCGAATTAGTTGTTGTTATCTTCATTAATATGTGTAGCTAAAACCTTCGTGCTAAGATGTAGGGGACCTATAGCGTAGATGGCGTAGAATTAGGCAACCTAAATTAGGGCATTGGTCGATCGACTGGCTTCTCTGGTCGATCGACTGTGCCCGTTGGTCGATCGACTGCCTATAGTGGTTGATCGACTGACGCGTGTATGATTAGCACCGTTTTTAATTTATTAAGTGCAATATTTGACAACGAGACCGAGAGGAGACTTGTTAGATGCTTAGTATTGACCAACCCATTAAGATCGAGAGATAGGGGAGGGAAATAATTAATGAATTAGAACGACTAAATTGCTAAGATCGAAAGATAGGTAATTTAGGCTTTAAGAATCACTTTTCAGGGGGAGAGCTAGCATTAGTGAGACTTAGGGGATAGTAGCATAGGCCGAAAGGAGCTATTGGTTAACTTGGACCGAGAGGACTTGTTATTTACCCATCTACACGACTTTATTTCAGACTCACCCAGGACATGCGCCGTCATAGTTATAGTGAACCGACCATCTTAGCATCCCTTTTAATATTTGATTTTATCCATTTTCTTTAATTTCTTATTTATTTGCGCTAGTTTAATTATATTGCATATTAGCTTTAGATAAACCCAAAACACCCCTTATTTGTTACTTTTAGACTGAAATCTAGAACAACTGAAATTCCCTTCCTCCCTGTGATTCGACTCGTGCTACCGCTGTCTACAGTAGTAGTTTCGAATTTATAAATTTAAATCTTGATACTTTACGACGGTATCAATAGGCCACCGGTTTTTAGCCATATAAGATGAGCATTTGTTGCTCATTTTTTTTTGTTATTGTTGGCTTGTTTTTCCTCTCTACTTTCCCTCACATGCAAATTGCAATAAACTCTCACAAATACTAATACATTAAATCTATTACTAGAAGTAGTAATAATAAAAATATTAGTATTATTAAGGTTACATTTCTACTACATATCTAGTTAATATTAGTAGGAATTTTTGGGAATAATCTTGGGTGCAATTTATTGGAGTGACTTCTATACTTGGAGCCTTAGGAGGATCATCCATCATATTTAACTCAAGAACAAGTGAAGGAAGGTGACCTTACTTGTGCCCATATTTTCGAACCATTTAATAATGTAAGGAACATTGTTTTTCTTATAAATCTTTCATTTTGTTATGCATGCACTAGATCTAAAGAACATATAATTAACAAGTTAAATTGTTCACTATTAGAGGAGTCTAATAATAGGTATATGAACCTAACACATAGTTCTCTTGTATTTCAACCAACACCCAAGATTTTCTCATGTTACAAATTTTTCGGAAATTGAAATTCTTGTGACATAATATGGCTTAAAACATAACCTTAATCACGTGTGCTACCCTTATTCATCATCCCATTTTGTTCAAAATCAACTCAACAATGGAACACTACACTAGACTCTTAGTATAATGGTCACTTGTCTTGAAATCTTAAAAAATTTAAGATGGAAAAATTCTAACATAAGAGGTTACTTGTTATCACCAATATATTTAAATCATTAAGAAGCAATTAAGATAAGAATTGACTTGATAAAATTAAAATCAGGGCAAATGAAATGCGTATTTCCGACACTTTAAAGTCTTTAAGACGGAAAAGTTTTCGATGTAAAGCTTCCCCAAGCATCATAAGTTGGAGATTTAAGGTAACCATGAGTTAGTAAAAACAAGTAGTGAGCACACAATCAAAATTTTGACATGGTTGGTGTAAAAATTAAGAATTTAGAATAATTAAAACAAGGACATGAGAGCGACAATGCCACAAGAAGCTTGAGTCGGGAAATGAGTAGTATGTAAAAGAGTGATCACGTTAAGGCTTGGAAATGAAAAGGAGACTTGAGAGCTTGGTGGGAAAGAGAGAGTGAGGCGATCTTCGGGGGCGAAGTTCATTTTAAGGGGGAAGATTTTAATACCCAACCTTTTGGGACCCACAAACGTACCTTAGAATGCGTGAGAGGACCTTCGAATAAGATGAGATACACTCAAGAGTGAGAGGTTGACCATACACTAGACCAAGTGAGACCTGGACTAGATCTAGTATAACAGTATTGGACAGAGTGAGTCATTCACTCGACCGAGTGGTCCGACACTCGACCGAGTGGGTGCCACTCGGTGGAGTGGAATCGCACTTGGTCGAGTGACACTGAACCAGAAATGGGGATAAGAAATCTCAAACCTCATCTTTATTCGTTCTATCTTATCTTTTCTCACTCCAAATCCTCGCCTATCTCTCTAAAACTCCCATAAACCTCTTCCAGCATGTATCCAAGCTTGCTTGAAGGAATCTCTCATCTTATTCTTCACCATCCACACTTGTAAGTCAATTTCCACTCATCCTTGTTTAGGTCTTAACCCTAATTTTTAGCTAATTAGTGGATCGTAATAAGGGGTTTGTATTATATAATAGAATAAGATGTATTGGTGATGGTATTACATGATTTGTATAGGATTAAGACGGTCTTGCGAGACGGAATCGTATGTGATTCGGATAAATCATGAAGAATGCTAAAAGGTAGGTTAATTGATGAGGGTAGGAATTGTCGTCTATTCTCCCTATCAAAATCTATTTATAATCTTAACAAACTACTCTTAGTAGAACGGTAGGTAAAGGTTGGATCCCAAAGGACATGTATTGTATTGATTTATCGATTGTAGAAAGATATGTCTTTGGTGTCACAATTTGGGTTGGGTTTGAGGTTTGCAATCTAAACTAATTAACAAAGGAAATATAAACAAATGAAAGTAAAGCCAAGTAAGCAAATGGGGTTGTAAACAATTGATTAAAGCACTAGGGTGTCATAGGTTCATAGGGGAATCATAATGAGATCACATAAACAAGTTTCATAGATGCAAGAAATTTATTGTTGTAGTGGAATCGAGTTAGTTTATATCTTACAATTCCTAGGAAGTTTTGGGTCTCGGAGCCGAGTCGGTCAAGACTTTACAACACCTACAAGTCGACTTAATTCTTCCTGTTTAACTATATTCATGGTCTAACAAGCCTTGAGTTAGTTTATGTCTTATAAGTCTTGTTGAAAGGATAAGAGATTCATGCTAGGTTGTCAATCAAGCATTTCATCAAGCATAACACGTGCATAAGTTGAAACTACAACAAGCAAGCATTCATATGAACTCATTAAGTAAAGATCTACCCCATGATTAACTCCCCTAATCCCCCATTTACCATAGTTAAGGAACTACTCACTCATTATTATGGTGGACATGCTAACAATGGTGTCAATCATATTAACAAGTCTAAACATGATGAAAGAGTAAAACAATAAACAAGGATTAAGTAAAGAGTAGAGAAATTATACCAACTTAGGATGATCAAATATAAAGCAAAGGATAGTAGAAGAAAACTTGATTGATTGATGAAGAGTTGTCAATTCTCCAAATAATAACCCAATAATCTTCAATACCCAACTAGATCTAAGAATGCTTGAACAATAATTAAAGAAGGATTAATGTGTAATTAAGCTAATTGGTTCCTAATTATACTCTAATGATGTCTCTCTAATTCTATTACAAAGGGGTATTTATACTAAGTACAAGTATTAGGGTAACTAAAGGGTTAAATGACAATTAAGCCACTTTAATAAATATTAACGCCTTGCAAGTCCTTCATGGAGACGCCCGACCCGCCTTTGTTGAATGCTCATGCTGTAAGGGAAAAACGCCCGTCCTACTCAAGGGACGCTCAAACTGAGCTTGGGGACGCCCGTCCTTCTCTTCGGGACGCTCGGGCCGAGCTTGGGACGCCCGTCTTAAGGATCAACTTGGCTTCTTCTTCGATTGGCTGCCTCATGATCCATGGGGCTCCTTGAGGAGCCGTGGGGGTCCTTCATCATTGCCCAAATACTTTTTTATTGACTTATAGGCCTTTAGTATTGGTCTTCTCTTTGTTGCTTGGTCGTTATATGCGATCTATTTAGCTCCATTTTGCTCCATATAAGCAAGGTTAGCATTCCTCTCCTACCAAGGACACAAACCTCATAGAATATGCAAAGTAGGAAGCTAAAGATAAGAAACGACCCTAATGCATGCAACAAAGCATAGTAACGAGGCTAGTTAGGGGACTAAATGTGCGTAGATACGAGTCACATGAAATATCCCCAAACCGAACCTGTGCTCGTTCCGAGTAAAGAGGTGACTAAAACTATGACCTTTATTTATAAGTTAGCCAATGTGAGACAATTAGCGGGTATCACTCCGCCCCTTCAACTCACAAAAAGACATATATGAGGTAAGATGCCTTCTTTCAAGGCAAGGTGGGGCTTGTCAAAATGGCTATGCATCCTAACATTAAGAACACAAAAACAAGTAAAAGGACGCATCTACAAAAGAATAGCCACTTTCCTCATCTAAGTGGTGGAAATCATCTATAAGGGAAGCAATTTAAGGGTACACACTCCATCGTAGATATTAGTTCTCCTAGTTACAAAGTCCTAGAGGATACAAACAAGTCACCTCCAAGTTGTGTTAAACTAGGTTACTTTCGTCCACACTTGCTAAATGCTTTTGTCAAGGGCGATCAGATGGGGATGGAAGGATGATCCTTATGGTGTTAGTGGCATATAACATGACAAATCTCGGATTCTCTACAAGTGTAAAGGCCAAGGATCGTCCCAAGCTCAACAAGGTGGCAAAACAAAAATGATTTTTGGGAATGAAATGCTCAAGTCAATTAAAACAAGAATAGTGGATTTGCCTAACATTCAAAATTTGACCTCAATTCAACTTCCACATTTCACATTTCAAAACCTTAAGATGGGGTCTGTCCCTCATTTGCTAGTGTCTTTTGATTTCGCCACTCGCTTATTAGGCAACCGGTTAGCCTCTAGACAATAGCTCTTGGGGTGATAGTCACTTTGTCTTTGGGCGGCCGAATTCACAATCGTGTGGGGCCAAATTCAATGGATCCTGCACCAAAGCACATTGAAGTGGTACTCCTCCATCAAATTTCTCGGCATTTCAATAATTCAAAATATTTGAGGTTTCCTTGGCAATTAAAACAATTCCACATCATAAAACCTTTGAAATGAGCACTTTCAAACTTATTAATGAATATTTTTGGGTTGCTAAACCACCAAGTCAATCAAGGTCCCTTAGATAAGTGGATCAAGTCCATATCACATCATAAGGTTGGATAGGTAACACACATGCAAACCCTTGACTAGGTCTTGGACCATGGGACACATGATACTATTATGACACATCCTAGAGTGTCTTGAGAGTATTCAAGCAAACAAAGTCTCAAGAGAAAATTTATCTACAAGGGCCTTATAGACACTTGTAAAGGTTCCCAAATAGGCATTTTCACAAAAAATTTCTACCATACAAACTACATACCATGATGAAACTAACATATATACAACTCTAATGCATATGCTTCTATCAACTAGTATGCCATATAAACTAAATGCAAACTCTTAACAACACATAGGTTCATACCGCATCAATCAAAATGTAGCCACATTGTCATTAACATATAAGAAAGAAGAATGAGATTTGGAAAGATTATACCATGCAGTCTTCTATATCCTTCATGCCTCGAATGTGGCGTAGTCATCCCAATGTAATAAGAGTGACAAACAAACAAATATATACAATTCTATACTACAAAGGAAAGAACATGTTTTTGGATTTTTAAATTTTTCAAATTTTTATCATTTTTTAAATAAGGGTTAGATGTTAGAATGTTAGATGTTAGAATTTCCCATCCCCACACTACTATGGACATTGTCCTCAATGGACAAAACGATAGAAAATTATGCAAATGCAAATGCATGATATTAAATGAAATGAATGAATTTTTACACTAAATGCATACTACATGTGAAATAATTACATATGATGAGTATTTACATATGATGCAAACTAAACTATGCTATATGATGCATGCTTTCGATTGGTTGGAGAGCTAATTTAAATTAACTCGGGTTGCCTATGAATGAACTTCCCCAAACCAAACAAAACAAAACAATATTTCCAGTGCAAAAATTAGGAAGTTTATTCACAAGGCATGTAATACAATGCATGAAAAGTCAAGTTGTCATTTTGGATTCTTTATGGTGGGAGCAAAAATATTGTCACCTCAATATTGCCGAGGTGTGAGTCCTTTGATGGTGCTAGGACTCAAAAACTCTTAGCCATCCAAGAGTCCAAAATGACTCTCTAAATGCTCTAAACTACAAGCTATAAAAGTTATGCAAGTTATGTAAACATGAGATAAAAACAAATTAAAAGCAGGGGTAGGAGACTCACAATGGTTGGTTGAGATGCTAATGTAAGACATCAACCTCTTAGTTGTCGTCCTCCTTCATGCTTTATCAACAATCAACTTTCACTCATTTCATCATCATCATCATCATCATCATCATCATCTTCCTCCATGGGCCCGGAGGCATCATCATCATCATCATCATCATCATCATCATCATCATCATCATCATCATCATCATCATCATCATCATCATCATCATCATCATCATCATCATCATTATCTTCTTCACTTGAACTTTGCTCATTGTCATCATGGCTTGATTCATTACCTTTTTCATCCTCATCATCAACATCCTCCTCGCTCCTAGCTCCCCGGACATCCCTTTCTTCATCTTGAGAAGCTTGTGGAAAGAACACCTTCTTATCCACCAAATCCATCAAAGGACTCTTAGGATCAAGAAGTCCTTACCTAGTAAGATGATAAAGTGGTGGATATTAGGCGTAATAGGTGTTCATCCGGTCTTTGTAAGCTTCTTTATGGATATGCTTCATTAACTTGGTCAAATAGTCATTGTCTTCCACAAAATTTGGGTCATTTGTTGTGAACTTTTTAAAGGCAAAGGGATAGGTCGGTACAACAATGGAGGGGGGCTCTTCAATCGGATTTTATTGTTGGTTGATGATGTTCTTGGCAAGCTTGGAGACGGGGATAAAGTAGTTTTTTCGCCGAGTGGAAATGCGGCATATTTTCCTTGGCAAGATAATAGAGGCGGTATCCTTGATCATCCATTCATATCCTTGGGCGAAGTTATCATGTTTTACCTAATGGAACTTGTGAATCAATGTGCTCACGTCAAGGAGGTTACCACCTTTAACCGGTTTATAAGCTTCGTCTTCATTGAATTTCGAGTTAAAGTGTTTAGCCAACCTCGTTATAAAGCCTCCATTAACAATAAAAACTGCCTTTTCTTTTCCTTTTTTGAAGTTCAACCATCTCTCCAACAACAATTGGAGAATATTGTAATAATTCTTTGACTTTCCATGGAAATTGACCTATGCCAATACCGAATACCCGGATGATGTATATACAAGGCATTGCATTCTATAAATGTAGTGAACTCTCTTCCGACAATTGCCTTCCAAAGGGGTTTGGCATCAAAATTGTGGGGTTTCTTGTGGAATTCCCAATGATCACAAAGTCCCAATACCTTTCCGAAATCGGCCTTTATCATCCTCCTACTTTGGTTTTTATGCCGAAATTCAACATATTTTCGAGTCTCAATCTTATACTCCCTCAAAGAACTAATGAATTCCAAGGTTAAGGAGGGGTAAGTCAATTCATTCATCTCAAATAGGGTTGATAACCCCATGGACTCGAAAAATGCTTTGGTTTGGTCACGCACTCCCAATTTTTCCAAAGTATCTTGGCATACAAACTTTGTGGCAATAAATTTCTTCTTAGAAAGGGATTCAAATGCAATTCTATGCTCATTAGAAATAAAATTTACCTCCGGATAATCCTTAAGTTGCTCAATCTCCGGTATAGTAGTAGTAACTTCCTCAATGGCCTCAATGACTTCCCTTGCTTGCTCCCTAGCTTGTTCCACTACCACTAAAGCATTTGATGCTAGAACTTTTTTCCCTTTTGATAGAGTTGGGGATTTTGATGCTTTGGTGTTACATTTTGTTCTTGCCATGATGATTACTCCTTATAACTTGATGTCAACAAACCTTGAATATGCTTGAATGCTCTTGCTTTCTTCCTCCTTCAATGAATTTATCAATCAAATTGGGGTTTTTCAAATTTGCCTAAACCCTAGAAATTTTTGATTGATTTTGGGAAGATTTTGATGTGTAATGGTCTAAAAGTTGACAAAGGAATGATTTGAATTGAATTTTGGCAAGTTTACAATTGATTTTGATAAATTTAGTTAAGTATTTTGTGATTTTAGATGATGGGTTTGATTGTTGTAGTGAGGGAATGTGTTTTTGTTTATGTATAAAGAAATAGAAATGAATTATGAAGGTTAGAAATCCCATGTTTATGTTCAAAAGCAGGTAGGGGACGCTCGAGCTCTATTTAGGGACGGGCGGATTTCGTTTCAGCTTTTTTTTGTTTACTCCTTTGGGATGCTCGACCTGGGCTCGGCTCGAGCAGACTGAATGTTGGGACGCCTATGTCGGTGCTAGCTTGAGCGGATTCTGTTACAGCTCTTTTTTTCTTTGCTTTGATCCAGTTCCCACGAGCTGAGGCCTCCTTGGGGGGATCCCTTTCCCGTGACTTTGCTTCTTCATTTCCTATTCTTTTGTTTTGGGGTTGCACTACAAAGGCTTGGTTAGCCTAGGCAATTGCTTCCCCACACTTGATCATCAAACACTACACATTTCAAAAACATTAAAATCCCTCCCTCACTCGCTCTCATGTCACAAAAATTCTTAGAACAAAGCATATAAGATGCAATGCAAAAATTGAGTAATGTACAAATTAAATAAAATGTAAGTTAAGAGGTTAGAACATTTACAAACGGTGGTTTAGGAAGGACTCCACCAAACTCTCCTTCATTTGAGAGGTGTCAAGGGGGGTAAAGCAAGGGCGTTGTTGATGTTGCTCAATGCCATGTAGAAGTAATCAAAGGCTTGTTCATTGTCATGATAAAGGTCTTGCATAGACCTTGGCACATTTTTGTCTTTATTCATGTAGTAGTCTGACTCAATGTTGTGGTGACAAGGATCTACAACGCCTTGGTCTAGGGTCAAAGCATTTCCAATGTAAGGATTCACTAATCCGTCAAATTCATCATCCCATAGACCATATACTTACTTTGCTTCTTTCCCCATGTTGGGAGGATTATAAGCTGGCAAGAGAAACTCTTCTTTGTCATGGCCAATGAGGCTTTCATTGATACTTATCATGATGGGTGAGCTTTGCAAGCTCTCATTCTTGTTATGAAAAATTCCATGCTCTCCGAATAGAGCCACTTTAATATCATCCACATCTTTCTTCCAATTGGGCGGTGTTTCTTTGCCCTCCTTGCTAAGATTTCCATCTTTGACTCGTTCTTTAAATGGGGATTCCACTTTCTTCTTGTCAGCTTCCCGGCTATAGTGATCAACCATAAAGCATGGTTCAAGCAAGTTAGGAGCTCTCATAGTCTTATCAAGATTAAAGGTGATTTCTTCCTCACCAACTTCAAGTGTGAGCATCCCGTGCTTTACATCAATCACCGCTCCGGCGGTGTGTAGGAATGGTCTTCCTAGAATGATTGAGATATTGGAATCTTCCTCCATATCAACAATAACAAAGTCCACCGGTATGAAAAAATTTCCAATTCTCACGGGCATATCTTCCCATACCCTAAGTGGTTTCTTTGTTGTTCGGTCCGCCATTTGTAGAGTCATGTTAGTGCACTTGAGTTCTCCCACTCCTAGCCTTTCACATACCGAATATGGCATGACACTCACACTTGCACCTAGATCACATTCTGCTTTGTTGATTGTGGTGTCACCAATGGTACATGGAATGTAGAAGCTTCCCGGATTTTTGAGCTTAGGTGGGGAATTCCCTTGAAGTATTGCACTACTTATCTTTGTGAATGCGATGGTTTCCAACCTCCTAATAGACTTCTTCTTGGTAAGGATATCTTTCATGTATTTGGCATAGACCGACACATGGTTGATCAACTCCGTGAATGGAATGGAGACCTCTAGGTTCTTCACAATCTCCATGAACTTTTCAAGTTGCTCATCAAGCTTGGGCTTGGCTTAGCGACTTGGAAATAGAAGTCTAATCAAAATAGGTTCTTTTTCAACCTCTTTGGCCTTCTCTTCATTTCTCTTCTTCAATGAGTCATTGATAGTTAGCTCCACTACCTTAGGATTTCTCCTCAATGGTTCCATCACATCTCTTGTCCTGACACTTTCAACTGGCTCCTTAGGTTCCTCATATCGTGTACCACTCCTCAAGTGGATTGCATTGATAGTTTCATGTCTTGTAGGAGGATTACCTTGAGCAAGTAATTGTCCTTTTTGCCTTTGGGAACTTGAAGAGGCCAATTGGGACATTTGTGTTTCCCACATCTTGGTATGAGCAAGGATATTGTTGATGGTAGTGTCTTTGCCTTGGCTATCTCTTTGCATTTGAGCAAAGAAATCTTGTTGGCTCTTTTGTATTTGAAGGATCGCTTTTTGAACATCAAAACCTTGGTCATTGGATTGATTGTAAGTGGGTTGGTTTTGGAATCCTTGGTTTTGGTTGAAATAGGGTCTTTGAGTAGGATTTCTCATTGGAGGTGGGGTGTATGTTGGTTGAGGATTTTGAACATTTTGGCTTTTGTATGAGAAGTTTGGGTTAAATTTAGTGTTTTCATTGTAAAATTTGGAGTAAAGGGTGCCATTCTTGTATGCTTGGAAAACATTCACTTGCTCATTTGTGCCCCTACACTCTTGTTGATCATGTCCCAAAGTTCCACAATTCTCACATACTCCATTTGGAATAGAAGATGTTGCCACCATGGCATTGACATGTTGCTTGGGTGATTGAGAAGCTTCATTCATCTTGGCTATGGCCTTGTCAAATTTCAAGTTCATTGTGTCAATATGAGAGCATAGTTGGACACCGAAATTGGCACTCAATTATATGACGGAGTCAACTTCATGTCTCCCTCCTCTAGTAGCTTTTCTTGGCCTACTATATTGAAAATTATGAACCGCCATCTCCTCTATATTTTCCCAAGTTTGGTTGTCATCTACCTCGGTGAATCTTCCATTAGAATCCATGTTGAGCACATTTCTTGCATCTTCATACAACCTATTCCAAATTTGTTGGACTAGAAACCATTCGCTTAGTCTATGGTGAGGACAAGAGCGATATATATCTTTGAATCTTTCTCATACCTCATATATAGACTCTTAATCTCTTTGCTTGAACCCAGTAATTTGGGCTCTTAACATGTTGGTATTCTCCGGAGGGTAGAACTTATTGTAAAAGGCAAGTATTAACTTCTTCCATGAATCAATTCCAATAGTGGTCTTGTCTAGGCTCTTCAACCATTGTTTTGCGGTTCGGATCAAGGAAAAAGGAAACAATACCCATCAAATTTGATCTTGAGTTACCCTCGTTTGGGAGATTGCATCATAATAGTCACAAAAGTCTCCATGTGTAGATGAGGATCCTCACTAGGCAACCCTCCAAATTGACTTCTCTTAACCAATTGTATGAATGCAGATTTGGCAATGAAATTACCGGTCAAGTGGGGTGGTGTTGGAGTACCATTTGGTAGGTTCTCCTCGGTTGGTACGGATGATGTGACTCATATTTGAGCATATTTAGTCCCCGAATTAGCCTCGTTCCTATGCTTTTTAGTGCATAATTGGGTCATTTATTATCTTTAGTCTTTCGTTTTGAAAATTCTTTGAGGTATTGATCCCTTGGTAGGAAAGGAGTAAGAACCTTGCATTTTCATGGAAAAATGGAGCTAAATTGATCGAATCTAATGACCAAGTATCAAAGGAATAATGAAGTAAATGGGCAATGATGAAAAGATCCTTGCATCTCCAACAAGATCCATGAGGATTGTTGGAGAAAGAAAAGAAGAAGATGGGACTGGCTGCTGATCCGGGCGTCGCAGTGCACGGGACGAGCGTCCTGGCTTGCTACAATCCGAGTGTCCCGTGGCAAAGACGCTCGTCCTGGTCCCTCTCAATCCGAGCGTCGCCCTCACTAATCCGCTCGGATTCCTCTCCAGTGCAGACCGTCCCTCAGCCAAGCCGCTCGGGACGAGCGTATTCCATGAAGACCACCAAAACAGATATGCGCATCTCCCTCGAGAGGAGCACTTCCTCAATTTTTCTTAAGGGACTTAATCGTCATTTAAGCCCTTAGTAACCCTAATTTATGTACCTAATCCTTAGTATAAATACCCGATCGTACTAATTAGATTAGGAGGCTCTTTTTAGGTTATTCTAATCCAATTTTAATCTTATCTTAATCTTGTAATCAACTCTTAATTAAGCTTTAATACAAATCTCATTTCCTTAATTTCTATATTGTTCATCATTTATTTTGGGTAATTGAAGATTATTTGGGGTTTATTTGGAGGATTGACAACCTTCCATCAATCATCAAGTACTTCTATTATTCTTTGCTTTATTATTTTGATTCATCTTTAGGTATAATTCTCTCTTAATCCTTGTTTTAAATATTGTTAATCATTTCCATTCATTCATCATGTTTTGCCTTGTTAATATGATTGACAACCTTGTTAGCATGTTAAACTTGATAATGAGTGAGTAGTATCTTAACTAGGGTTAATGGGTAATTAAGGGAAACCAACATGGGGGATGATTCATGCTTAATCTAATATGTTCACATAATTGATTTGCTTGCTTGTTGTGATCTCAACTTATGCACGTGTTATGTTTGATGAAATGCGAGCCTATGAAACCTTGCATTTTTTTTACTCATCACTTACCTATTTAATGAGACTTGTAAGACATAAACCAACTCGAGTCTCATTAGACCATGCATATAGTTGAGTAGGGAGGATTAAGTTGACTTGTAGGTGTTGTACAATCTAATCGATTCGGCTCCGGGACCCAAACCTTCCTAGGATTGTAAGATATAAACCAACTCGATCCTATCACAACAATAATTTCTTGCTTATAATTTGAGAATATGTTTGTATGATCAATTCCCATGTATCCTCTATGAACCCATGACACCCTAGTGCTTTTTATCATTTGTTTACATCTTAATCATCTTTCTTTCTTTCATTGCTTTATTTTTATTGTTGATTAGTTTAGTTGATCTCCTATCTCAACCCCAAATTGTGACACCCTTAGACACGACCATTTGCAATCGAAAATCCTACATCAATACCCGTCCCTTGGGATCCGACCTTTACTTACCTCTTTACTAATAGTAGAGTAGTTTGTGAAGTTATAAATATTGTTTTGGTCTAGGTAACTTTTGACGACGAGTAACAAAACCGACGAACAAAAAATGGCGCCGTTGCCGGGGACGGTGTTAACTTGATTTGATTTTCTTTGATTGTTTTTAGTTGTGTCTTACTTTGCCTTAGGGAAGTAAAACTCCTCAAGGTTTGTTCTAATTATTTTCAAGTTGTTTGATATTTTGTAAAGATGGATATTATAGATTATTTTGTTGAGGACCACTTGAGTATACCTTTCTTCAAAGACCCCATGCAAGCATTGGAAGCCTTAGAAGCAAGTGAGGCCAAAAATCCGCATTGGGAATTAGAAGTGGATCTTCTTGAGGCCTCTCTAGCCAACAAAAAACTTACTCATGAGCAATCCGAATTAGTACATAACATCCTTGTAGAAGCATATCAACCCATAGAAGAAGAACAGGCAATCGAAGATGACATCGTACAAGCCGAAGAGCAAGAAGAGTTTGTCATGGAATTTGAGTACGATGAGATTTGTGAGCTTGAAGAACAAGTTGAATATAACACGAGAATGGAATGTCTAATGGAAATTGAGCAAGTTCTTAATGAACCCTCAATGGAGGAAAGTGAGGTACAAGTTCCAACTCTAAAACCCCTTCCCCCAAATTTGAAATATGTTTATCTTGATGAATCTAAGACCAAAACCGTGATTATTAATGACAAACTTGATGAGAACCAATTGGGAAAATTGCTTGATGTGTTGAAACAACATGAAAAGGTTATAGGTTATAGTCTAGATGATCTTAAGGGGATAAGTCCCAATTTTTGCATGCATAGAATTCATCTAGAAAAATACCATAGACCTACCATCCAATCTCAAAGGAGATTAAACCCCCACATGCAAGAAGTTATTAAAGGAGAGGTTATGAAATTACTTGATGCAGAAATCATATATCCCATATTGGATCCTTTGTGGGTTAGCTCCGTTCAAGTGGTACTTAAGAAATGAGGTGGCACGGTGGTAACAAATGATAAGAATGAGCTAATACCCACAAGAAAGATCACCTGTTGGCGTATGTGTATTGCCTATCGAAAATTGAATTCTGCAACAAGAAAGGATCATTTCCCCCTACCATTCATTGACCAAATGCTTGAGAGGTTAGCCTCCAACAAGTTCTTTTGCTACCTTGACGGGTATTCGGGATTCTTTCAAATCCCCATACACCCGGATGACCAACACAAGACCACCTTCACATGCCCTTATGGTACTTTTGCTTATAGGAGAATGCCTTTTGGTTTATGTAATGCCCCCGCTACTTTCCAAAGATGCATGATGAGTGTCTTCTCCGACTACCTAGAGACCATAATGGAAGTTTTTATGGATGATTTTAGCATTTATGGAAAAGACTTTGACTCTTGCTTGCATAACCTTTCTTTTGTATTGCAAAAATGTTAAGACGTTAGTCTCATTTTGAATTGGGAAAAGTGTCACTTTATGGTCAATGAAGGAATTGTTTTGGGTCATTTAATCTCGAAAAAGGGCATCGAGGTCGATAAAGCTAAGGTTGAGGTGATAGAGAAACTCCCACCTCCCGTGAATGTTAGAGGGGTGAGAAGTTTTCTCGGTCAGCGGGTTTCTATCGCCGTTTTATATAAGATTTCTCAAAAATCGCGAAACCCCTCACTCAACTCTTACTTAAAGATGCCCAATTCCACTTCACTAATGAGTGTGTTGAAGCCTTTAATAGAATTAAGGAAGCACTAATCTCGGCACCGATCATTCAACCACCATATTGGGAACTACCATTCGAGATCATGTGCGACGCGAGTAACTACGCCGTTGGAGCAGTTCTTGGCCAACGGGTAGGAAGAGCTTTGCATGCTATCTATTATATAAGCAAGACTCTTGATTCCTCCCAAGTGAATTATGATACCACCGAAAAGGAACTCCTTGCCATTGTCTATGCATTAGACAAATTCCGTTCTTATTTGCTTGGATCAGAAGTGATCGTTTTCTCGGATCACCGTGCTCTTCGACATCTCTTGATAAAGAAAGAAGCAAAACCAAGATTTTTGAGATGGATTTTGCTACTCCAAGAATTTGACTTAGAAATAAGAGATAAGAAAGGGGCCGAGAATGTAGTAGCGGATCACTTGTCGAGAATCCGATTTCATGATGAAGAGGGAGAGACACCGATCAATGACTCTTTCCCCGATGATATTTTGATGGCCATTCATTCATAACTTGAGAGGCATACTACTCCATGGTTCGCCGATTATGCCAATTATATTGTTGGAGGAGTTCTTCCTCAAAATTTGAGCTACAACCAAAGGAAGCGATTCTTATTCGAAGTAAAGAGATATTTTTGGGATGACCCCAATCTTTACAAAGAGTGTAGTGATGGACTTTACCGGAGGTGCATACCCCAATGGGAGATCCATGGTATTTTGGAAGGTAGTCACTCATCACCTTATGGTGGACACCATGGAGCACGAAGGACTATTGCTAAGATCCTTCAATCGGGCTTCATTTGGCCTACTATGTTCCAAGATGCTAGGGAATTCATCCTTGATTGTGATGCTTGTCAAATAATGGGGAATATCTCTTGGAAAAATGAGATGCCACAAAAGGGGATACTAGAGGTAGAGATCTTCGATGTTTGGGGAATCGACTATCAAGGACCGTTTGTGACATCCAAAGGGAACAAATACATCCTCGTGGCCGTAGACTACGTCTCAAAATGGGTGGAGGCAATTTCCACCCCAACCGATGATGCAAGAACGGTCACTAAACTCTTCAAGAAAATAATCTTTCCAAGATTCGGAGTCCCTAGAGCAATCATAAGTGATGGAGGGACGCATTTTCATGAAAAGAACCTCACATCCCTATTAACCAAATATGGTGTTCAACATAGAACCGGCTTAGGATATCACCCTCAAACAAGCGGTCAAGTTGAAGTTTCAAACAAAGAGATCAAGCAAATTCTTGAGAAATTTCTTAACAAGACTCGTAAGGATTGGAGCATGAAGCTTGATGACGCTCTTTGGGCTTATAGGATGACCTATAAGACTCCCATAGGAGGCTCCCCTTACAAACTTGTCTTTGGGAAAGCATGCCACTTGCCAATTGAGTTAGAATACAAAGCTTTTTGGGCAATAAAAGCTCTCAACCTTGATCTCAAACTAAGTGGTCAAAAGAGGATGATGCAAATTCAAGAGTTGGAAGAATTCCGACTACAATCTTATGAGAATGCCAAGATCTACAAAGAAAGGACAAAGTTACTTCATGACAAGAGGATCAAGCAAAAGGCCTTACACAAGGGAGATAAAGTCCTTCTATTCAACTCCCAATACCGTCTCTTTCCCGTGAAGTTGAACTCTAGATGGATGGGTCCCTATGTGATCACCGAGGTAGGAAGGCATGGAGACTTCGAAATAAGGTTGGAAGATGGAAGCAAATTTAAAGTTAATGGCCAAAGATTGAAACCGTATTATGAAGGAGCATTCATTGGAGTGGTCGAGGTCACCTACCTCGGGCCTCCTCCTCCTTGAGAAGATTGTCAAAGAGACAGTTTGGTGGAGTCCTCTCCAAACCACCACTTGTAAATATTCTAACTTCTTTAACTTGTATCATTAACTTTATTGCATATTTATCATAAGCGTGATTCTTCCCATGAGAGTAAGTGAGGGAGGGTCACTAATCATTTTTGATGAATGAAGGATCTAGCAATTCAAGTGTGGGGAAGCACTTTCACCAAATTAGAGGAAAAGCAGGACAAACTCGAGCGACCCGCAAGGAGTCCGCTCGTCCAGACCAATGATCCGAGCGACCTGGGTGAAAGCCGCTCGTTCTAAGAAAACTGGGAAGCAGATACTTTGTTCCGACTAGAGATCCGAGCATCCTCAATGACAATCCGCTCGACTCTCTCGGGACGGTCGTCTCACCAGGAATCCGCTTGTCCTGATGGTATCATTTTCTGGCATTTCTTCCTGGAAGAGAATCCGAGCATCCTCGTCTGAATCCGCTCGTCCTACAGCAATAAGACGCTCGTCCCGACGTTCATCCGCTCGTCCTGACTACTTCAAAATTTGGGATCTGCCCTGGATGACAATCCGAGCGTCCCGTGAGAAATCCGCTCGTCTCCATGGTACACGATTCGAACATCCCGATAGCGAGCCGCTCGTCGCCCCGTGTCTTTTATTCCCGATTTTCTCACCAATTAAATTCTTCCCCACCACACATTTTGTGACACCTCATCCTTCCTTCCACTTTATAATATAAAACCCCCTCTCTTATTACCCAAATCATATCTCAAGCACTCATTTACCCCACAAAAACAAAACCCCCCAAAATCTAGGGTTTCAATAGATTCAAAAGAAGCTCTAAATCACAAGGAACATCTCCTTATTTCAAACAAATCAAATTTCAGATCTACATCCAAGAATGGGACCAAGAGGATCATTATTTAGGGAAAGAAGAAGACCAAGGGTAAGAGGAAGCTCATCCACTTCTCACATCAATACTTTAAGAAGAGAACATGAGGAGATAGTTGACCTCACCAAGCTTGATGAATTTTCCAATATATAGTTTGTCAATGATGTTCAAAGGCTCGTTTTCCACCGATTACTTGGTAAGAACATTCTTCCTACCAAATTCATGTGCCATAAAACCTTGAGAAAACTTGGAATATATCACCAAACGGAAGCTCTCTTCGAGTTATTTGGTCTTTCTACTTTGTTCCATATGCATGAACAAACATATCGGTCTCTAGTCCTTGAATTTCTTGAGTTTCTTAAAAATTACCACTTTGAACAAGACAATTTGTGTAGAGTTTAGATTGGAAAGTACAACTAGGATGATGACCCTTGTCGAATTTGTAAGTGTGCTTGGGCTAGATGTTTCGCCTACCCGAACATCAAGGCCGAGAAATTATAGTGTGGCACCCTTATGGAGAGCTATGACGGGTCGGGATTTCTCTTATATCAAGGAATGTTTAGCCTTTCATATCCAAAATCCCATTATAAGGCTCACTTACCGATTCCTATCCGAAATCCTACTTGCTCGCCGAGATCCGACGATAGTAAATGAGCGAGACCTTGTCTTTATGGAATCCTATCTTGAGATTCAAGGGAGAAGTGGGTACCATTTCAACGCCCCACTTGTTCTCCTAGAGAAATGGGCCAAATTCCGAAACGGGAATGATGATGGTGTGAAGCATATTGTAAATGGGGGACTCATCACAAGACTTGCAAAGCATTTAAACCCTAAGTTTAATGAAAACAATGAGTATACACCACATTCGGGAAATACTAGAATCAACGAGGAGCTAATTCTTATACAACACCATTGGATAACCCATGAGGGTTATGAGAAGAAGATTAAATGGATCACCAAGGGGAGCAACCCCATTTACCTACCAATGGGGAATTTGCCAAGAATTTCACCAAGAAGAGGCCCTCTTTCTCCAATCCCATCTTATCTCATCCCCACAAACTCAAATCAAGCCAATCAAGCACCACCTCCAACACAACAACGACATGAGCAACCAAGAAATGAAAATGAGAAGATTGTGATACCACCTTACCCCTTCCAATACCAACCCTATAACCACCCAAATCCTTTCATCCTCCCTAGGGATGATTTCGTGACGGGGATCCTTCAAGATATGCACCTCCGCCAATTCGAGGCCAATGTGGATAATTACTATGCCTTGTATCCACAATTTCACCAAATGGCTCGACAAGGAATTATTAGTGAAGAGGGAATGTTTCCCTCTTGGGCTCAAATGCATATTCTTTTCCCAAATTCGGATAAAGCTAATGAGGGAGCACATGGTCAAGGAGGTGAAGGGAGTGAAAACTCAAATGGTGGAGATACGGTGGAACTAGATAGCGAAGAGGACGAGTTTATGGATTTCCATGGAAGCGATGCATCGAGGGAAGCTTGGGATAGTGATTTGGGAAGGGATGATGGTGACCTTTGAAGAACACTTCATGAGCTAGATGGAGCGGGCGCAAGGCACCCATCAAGGCCAAAGTGAAGTATCTTTTTCTCCCCTCTCATTTTTTTTTTCATGACAAGAATTTCATGTTTTATTAACTTACTTCATATTTGATTATATTATTTTTGGGTGTCCTCGTAAAAAGTTGGACTATTATTCCACCTAGGCAACATTTGGGTGATGATAATAATTTTTCCCACATTCAAAATCCAAAATGACAATTGTAGTTTCATGCATAACATCTTTATGCATGAACTCTCCCAATTTTTGACATTAGAAATATTGTCTATTTTGGTTTGGGGAAGTTTATGCATATGCATTGGGAGCTAATCTAAATTATGTTCTCCAACATAACAAAAAACCATGCATCATATAGCATAGCTTAGTTTGCATTCACTATTGTTTATATGTCATATAATTTGCATTTAGCTTAGAAATCATGCATTTTCATATAGATTGCAAAATTTCCTATCGTATTGGCCATTGAGGACAATGCCCATACTAGTGTGGGGATGGGAAATTCTAACTTGACTTTTTAAAAAATAAAAATGATAAAAATTGAAAATTTTTGAAAAATACAAAAATATGTTTTAATTTCATTAAAACAAAATACAAAAAAATTGAAAAATACAAAAATCCAAAAACATGTTCATTTCCTTTGTAGTGTAGTCTTGTATATATTGTTTTGTAAATATTCTGTTTGTTCATCCTTTTTCACATTGATCGACTACGCCACATCCGAGACATGAGGATATTGAAGACCGCATGGTATGATCTTTCCAATCTCCTTTTTCCTCTTTATGTTAATGACTATTGATACGTGCATTTTATATAGTCTTTTTAGGCCTCTTTATGCACGTATTTCTATGCTATCCTCGTAGTTTTATGCTACGAAATGCCCCGAATATTCTACTTTGGTTTGTTTTGCTTTATTTGCAGGAAGGAACCCGAAAGTGGTAGAATCAAGCCTTTTATCGTCCATTTTGCATGCACTTGGAGGATAAGTAGATTTGGGGCGGAAACACCGCTGTTATGGGATGCGTGAAGTCATTTCGGGAGCTAAATCACCAAGTCAACACTGAAACTAACGATGCAATGAGATGGCTGAGTCAAAGTCACTCGATTGAAGGCTTTTATAGCTCGATCGAGTGGTTTTAAGAGAAGAAGTCCTCGATCGAATAGAATTTTGTGTTCGATCGAATTGTGCTATTTAGGGTTTCCTCGATCGAGTGGTTTATCTTCTCGATCGAGAGGTTTTGCTGAGAGTATGTTCGATCGAGCTGTTTAAAATGGCTCGATCGAGTAATTCTCTATTGGGCTCGGGCCTTTTAAGTTTTATTTCGTTTTTAGGTCAAATAATTTGTCTCTCCTATAAATAGGAAAGACGACAGATCACTTCAAGACCACCTCATACATTAATGTTTTCCCTTTCTCTCTGTTGAACACTGCCTTTCTTCCGGATCTTATTTAGTAATTCTTTCTCTATTCTCTCTTTATTTTGAAATGTTATTTATTTTTCATCTTCTGCTTTTATTTTTTTTATTATGTCTAGCTAATTTCCCTGCTAGGATTTAGGGGAGTCAGTGAACTGATGTTAATTGCTAATTAGGTTACGGATCTTTCGCTGTTGTTAAGTCTACGTTGTTAATCACTGCTCATAACTGTAGCTAGCTATTTGAATCGATGCACTTAGCTTAATTAGCCGTGGTAAGCCTTGACCTAGACCGGAAGGTTGAAAGGGGTGAGACCCGCAGTGAACAATAGGATGCTTTAGTGAGGGCGGAAGCTAAGCTAATAGTATTTTAGGGCGAATTGAGACCGGAAGGATATATTCGTTGCCCCTTAGACCGACACATGCGAGCGATCTATACCTTAGTTGCAATTAGCTGACACTCATTGACGACCCGACAATCCTAGTTTCCTCTTTCTTTTGCTAAATCCTCTTATCTTTAATTCTAATGCCTTAATCTCCCTTAGTTTAGTTTAAACAACTCAAACCCCCAGCTTAGTGACCTCAGACGGACTAAAATGATGAGTAGATAGTGACCGCCTACCTGTGGAGATCGGCCCTACTTACCGCTGACTTCTGTTAGTAGTACTTAGGTATTTATTTTTGGTACCTGACGACGGTATCAAATTTTGGCGCCGTTGCCGAGGAGGAAACTACTTTATTTACTTGTTTACTTTTGTCTGTCTTTAGCCTCAAGGGATTTATTCCTTGAGATAGTTGTTATCTTTTTCCTTGAGTGCTGTTCTGATAGGTCCTACAGGTCCTACCTAGACAATTTTAGGTAAAAGATCATCAAAGGGAAGGCTTGAGTACCTTTGATCTTCCACCTATGTCCCATCCTATGGCGCAACAGGTGGTTTTCTGTGAGAGATGTGGTGCTGCGGGGCACAATGCTATCATCTGTCTAGCGGGAAACGACCGTGTCAAAATTTGGCGCGACAAAGTCTATGCGTTCAAGCAGCGTAGACAAGCTAGTCATTCCACTACATATGTGCCACCACATCCGCTTCAGCAACGAGGCTGTCAAAAGCCTCCGTTTATCTGGCTCCCGCAACAACGAACCCTTCCTCCCGTTAAAGAGAATGAAGAGGTTGCTGAATTGAAGTCCTTGGTGAAGGCACTTGCACTTCGAGCGTAAGAAATTGATGAAGCTAGGGAAGCTCGTGTCAATTTAATCGAGTCTCAAATAGCTCTATTAGCTACCGAGATAGATTATAGGCATCCAGAGGAGGTACATGTTTTTTTGTACCAAGAGCGGTCCTTCCTATGAAGAACCTAAGCTGCCTATTGATGATGACGATTTGTACGACTCGGAAATCGAAGAGCACGAAGCATTTCTCAAGCACTTCACCACGGTTCAGCATAAAACACTCGATCGAACAGTCCATCATGTTCGATCGAGTGAATTCTATGAGGAAGAATTCGGTCGAGTAGAACAAACCACTCGATCGAATAGCTGTTTTGAGGAAGACCTCGATCGAACACCTTGCCATGTTCGATCGAGTGAATTGGATGAAGAAACTCCTGGATCGAGCAAAGATCATTCTCGATCGAGTGATATGGCCATGGAGAGCAATGATACGTCACTTGAGTCCGTTTTGGATGACGATTTTGCTGAAGACAATGGCTACGGTGAATCTCCCCTTTTCAAAGCCGAGCTAGATGCGCTCGAGGCTGCGATTTACGGGATAAAACCCACAGAGGAGGGGAACTAGAAGACAACTGAGTCAGTGATTGCTCCTAGCACGGAAGAGATAATATATTCTTTTGTCAATGATTCCGTCATTGAGAGCAGCCAAACCGAGGTAGTTAACGACAATTTTTTTATTGTTGATGTTAATAGTACGCTATCTCATATGATTCCTTTTTTTTCTTTTGATGCTCTACCCCTCTCGGTGAGACGAATAAGTTAACGATTTTTCACCATACTTGTTGCCAGAAATTTGTTAAGCTGAGACGGTACCATAGATTACCTTTAAATGCTCCCAAGCTCTCTTATTTTCCACTGACAGATAATTTGAGCTTTTATATTCCGCCCGTAGCTGGAGGGTAGGATTACTTTGTGGATAAATTTGGGAGCTGTCATAGGAAATTCGTTAGGCTCAAATGGTTGCATGTTTTAGTTTCCTATTTTATTTTTATATTATGGTGCTACTTACATTTTTGTGTAGCACATGCGTAGTTATTTGATCGATTGCTGCATGCCTTGAGCTGTTTTGACTGGGCTCAATTGGATTTGCTGACTGAAAGAAAAAAAGGTCGAGCTGGGACATGTCTGAAACTAGCGCTCTCCGGTAGGCAACCCGGAGTTTTAATTTTTAGTTGCTTTTCAAACATTTTAATTGCGTTGTAATAATTGGTTGTCATACCATAGACTGGATCAGTCATGCTTGTTTTGTTAGTTTCGCGGGCTGTTTATTGCATCTTTGCAGGAATCAATTATGGATGGCTCGATTGAGTACTTTATATACTCGATCGAACCCTTTTGTTGATGATTTCACTCGATCAAGCAAAGCTTCTTCTCGATCGAGTGTTTGCCAAAGAGGATCTTTTGATCGAGAGCCCTACTTACTCGATCGACATCTTATGCAATCTAATGTACTCGATCGAGTACTAATTCTTCTCGATCGAGTACCATCGCATGAATTTGGCTGATTTACTTCCTATGACGATGCTACTAAGCTACACGTGACCTCCCATGTTCATGGTCGGTTTGGGGAGGTCCCTATTCACGTATTCTTGTGAGTTTTCCGCATCTTCACTCCCCTTTTTAGTTTGCATTTTCCTTTCCTATTTTTGAGTACAATGAGGGCATTGTACGGTTTGGTTTGGGGAGGTTATGCATCCATATCTGTGTCTGCATATTTTTTTTATTGCATTTCTGTTATCACCTTTAATTTTTGTATGCATTATTGTTTATTTTCATAAAAATCAAAAATCTCATAAAAATTAAAATTTCATAAAAATAAAAAAAATTCACGTTTATTTTAGCATATAGGTTGAGTCGGAACGGTAGATTTCAATGATGAAATTGCACTGCAATTGTCTTTTTGCTTAAGCCTTGCATAAAACTATTATCTTTTAGCTTTGTCTTTTTGCATATCTATGAGTTAATGTTAATATTTAGCTGAACGAATAGACTTGACCTGAAATTTTGGCAAACTACTTATAATTTCTAAGAAACTAGAGCCTTATAAACTGGTGTCATTTATGACCTGTTTCATGTAGGATTGTGAGTAGTTACTCCTTGCATAGCATGTTCATTAATTTGCACAAAAATGAAATTCAATTGCTTTTTGCCTACATACATTCGGGTTAGTGGTTGGTGTCATATGCAGGGAGGTGCTTACATTCCCCTTTCTTTCATCTTTACCCATTTAACTCCACATTAGCCAAATTTGCCTGTTGATCCTTAACTACATCCAAATTTAGCCTACCTTGTCAAGTTAGATTGTTTTGTGGTATATATTTCATTGTGCCAAGTTTGGCCTGTATCTGATGATTTGGAGTTGGTAATTTATGGAGGAAGGAGGATGATGCTTATGAAAAAAAGAAGTTGAAAAATTTGAAAAAAATAATTGAAAAATGAAAAAAAGAAAAACAGAAAAAGAAAAGAAAAAGCCGTGAAGAAAGAAAAAGAAAGAAAAAAAAGATGTTTGATTATAAGATCGGTTTTTACTCCTATGTTTTATTTTGATCATTTGAGCAGTATGTTTGGTTCGGTTTGGTGAGTTTTGATGCCAAATGAAGGGCACATGCGCTTAATTCTATAATTGAGTGAGAATCAGATGTTGTTACTTGGTTCTGTTTAGGTACTAGCTTGGCCGCCTATACCTCCACATTCCCATAAATGTTTTGCCTTTTCTTACCCATTGTCTCACTTTACCATATTTTTGTAAGCCCTCGGCTGTGACATGACCTTGATTGGTTGGAATGTATATGTGGTGATCAGAATTGTCTATCATATTAGTTGCATGCCTGTTTATGTGGGTCGTAGTTTAGGTGAGCGACGATATTTCCTTCTCTCTTACATTTGCTTACCCTTTGCTTCATGAGAGAAGAGTGACCCGTGAGAGTCCATCATTAAAGGTCTTGCAAGGTCGACGGTTCAGCTTTATTATAAACACCTTACAACTCATTTGCACTTGACTGTTTTGCTATAAGTGTTAGTTTGCTGCATTAAATCGGTTTAAGTGGGCATTCGTAGCTAGCTGTGAGTTTTCTTTTCCGTTCCATTAGTTTGCATTTTGTTTACTCGAGGACGAGTAAAGGTTCGGTTTGGGGAGATTTGATACGTGCATTTTATATAGTCTTTTTAGGCCTCTTTATGCACGTATTTCTATGCTATCCTCGTAGTTTTATGCTACGAAATGCCCCGAATATTCTACTTTGGTTTATTTTGCTTTATTTGCAGGAATGGACCCGAAAGTGGTAGAATCAAGCCTTTTATCGTCCGTTTTGCATGCATTTGGAGGGTGAGTAGATTTGGAGCGGAAACACCGCTGTTATGGGATGCGTGAAGTCATTTCGGGAGCTAAATCACAAAGTCAAGGCTGAAACTAACGATGCAATGAGATGGCTGAGTCAAAGTCACTCGATCGAAGCTTTTTTATAGCTCGATCGAGTGGTTTTAAAGAAGAAGTCCTCGATCGAACGGAATTTTCTGTTCAATCGAATTGTGCTATTTAGGGTTTCCTCGATCGAGTGGTTTATCTTCTTGATCGAGAGGATTGCTGAGAGTCTGTTCGATCGAGCTGTTTAAAATAGCTCGATCGAGTAATTCTCTATTGGGCTCAGGCCTTTTAAGTTTTATTTCGTTTTTAGGTCAAATAATTTGTCTTTCTTATAAATAGGAAAGACGATAGATCACTTCAAGACCACCTCATACATTAATCTTTTCCCTTTCTCTCTGTTGAACACTGCCTTTCTTCCGGATCTTATTTAGTAATTCTTTCTCTATTCTCTCTTTATTTTGCAATGTTATTTACTTCTTCATCTTCTGCTTTTATTTTATTTATTATGTCTAGCT
The DNA here is from genome assembly GCF_048544455.1 of Silene latifolia. Taxonomy (NCBI): domain Eukaryota; kingdom Viridiplantae; phylum Streptophyta; class Magnoliopsida; order Caryophyllales; family Caryophyllaceae; genus Silene; species Silene latifolia. Next base: position 556 of record NW_027413173.1, on the reverse strand, counting down.
AATTTCCATGCTAAGATTTAGGGGAGTCAGTGAACTGATGTTAATTGCTAATTAGGTTACGGATCTTTCGCTGTTGTTAAGTCTATGTTGGTAATCATTGCTCATAACTGTAGCTAGCTATTTGAATCGATGCACTTAGCTTAATTAACCTTGGTAAGCCTTGACCTAAACCGGAAGGTTGGAAGGGGTGAGACCCGTAGTGAACAATAGGATGCTTTAGTGAGGGCGGAAGCTAAGCTAATAGTATTTTAGGGCGAATTGAGACCGGAAGGAGATATTCGTTGCCCCTTAGACCGACACATGCGACGGATTTGTACCTTAGCTGCAATTAGCTGACACTCATTGACGACCCGACAATCCTAGTTTCCTCTTTCTTTTGCTAAATCCTCTTATCTTTAATTCTCTTGCCTTTATCTCCCTTAGTTTAGTTTAAACAACTCAAACCCCCAGTTTAGTGACTTCAGACGGACTAAATTAACGAGTAGATAGTGACCGCCTCCCTATGGAGATCGACCCTACTTACCGCTGACTTCTGTTAGTAGTACTTAGGTAATTA